>NW_006262274.1:10943785-10989268 GCF_000493195.1 Citrus x clementina
GAAATCAGATGATCGAGAAGCCATTGGTTGTTTCTTTTATGGAGTTGAAGGGAATGTTTTAGTTTGTTCTGAGGTTAATTTAACTTCGGTACCTAGACACACATGATGGATAGATTCTAGTGCAACCACTCACATCAGTGTGTCTATACAGGGTTGTTTGAATTGCCGAAAGGCCAATGACGGTGAAAGATACATCTATATGCGTGATGGTAAGAAGGTTGAAATTGAAGCAATTGAAAAATTTAGATTATTATTAAAGATCAAATTTTATTTTATTCTTAATGAAACATTTGTTATTTTGTCTTTTAGACAGAATTTGATTTTCATTTCCGCTTTGGATAAATATAGTTATTCTTGTTCATTTGGAAACGAAAAATTCAGTTTGTTTCATAATTCAAAATTGGTTGGTTCCGATTATTTGTCAAGCAATGATAATCTTTATATGCTTGATACAATTGCTTAATTTCCCTGCAATTAAGTATATGAGGTTTAAATAGAAAATTAACCAATGTGAATTTAGCTGTATTATGGCACAAGAGATTAGGTCATATCTCTAGACGGAGAATAGAGAGACTTGTGTCAGGAGAAATTCTCGACCCCTTAGATTTCATAGATTTTGACATATGTGTTAATTGTATCACGGGGAAACAAACCAATAAAAGGAGATTTGAAGCCAACAGAACTTCAGATGTCTTAAAACTCATACATACAGACATTTGTAGGTCATTTCCTACGACTGCTTGAAATGATTAACAATATTTTATGACATTTATTAGGGGTAGGCATTTTCAGGTCCAGGTCGGGTTCGGATCAACCTGATCGGATTTCAGATTGACTGGGTTAGAAAAGAATTCATCCGAACTCAACCCAAAGTTGTAACCCGATCCAACCCGATCTGAACATATTCGAATCGGATCGGATTGGGTCAACTAATCGGGTTAAATTCGGATTAATTCAGATAGGATGAAGCTACTGCACATATCAAATGCAAAATATTTAATTTTAGTGCTTAATCTATTCATTAAAAAAAATCAATTCATACTTATAATTTAAGCTTCCACGGACTTAATAAATTAAGCTCCAAAATTTTCCATACAAGAATTTCCCTAATTTTATTATTAACATTTAACAATACATATACTTAGCAATTAACAGATAATATAAATATATTATTATATACCATCAAAACATCAAAAAAGAAAAGAATCGGGTCGTCGGTTCGCGGTTGAACTTGGTGATGGTGGAGGCTGCAGCAGTAGATTCGATAGCAGCGCAGCGGATCCAGTAGCAGCAGATCCGATAGATATCCGACAATAGAAGATCCGGTAGCTACGAATGTCGCGGAGCAGTAGAGCCGGTCGCGGGTTAGGTGGCTGCGTGCGCTGGCTGTCCTTCCTCCGTTCTCTTCTCTGCATTTGCTGCTGGCTGTCGCTTTACTTTTGGCTTTTGCGATGCGTGTGTGTGTGTGTGTGAAGTTGTAAGTATGAGGACGAGGGTTGTGAGGTTGTAATCTGTGAAGGCAGTGAGATATGTTTGTGCATGGCTGTGTGCGTGGGTTATAATTTGATTTTGTTTTTTATTTGTCAATTTTTTTTTAGCTAATTGTTTTTGAGTTGTGACTTTGTGTGTGCCCGTGTGTGTGGTGTCTAGTGTGTGCGTGTGTAATGCGTTTAGGTTTAGTGGGGTTTTTTTGTGCGACTCAATCGGGTATTTGGATCGGGTCGGGTCAAACCCGATCCGATCACAACTCGATCGGGTTTGCAATTTTTTACCCATTCGGGTTTCAATAACAACCTGAATCGACCTGAACCTGAACTTTTTTGGGTCGGATCGGGTCGGGTCGGTCAGGTATTTTGCCCACCCCTAATGTTTATAGATGATTTTTCAAGATATGGCTACACATCTCCTCCAAGAAAAGTCACAGTCCTTGGATATCTTCAAAATATTTAAGGTTGAAGTTGAAAACCAACTCGGCAAAAGAATCAAAAGTGTCAGATCTGACCGTGGTGGCGAATACTATGGTAGATATGATGGTTCAGGTGAACAACGTCCATGACCATTTACTAAATTCCTAGAGGAATGCGGTATTGTCCCACATTACACTATGCCGGGTTCGCCCACTATGAATGGTGTTGCTAAAAGACCAAATAGGACGCTTAAGGATATGGTGAGGAGCATGATTTTTCATTCTACCTTATTAGAATCACTCCAAGGAGAAGCACTTAAGATTGCAACGTATATTCTTAATAGAGTTCCTACTAAAGTGACTACCAAAACCCCTTACAAGCTGGACAGGCAAGAAGCCTAGTCTAAAGCACTTGCATGTTTGGGGTTGTCTAACTGAGGCAAGGCCTTATAGGCCTAATGAGAAGAAATTGGACTTAAGGACGGGTAAATTGTTATTTTATTGGATATTCAGAACGGTCCAAGGGGTATAAGTTTTATGATCCGATGAATAAGTCAAATTTTGAGTAAGAAAATGCTCGGTTCTTTGAGGATGTTGAGTTTGCGGGGGGATATTCGGCTAAGGACTTTGTCTTTAATGAAAAATATGTTGATATTCTCATAGGTTTTATTAGCATTGATCAGGGTTTCATTCCTAACTTTGTTCAAGACACAATAGATCAAGACAATATTAGAGAATCCCCCATACAAGAAGTTGTTATAGAAGAACAAACTTTACCAACTCAAGAATATATACCATTAAGGAGATCCACTAGAGAAAGGAGAAATGCAGTGCTAGATGACTACATTGTATTTCTCCAAGAACATGAGACAGACATTGGAGTGATAGAAGATGATCTAATCAATTTTCTTCAAGCCATGGAAAGTTTAAACTCTTAGAAGTGGATTGATGCCATAAATGAGGAGATGAAGTTCATGAAGGACAATGATGTATGAGATCTTGTCCTGATGCCAGAAGGTGCGAAACTTATTGGTTGCAAATGGATTTTTAAGATCAAGAAAGATTCAAAAGGAAATGTGGATAAGTACAATGCGCGTCTTGTCGTAAAGGGCTTTACGTAGAAAGAATGCATCGATGTTGAGTGTTAGAAAATATATATTTATAAAGAAGAAAATCGTCATTTTACACTTCAAGTTTTACTAACACCTTTACTTTTATGTATTTAAACTTCTTGTTATTTAATTATGTGTGTTGTATTATAATTAAGTATTTTATGTATTTTAAGGGCATCATAGTCATTTTACAATGAACAAGAGATCAGACGGTAAAACGGACATCACTTTTGAACTCAGGATGGTCGAAAACCTTAGGAGGAGTATAAAAGAAAAAATGGCACTGTTCACATGTACGGTACTGTCTACGTTACTGTTCACGACATTGTTCACATAGACGGATCGATGATGTGACATTGACCGATAATGTGGCATTGACTGATGAGCTGTCACGATTCTGTTGGACTAAAATTCTTATACATTGTTGATCGATGACGTGGTAGCATATCAATGGACCAAAAATCTCGCGTACGGTACATGTATTACACAGGATTATTTTCAACCAAATCGCGTCACTGTTCAACCCAGGTCAAACCGTGTTACTGTTCACCCGTGTGGTCAAACCGCGTACTGTTGACTGATAACGTGGCGCAATCCTGAGCGTCCAAACTGTTTTTAATCTGATGGCCACGATTTACTCAATGTATTTATAAAAAAGGGGCCTCCCCCCTAATTTGATAGCTTTAAATCCATTTTTGGACTCCATTTTCTGTAATTCCTTCTCCATCTTGTATTTTCTACGTATTTTAATAAATTCTCATTTTTCCCCTAGTTCAATTATGAGTAGCTAATTTTCTTTCAAGTTTTGGTTGAAGGTGAAGTCTCAACATGTGTCATGGGTTTTATTTGGTAAATTTATTTTCTTTTCCCCTCTAGTTTTTGTGAATGATTTGACTTTTCGTTGACAAATAATAATAATCTTGTCTAGATACCACTCTAGTTACACCGGCTCCCTAGTACAAGATTATTATTATTTGGCACGATAAGCCCTTAGCACCATATTGATTAGAGTGTGGTTCATGAGGTGTTGATTCCCCTCTCATGATTTAATTGGCATTAATAAAGAATATTTAGCCCATGGTGCACGTTGATACGGATCTAGATACCCAAGTACGCCATTTCAATAGAATTCTCTTCAATTTATTCTCGCCATTTCAATTCTAATTTTAGGATAATCTAAGTCACTTTCACCACAAATCCAACCACCCTCATACAAAATTAATTCTACACACAATTAAAATTCACCTCTTCATGGGATCAACACTCGTCACCACTGATCTATTCTACAATAGATTCGTGCACTTGTGAGTTCAATAAAATTTGCACAACAAGTTTTTGGTGCTGTTGCCGGGGAGGTAAGTAATTTTAATTCATAGAATTAAGTTTTGTGAATAATTCCATTTAATTGTTTTCTTGTATTTTTTTTCTTTTTTTAAAAAAGAAAAAAAGTGAATCTACATTTAAAGGTTAGTATTTCTTTTCTTTTTCTCTTCTTTAAAATTTTGTAATTGAATTTTCAATTTATTTTTCTTTGTATTTTTTTTGTTTATCTTATTAATTTATTTTTAGTTAATTTATTTCACGTATTTATTTTTGTGTATTTTTATAGAAATGTTTTAACAGCGTGATAAGATTAGTAACGTAATTTCTCCTTCTTATTTATTTTTATTTGTTTTGTTCCCATTTATTTTTGTGTTTCTTGCATGCATGGTCGTAGGTCATTATTACCTAATCTTGAACCTATAGACCTTGAACTAGAAAAAATACTTCACACACACAAGCACGTTAAAAATAAATTTAGAATGGATTTACAAGCACCACAAGAGAGGCCATTTAAGGACTATTTTAGTCCCTTAGCTAATTTGAGCACATCATGTATAAGATACCCAAATGTAGCCACTAGGAGTTTTGAACTAAAACCTAGTGTGCTAAATTGTCTCCCCACATTCTATGGCTTAGAAAATAAGGACCCATATAATCATCTGAATGATTTTCATGCTATTTGTCAAACATTTAAATATGAGAATTTTTCAGACGATGATGTTAAACTCAGATTATTCCCATTTTCTTTAAAGGATAGAGCTCGTTCATGGTTAAATACTTTGCCAGCTAATAGCATTACATCATGGGAACAAATGGTTACAAGATTTTTGAATAAATATTTCCCAATGCATAAAACCAATGCTATTTGTAGGGAAATTTCAGAGTTTACCCGGAGAGAAGACGAGCAGTTTTTCGAAACATGAGAGCGATTCGATGGACTACTCTTGAAGTGTCCACATCATGGGTACGAGAAATGACACCAATGCCAATACTTTTTAGAGGGATTATTGCCGAATGTGCAAGAATGGCTAATGAAAACAAGTGGAGGAGAGCTAATGTCAAAAAGTGCATCAGAGATTTGAGAATTCTTGCAGCGACAAGCGGATAATTCCCAACAACGGATAATTCCCAACAACTATATTTCAAGACGCTTACACTTTTTATTCTTCATGTGATAGGTGTCAATGGATGGGGAGCATTACACGAAGGAACATGATGCCACTAAATTCAATTTTAGTGGTTGAGATCTTTGACGTATGGGGTATCGACTTCATGGGACCCTTTTCCCATTCTTTTGGCCATCAATACATATTGGTTGCTGTTGACTACGTATCGAAATGGGTAGAAGCAATTCCATGTAGAACCAATGATCACAAGGTGGTGATAGGATTTTTGAAAAGCAATATTGTTTCACGCTTTGGATTCACTCGATCGATAATCAGTGATGGTGGTACCCACTTTTGTAACAAAGCATTCAAAGCTCTTTTGACAAAGTATTCAATCACTCACAAAGTGGTAACCCCATATCATCCGCAAACCAGTGGCCAAGTTGAGATCTCCAATCGAGAAATAAAGCACATATTAGAAAAGACGGTGAAGTCAGACAGAAAAGATTGGTCATTAAGACTTGATGATGCATTATGGGCATATAGAACGGCTTTCAAGACCCCGATTGGGATGTCACCCTACAGGCTAGTGTATGGAAAAGCTTGCCACCTACCTGTAGAACTCGAGCATTGTGCATATTGGGCCATCAAGAAATTCAACTTTGACATGCAGCAAGCTAGCTCAGAAAGAAGATTACAGTTGGCAGAACTTGAAGAAATTCACAATGATGCATACGAAAATGCCAAGATTTACAAGCAGTGAATGAAAGTCTTCCATGACAAGCAAATTATGAGAAAATCTTTCACTCCAGGTCAGAAAGTGCTTTTATTCAATTCTCGCTTGCAGCTATTCCCAGGTAAGTTATGCTTTTGATGGTCTGGCCCTTTTATTGTTCATACTGTATTTCCACATGGGGCAATTGAAATTAAGGACCCAAAGAACAGTGGCACGTTTAAAGTTAATGGTCAAAGATTAAAGTCATATCTAGAGTACCAACCACATGGAGAGGACATCGAAATAAATTTGAGTGACCCACCAGATTTGAATTAAGTTTTTCTTTCTTTTTTTTCGGTGATTTGATTTTTCTTTCTTTCTTTCTTTTTATTATTTTTGCTAATTGAAATTATTTTTGCATAAGTGTGTTTGTTTAACCATTAAGTTTTCTCTTATCATTGTTAATCATGAGTACTATACTTAAATCGTTCCTCCTGAACATTCTTAAACCACTTCAATGTGTAAAATCTTATCTCAAAAGGCAAATTCGATTTTGTAAGACACATCGTATTTGGGATCTGCAACCGTCAGAGTTAATATCCTATGTTGAGAGTTTAGAAAACCAACTCAGAGACATTAAGAGAAGTGTTTACGACATTCAGTTGGAGCTTGAGGTAAATTCAATAAGAGGACGATTTTAATTTTCTTTTTGTGTTTTAGTTTGTTTTTCTTTATTTTATGCTTTGTTTGTGTGCTTTAGTTTTTTACCCCGGTGAAGTGGCGGATAACGATACTCTATGACAATCAAGTCGGTTACTTCAGTTTCCCATAATAACTGATATTCTGAGGCGAAGGTATGAACAGAAACGAGATTCTAACGAAATTTCACAGGCAATTCCCTTCACTTCCTCAGAATACTCTCCTTACAATTTATAAAGTTCGGTCCGAATGCATGCGATTGCTCATGAGGAATAACATACCTGCTGACATCCGTTGGTTAATCGAGGCTAAAGTATGATTGGCAGGTGAGTTACCTATAAAATTTATTGCATACATGCCTGGTTGTGGTAAAGGAAATTATGCAAGAAAACGATGAGCTCAAAGAATTTCTGTTGCTTGCCATAAGTGTGCCAAAATGAATTGCGATAAAAACCCATGTTCTTTAGGAATGGTGTTTGATAACAGGGAAGATAAGATTCAATTCATTAGGGATGACTTGAATAAGGAGTTATTGGATGATATCCTTTTGTCTCTTGAAACGCATCCCAGTGGATATGTGCAAAGAGCGATTCTCCAGTTCTGGCCATTATTCCAGAAAGAGCATGCACGATATAGTCTCGGGAATCTGACTATAAACGACCTTGTTTGCCTGTTTATAAGAAAACTGGATGGGAAGCCTATCCTCGACCCATAGATGGCGTTCAAGCCATTTCTGGACGTAAAACCAAAGGAAAATGTGAGCCACAGTCGCAACTACTTGTAAATATTCTTTTGCTTCACTGTTATTTTATTTCACTGTTATTTTATCTTTTCCATTATTGTCTTTAATAATTTTATTTTATCATTATTTCTTTTTCTTTTTACTGTTTCCTTTTTGACTCGCGATCCATGTGCTTTATGCGTTATTTGACACTGACATGCCACCTCATACACAGTTGTGACCCACTGTCACCAAGATTCTTAAATATGACCTTTTGTTAAGCACTCCAATGGAAGCTACTCCCAATAGACAATTCAAGAACATTTGTGTGCTTTCTGGATTTACCTATGACAAACATAAAGAGTTCGTTGATGCAGCCATAGATCTTGGTCAAAGCATAGTAGAGAGAAAATTACACTTGGTGTATGGATGAGATAACCGAAGGTTATCAAAATTGGTCTCAGAAGCTGCTTTTGTCAGAGGAAGCCAAGTGTTAGGTATCATCCCAAGAGCTCTAAAACTTTTGGGCAGTTTGTTTGACTCATCGATTGGAGAAGAATTAGTCGTCTCAGGTATGCAAGAAAGAATAACTGAAATGCTTAATCATGCTGATGCTTTTATTTTCCTTCTAGGAGATCTTGCAACACTAGAGGCACTTATCACACTAGCATTTTGGGCCCATCTGCACATTCACCAGAAACCCATTGCTTATAGACCGGAGCCAGATCCCTGCACCTTTGTGTTGGAGCGTCCAAATAATGATGGTAACAATAGCCGCAGTAAGAAGTACAAATTAGATTTAACTCTCCGGCTGTAAATATTTTCTTCTGTATTGTACCACCCAAGTGCTGTCTTTTAAACTCTACTTCTTTCCTTTAAAACATTGAGGACAATATTTCGTTCTAGTTGGGGGGAGGGAATAGTTGACAATTGTGGAATCTTGGTTAAGTTTTTACTGATTTTTTGTTGTAAAAACTAATTGTTGCTAACTTTTTGTGTTGAAGATGGTTGAATATGGAGTGTAGTGACTCTAGAAACGAATCTTCATCATTTGAAAAAAAAACTAAAAAAATAAAAAAAATATTTCAGACATTTTCTTTTTCTTTATTATGTTTTGATGTTCATTTTTCTTCTTCTTTTTAATTTCTCCTTTATAAATATACATTTTCAAATTTTTTTGAGTCAAAGATGGCTGAATATGGAGTGTAGTGCCTCTAGAAACGCATCTTCTTAAGTTAAAAAAAAACCATTTTCGTTTTCTATCATTTTCTAATTAGTTTTTTTGTATCATTTTCACATTTCTGCATGCATATTTTCCTTTCATGTTTAGAATAGTTGGGGGGTTGGATGTTGTTTAAAAAAAAAATTGTGTGATGTGTTTTAACATTGGATGACATGATTAATTTCAAAATTTAATATTTGTATTATCTTTGGTCTTAAGTGATGTTACGCTATGTTTGCTACTTTACATGTTGATGTCGGAGATAAATATGAGTTGCTTGAAGGAATGAACATGTCATAATAAGTATCAAATGAGTTTTTGAGCCTATTATTTTTCTTAGAGAGTAACTCTTTTGCACATTCTTTATACAGCTTAGCAGTTTATTATTTTATACACGATCTTTAGATTTCTTTTGAGTTAACCCTAAAAAAAAATTATAAAATAAAAAAAAGAGAAAAAAAGTGTGTTGCTACATTTAGAGGCCCATCTAACTAGTAGATATGGACGATTATTTAGAGCCCTAAAAGATGATGGAAATGCCATCTTTGATCCGTTTGAACCTTTTTAGCCATCACTTTTATGAAATATCCATAGTTAACCCTTTTGAGCCTTTAAAAAAAAAAACACATTTTCTTTGTCAAACTTATCATCTTAACCCACTCCGATTTTGAGTATTACCCAAAATCTTACATGTTTTATCACCTATTTATGTTTGAGAAAAATGTAAATAATTATTTTGTTTAGTAAAGTTGTGCCAACAAAAACAAAAAAAAAGAGAAAAAAATTTGTTGTTTAAAAAAAAAAACAATAATAGGTGAAATAATGAAATCCACCTTGCAACTTCAAAAAAAAAATTTCTACATATTTCTCAAACATACACTTTGTTTTCCTTATTTCCCTTCCTTTATTAGCCATGTCCCTAACTTACGTTACGTCCTAATAAAAGTCTTTCTTGATTTTAGGGAACTATAATCTGAAGTAGAAGCTAGTTATATGGGCTAAAAGATGTAGTGGTGCATAAAAAAATAATAAATAAAAATAAATAAATTGGGTTGACTAGCATTTTTATTTGACTTGAGATCGTATTATTTTTAAGCTGAGAGCATATTTCTTTCATCTTGGTGAGAGCATGTGATATCACTTCTTGATTATTTTCTCTCAATTACCATTCATTGGAGTGACTATTTTTATTGGGTTTAATTTCTTTGTGAGAGTGTCACTACTTCTAGTGAGATTTTGGGGTTTGACATGTCATTCTTGAAAGTAGCTATGACAAAGTCTACTAGGCTGATTCATGTGGATGGTTGATGTGGGTGCGATGTTTCTTTAGACTGGAGATAATGCTTATACTTTTATTTGATTACTATCATTAGTCTGATTGAATAAACATGATTGTTTAAAAAAGAAAAAAAATCACTTTGGATTTGAATTTTGTTTTCGCTTTATTTGCTAGGGACTAGCAATAAGCTGGTTGGGGGGTGTGTTGAGTGTTAGAAAATGTATATTTATAAAGGAGAAAATCGTCATTTTACACTTCAAGTTTTACTAACACCCTTACTTTTATGTATTTAAACTTCTTGTCATTTAATTATGTGTGTTGTATTATAATTAAGTATTTTATGTATTCTAGGGCCATCATAGTCATTTTACAATGAACGAGAGATCAGACGGCAAAACGGACATCACTTTTGAACTCAGGACGGTCGAAAACCTTAGGAGTAGTATAAAAGGAAAAATGGTATTGTTCACATGTACGGTACTGTCTACGTTACTGTTCACGACACTGTTCACATAGACGGATCGATGACGTGGCATTCACCGATGATATGGCATTGACTAATGAGGTGTCACGATCTTGTTATACTAAAATTCTTATACATTGTTGATCGATGATGTGGCAGCATATCAGTGGACCAAAAATCTCAAGTACGGTATATGTATTACACATGATTATTTTCAACCAAACCGCGTCACTGTTCAAACCAGGTCAAACCGTGTTACTGTTCACCCGCGTGGTCAAACCGCGTACTGTTGACTGATGACGTGGCGCGATCCTGAGTGTCCAAACTGTTTTTAATCCGATGGCCACGATTTACTCAATGTATCTATTAAAAAGGGGCCTCCCCCCTAATTTGATAGCTCTAAATCTATTTTTGGACTCCATTTTCTGTAATTCCTTCTTCATCTTGTATTTTCTACATATTTTAATAAATTCTCATTTTGCCCCTAGTTCAATTATGAGTAGCTAATTTTCTTTCAAGTTTTGGTTGAAGGTGAAGTCTCAACATGTGTCATGGGTTTTATTTGGTAAATTTATTTTCTTTTCCCCTCTAGTTTTTGTGAATGATTTGACTTTTCGTTGACAAATAATAATAATCTTGTCTAGATACCACTCTAGTTACACCGGCTCCCTAGTACAAGGTTATTATTATTTGGCACGATAAGCCCTTAGCACCATATTGATTAGAGTGTGGTTCATGAGGTGTTGATTCCCCCCTCATGATTTAATTGGCATTAATAAAGAATATTTAGCCCATGGTGCACGTTGATACGGATCTAGATACCCAAGTACGCCATTTCAATAGAATTCTCTTCAATTTATTCTCGCCATTTCAATTCTAATTTTAGGATAATCTAAGTCACTTTCACCACAAATCCAACCACCCTCATACAAAATTAATTCTACACACAATTAAAATTCACCTCCTCATGGGATCGACACTCGTCACCACTGATCTATTCTACAATAGATTCGTGCACTTGAGAGTTCAATAAAATTTGCACAAGAATCGACTATAAAAAGACTTTCTCTCTGATTTCTTCGAAAGAGTCTTATAGGATTATAATGGCATTGGTGGCACATTTCAATATTGAGTTACATCAGATGGATTTCTCAATGGTGACATTGATGAGACAATCTATATAGAGCAGCCAGAAAACTATTTTTGAAGACTCAAAGAATATGGTTTGCAAACTTAAACAAGCATCTCGACAATGGTATTTCAAGTTTAATCAAGTGATCATTTTATTTGGTTTCAAGAAGAATTTGGTCGATGATTGCATATACCCTAAGTTATGTGGGAGCAATTATATTTTTCTACTTTTATATGTCGATGACATTTTGCTTGCCAGCAATGATATAGGCTTATTGCACTACACTAAGAGATTTCCATCTAAGAATTTTGGGATGAAAGATCTTGGTGACGCCTCTTTTGTATTAGGCATACAAATACACTGGGATCACTCCCAAGGTATTCTTGGATTATCATAAAAGAGCTATATCGAAACAATTCTCAAGTGCAAAATTGCAAACCTGGTACCCCTGTGGCTAAAGGAGACAAGTTTAGTCTCAATCAGTGCCTTAATAATGATTTTGAGGAAAAGGAAATGCAGAAGATTCCTTATATGTTAACGGTAGGAAGTTTGATGTATGCTCAGGTTTGTATACGACCAGATATTGCGTATGTTAATGGGATGTTGCTGATATTAAGCAGTCCAATAATAGACCATTGGAAAGTAGCCAAAAGAATCTTACGTTATTTGTAGATAGCAAACGATTGCATATAAGAGGTTAGATTAGTTTGAGATCGTTGGGTATACTGACTCTGATTTTGCTGGATGCCAAGATAGTATGAAATCTACTTCAGGTTGTATATGCTAGCTGGGGGGTATTGTCTCCTGGAAGAGTGCTAAACAATCTTTTATAACCTCTTCTCCGATGGTGGCATAGTTCATAATATGTTATGAGGCATCCAATCACGGAGTATGGCTACGAAATTTTGTCACGGGGCTGCGTATAGTAGATACTATTGATAGACCACTTAAGCTATTTTGAGATAATAAGTCACCGATGTTGTATTCCAATAACAATAGGAGCTCGAGGAACTCAAAATATATAGACATCAAGTTCCTAAATGCTAAAGAAAGAGTTCAGAGTAGACAGTTGTCTATTGAGCACGTTGATATAAATTCTATGATTGCGAATCCGCTTATTAAGGGATTGCCACCCAAAACATTTCATAAGCATGTTGCTCGTATGGGTGTTATGTCATTAAATGATATTAAGTTTTAGTGGGAGTTTGTGATTTTAGATGCTCTTGTAATATAGACATTTTTCAGTTATTTTAGTTCATGGATGTTTTACATTATTTTCTGCAGAAATAAAGTTTTGTGTATTCACACTCTGATTTTTGGTATGATTTGATCTCACTAAGGTTTAAGGTGGACTCATTGAAAATAAGCATGTTAAGATCACATTGCATGAAATTTCCATGCTACACATCCAGATCATGATTCATGTCATTCAGTTGTATTGGCATAGCGACCATTGATGGGTCGAGTTACGATAGTTGTAACGAATGTTGTTTTGGATCCTATGTTGGTATGATTGATGGACCAAATTGGTTGTAGATACATTTCGGTAATGATAGTATGATTGAGCTCATACGGTTATTTTTGTAAAACATAATTATAAAGTTACACATATAGCTCAAGTGAGAGATTGTCGGATTTTTTAATCCAATATTATTGGATCCTTAATCCAACGTTGGGCTTATATGTGAATAATTATGTATTGCAGACTGTCATATAAGATTAAGGCCAATTAAAAGTGATCTATTTAGGTTTTTGGTATTATGGACTTTAATGTATCTAATAGGGTGTGAGTCTTTAATGTGTAGAGACCCAATGCCATTCTAATTCTATGATGAGCATAATTAGGAATACCAAATGACAACAGAAAAAAGTTGTCTATATAAGTTATTATGGTCCCCCAATCACATGTATTATTCTATTATCTTTTGACATCCCATCATCAGAGAGAGAGCGCAGAGAGAGTTAAAGAACTCTTTAGGAGAACATGTAGATCTGGAAAGCCAACCACACTACTCCAGAGAAGAATTAAGCATTATGAATTTAGGTATGCTTTTGTATAATTTTGTTATTGATTTTTGATGATATAACATAAATATTCCTGCGTTATAGGTGATGGTTTTCACCAAAGGTTTTCTTGTTCTTACATTATCAACAATATTAACAAGTAAATTTTGTACAACTATTGTTAACAATTAATTAAACAAATAAAAACCCAACTTTAGCAAACAATCATCAGGTTCAAGTAATTGATGTAAAACAAACAAAATCAATCAATTAAAATAAAATATCAGTAATATTATACTTGAAAATCATAAAACTTTTAGCTATATATATAAAAGTTAAATTTAGAAATTAAGAACTTTAACTTACATATGTTTATGATTAGTTTTTAATGTAATTTTATGATTAAAATTAAAAATATAAATAATAAAAATAAAGAATGTGGGTTTGCGTATTCGAAGGATCTTTTGTCAAGACTAAACTCACCTGCAAGTTGCAATGGATTTAAGTTTGAAATATCAAACCTACTCGCAACCCCCAAAAACCATTGTAGATAGATTTTTGTTGGTGAATTTGGACAAATTTATGGATTGACGGATAATTTTGCCAAAACTTGGAAGCTTAAACATAAATGACATAATCGTCATTTTCAGCTATTGAAGGAAATTTGCTCCTTCAGTACCCAATAAAAGTAAAGTTGCGATTGGTTTTCTTATCAAATTATTATAGACGGGCTTTAAAATATGTTTAAATATTAATAATATTTCTTTTTTTGACAAGCAGCACATCATTGCACACAGTAAAAAAGTTAAATGAGATAGAAAATGGCTCCATGGGTGCGCTTCGTGCACTACATTGTTGTATTGTATTAAGATATATGCATTACATTAGAGTGTTATAGTGCGAAAATTAATAATGATAAGAGAATAAGGAAAAATAATAATGATTATATAGCACATGCACGTGTGATCTCATACTGCATATAGAAAATACAAAAACTTATCTTAAGGAGTTCAGAGATACCTTTAATCGTTTTTATTTGGAGAATGTGGTATCTGAACCTTATTAGAAATAGTAATTCTCTTCGGCTGGACTAAAGTTTGACCATAATTCCATGTTATATATGTGCAGGCACAATAAATTGAGTGACTCCGCTAACGGAAAGGACACAAGTTCGCACATAAAAGTAGAGGTGTTCGTTGGTCAGATTTTGCAGATTAGATATCAATTCATATTTGATCTATTATTTTGTGAGATTATAAATTTTCAATTCAATCCAATTCACAAATTGGTGAAATTCAATTCAAATTCAATCCATACGTCTATAAATAGGATGCGGATTTGACCCAATTTATATCTAGTCCACTATTTTATAGATTGGTTTATGGATTAAAATTTTTTAATTTTGTCCAATGCATGAATTAATTAAATAAAAAATCTAATATAAAAATAATTTCACTACTAATCGAATTCAAAATTGAATAACATTTAAATAAATTAATTGTTTAAATAAAGTTAGAATAATACATTCAAAATTTCAAAATGTAACATATCAAAAAGAAAAAATCTCATTTATTTAGATCAGTATATGAAAATTAACTAAATTTATGAATTTAAATCTATACAAAAGTTGAAACTTGAGATCTTAGATGATTTGTCAAAATGTCCATCTCCAATTTATATTTTATAAGTAATTTAATTAATTATCCAATTTTTTAATTTTGTATTATTACCAGATTAGATAAATATGATGTTAATATAAATATATTTGTACTTATTTATTTATTAGTAAGTAGTAATGCCACATTTATAAATTTCATTATATATATGCAGATTTTTGCAGATTGCGGATTTGAAAAATTTTAATCCAATCCAATCTAACAATCCACAAATTTGAATATTATGGATCAAATTTTTACAGATCAGACGAATTGAACGGATCGAATTAAATTCTGAATAGACTTACATAAAAGAGTATTTTCTTTGCGGTCGTTCTCTCTTAACGATGAAATTGCTCAAATATAGGTTGACTAGTATGAGTGACACATGTACAACATGTACAACAATAGTGGTGGTAAAGATTACAGTAGTCTTCTTCAAATCTTCAACAAGAGATTAAGGTATTTTTCTAACCTTATGCAAGTATACATAATTAAGAAAAGTTTCTGCCTTCCTCTGATTTTATAAAATAGAAAAATTATTTTTCTAGATCTGATTTTCCTAACACCATTAGCATCAATCATGCGACCTTTTGGAACAGCCTAATGTCAAAGTGGATACACTTCCATCTATATCATACTGCCATAACAAAAAAATAAAATAAAAATAAAAATAACAAATGGAGCAATTTAATATTGTTTCAACAACATATTAATTATTATTGTTATTATCTTTATTTGCAGCGTTTATTTGACAACAGGCGTACATTGGAATATACATATGCAGACTTTCTTGGAACTGCCGATGATGATTACTTGAACCCGACTACTTTTGCAAGGCATTGGTCCGAAGGTCTTGGTACAGGCAAATACTCCGCCGGGCATTCAGGATTTTGTAGTTCAAGTCTGCAAATTAACATGAAGAAATAAATAATATCATATTCTAATTTTCAGAATAATGAACAAAAACGATGATGAGGTAGAGGTGAACTCACTTATAGTTGAGGAGAAAATAATGAATAAAAATTGAAATTTCAAGTTTGGCCAGATCAGCTCCAGGGCAAATCCTTGATCCACCTCCAAATGGAATGAAGGATCCTGGTCTAGTTGTATGATTCTGGTGACAAAATTGGGAACCATGCAAATAAAATTGTCAGCTGTGTACAAGGTTTTTTTTTCCTCCTATTGTACAAAATATAATGCTTTTAATTATGCGCTCTACTTACATCCCATCTTGAAGGATCAAATTGCTTTGGCTCTGGATAGTTTTCAGGATTGTAGTGAACACCTCTGTTGTAGACCAAAACTTTCCATCCTTTCGGTATGAAATAACCTTGTATATTAACATCTGCTTCTGCCTCTCTAAAACTTGACGGTGACAGATTGGTCATGCGTAATGTTTCATCTATTACCTGTGTAACAGTAAAAATAATTTGTTACATACAATTAGTGATGGAAATTTTCAACATTTTCAATTGGAATTAATTTTACCTTGGCAAGATATTCCATTTGTTTAATTTCCTCAATAGTCAATCCTTTTTGCGTAGATGGTCTTTTCTTAATAATATCCTCTTGCTCCTCCTGCCGAGTAGAAATCAATTTATTTAATGCATATGAAAGTTTTGTTAGTTAATTGAAGGATTAGATCAACTATTAGTTGAAGCAACCTTAGCTTTCCTCAGCGTTTGAGGATGCTTATGTAGGTGGATTAATGCCCATGTTGCAATATGGGCAGAGCTCTCATGACCGGCTGACAAGAAAGAGATTAGCATGTCAATGATATCAAGATCGTCCAGTTTTGTACCATTCTCATCTTCAACTTCCATCAACAAATCAATCAACCCCTTTCTTCCCTTTTGCTCATCACTTTTCATTGCCCTCCTTTCATTCAGGACCGGTTGAAGAATCTCTCCCAACATATCTCGTGCCTAACAAAGTAATAAAACAATTGATTAGTTATGCTTATGAAATTATTATTATATCAGGTGTCTGCAGTTTATAAAGTGTGAATTTGAATTATGTTATGTTTTCTACAAAATACGCAAGCCCTCATAACTTACTATAAAGTAAAGATTTTAGTTGTTATCTTTTCTACGGTACCACAGAAAACATGACATTGTTCAAATCCACAATTTATAAGCTGCATCTGAAATTGAATATAAGCTCATTATTTGTTTACATATGTAGATCAGGATTCTTTCTCTATCAAAACTTTTATCTAAACAAATATAATCACGTAATGGTTGATAGAGTGGTAAATAAAAATGTAACAAATAAGTAAATAAAAAACTTTATATACACAGATTAAAATATACAAGTGTTAAATGGTAAGTTGAGAAATATTCAGATTTTATCCTATATATATTTATGTGACACAAAATAACCAATAATATAAATATTACTTACCTTCATTGCTTTATGGAAAGAGAAACCAGGTAAATTAATGGGGAAAGGAGATATCAATCCGTGTGCATAATCAACATAGTGTTTCTCAACTGATCCAATAACTGAATCACTACTTGATCCGAGGAATATATTGGCAATGATCTTGAAAGTGGCCTTCCTCATCTCTGTCAAGAACTCAATTGGTGTGTCCAAGCTAGCCCATCCCTTCAATGACTTGATCACAATTTCCTCAATGTTGTCAATATAAACAACAATTGCCTTATGCCCCTTGAGTGGACTTGTTGCTAGCTTCCTTATACGCTTTTGCCCTTCTTTGGAAGCAGTTATGAAAGATCCTCTAAATGTTAATTTATTGGTGGATGTTGGATAACCCATTTTGAAATTTTCATCATCCAAAAACACTTGTTTACAAGCTTCAGGAGCCACAACTATCACACACGGGCTACCAAATATATGGTTTCTGTATATACCCTTGCGACCGTATCTGCAAATTAAACCCCATTCATTTATACGTATGAACAAGACAAAATCAAACTCATTAATTATAGATGTATAAAGTACAAGTGGAGAATTGAGAAGAAATAAATACCTTTCAAATAAATTATAGATGAAGCTCTGAGGTTCACTAGATTTGAAAGCTTTTTGATGAGACAACATATTACCAACCAAAGGCCAACCCATGTCACCTGGAGGAAGAGAGTGTTTCATCTCACCCAGTTTGCCACAATAATACCACTCATTTACTCTCCTAAGAACACCAAACACAAAAGCATAGGAGCCTATAAAAATTGCAAGCGCAAGAATCAACCATGAGAAATCTAACTCCATTTATTTTGATGTTTGAGTATGCTTTATTGTTATTTTCTCTCGCATAGAATCTTGTTCTTTTTCTCTCGCATAGACACCAAATTATATATCGATCTCCTCCTTTTCACTTTAATTTTTAAAAAAGTAGAGGGCCGGGGTGTACAAATTTCAAACCAATTTTTTTAACCTTTACCTTTCCGATATTCAAATTAAGGCAGCCAAATTAAATGATAAAACACTTTATATGGCCAGTGTGTATATATATATATATATATATATATATATATATTAAATTTTAATTGTATTTCTGATAGAACTTAAAGGATTCTATGTGACCATTTACGAAATGAAGTGGTGCATACATAAACTTGAGTAAACATTGCAAATCTTAATGTTCTTTTTTAATTGTTACATGTGTTGAGAAAATGATCAAAACTCTTCTCTTGTTTTTTAAATTAACCGTTTCACCCTCATATTTTAAAATCCATAAATACTTCTTACAATTAAAAATTGTTAGTTTTAAAATTTTTTAAAAAATTTTACTCGTAGAAATTTTTATTAATCAATGGTGGGCTTTAACATATCAAAGATAAAATAGAAAGAGACGAAAAAAAATTGAAAGTCAACAACGTTTTTTTTAAAGGGCAAAAGGCTTTTGATAGGTTTAAAGCCGAAGGGAAATATGATTAATTTCGACAAAATAGTTTCATAGAGTGCAATTCAAATTAATGTTCAGGGGGAAATTTGTAATTTCATCTTTTCTTAGGCAAATGCCCTATCGTGGCTGTATTGCCTCGCTTCCTCGAATGGAAGATATTATAAATTAATGTAGTTACTTTTAGAATGTTGCGGGTGAGACTGTGAATGCTGATAGATATTTATATTTATATGTGTGTATATTTGATTTCTTGAAAATATTTGTCATTTAAAAAGATAAGACTTTTTTTTGATAAAAAAAATGTAGACGTTTTTTGACTTCTCTAAAAGAGCTAGCTGTCCCATTAAAATTAATAAAGTTTTAAAAGTTTTGATTATATTATAACCAAATATATTTAAAAAAAAAACAAAAAGTGATTTTGGCCTTTTCTTTTGAACTTTCTTGTGGCTGTAGACAATACTAAAAGAGAACATGGACAATTCATAAGATCAGAAACCTTACTTTTGAGATTTACTTAAATGTTCGTATAAGTACTCTTATTTTTATATATAGTTATATACATCTCTTTTGATGATTATACTCTTTAATTATAACAACCTAAAAATTTACTTAAAATAAACTTTTATAATAATTCAAATTAAATATAATATTACAAAAATATAATATATATAATAATATTAATTTTATAAATTATTTTGAATAGCAAAAAACTTAATTTTATATAATTACTAATCTATCATATATATTTTCAAATTAATAAAAATTATTTCACATAATAATAATACCTTCATAATTGTGTTTAGCATTAAAAGTAATTTAAATATACTATATATATTTTTTATTACCTTTTATGTTATGCCTATATTAGCATAAATTTTAAAAGGGTTATTTTTAAATACCTATCCCTGAGATTCAGAGTCTTCTCACTTATAGAACTTATGAGAATGTACCAGCATATTATCAGAGACCCCACTACATTAAGGTAACGTTTATATTTTGAATTGGAGTGAAAATCTAGAGAAATGAGAATTTTAGAATTGAGAGTATAGAGTGGGAGTGGGAGTAGGTTGTTTACTTACACTGGAATGGAAGCTTGGAATGGAGACCATTATTCAATTTATGTGTTTACTTTATCTTAAATTGTGAGTAAATAATTTTAAATTATTATTTTACCTTTATTTAAAGAATTGTAGTTTTAATTACAAAGTTAATAAAAAATATATTTGATGAATAAATATTTATTTTATTATATTTGTAAATTTATAATAATTATTAATATTCTTAATTATGTACATCACAATTTTTTATTAAATTTAAGTTTAATTATGTAAATTAAAAATTATTGATAAGAGCAACATAAAAGAAACATTTTTACTAGTAACATAGTACAAAATTAACATTTTCTTAGAATAAACTATTTATTATTATTAATTATTAATAAAAAATAAATATAATACTATTATTTTTAAATAAATATAATATTATTATTTTTAAATAAATATAATAATGTTAAATTTTTGAATAAAGATAGTACATAGTAATATTATTAATTCTCTATTAATATAATAATATTATTTTTAAGTAATTTTAAATTAAAATCAATGTAAATTATGATTTAGTTAAATATAATAATATTATTTAAATAAATATAATATTACTTATTTTATTTTATTAAATATAATTCTATTAAATTTAATAAAAGGAGGGTAAAAAATGAAGAGGTCGGTGTAAATTCCCACTCCTACCTCCTCCCACGGGAGTCCCACTCAAAAAATGAGTGGGGTCCATGGAGTGAGATTTCCAATTCTCCCTTAAAATGTGCAAGTAAACACTGGAGTTGGAGGAATTCATACTCCTCACTCCCACTCCAGAAAGTAAATACAACATAAGATTTCATTTTATATATGCTAGACGAGGGTAAGATCGTAATTGAACATCTTTCTCATAAAAAATTCACGTTAGGTTCTGGTTTTGTATCCAATATGTTAATATCCAATAAATAATTGGCAATAACTTGACAATATCTAATTAAAGATGAGCATTGTCAGATCCAACAACAATGACATGATGATTTAGCAATAATCTGTTGTTTTTGTCATAAATAGAATTTTAATTCTGTTAGATATAGTCCATTTGCATTAAATTTCTACAAAATGATGTTAGATTGAGTATGAACAATGAATGTGAGTTACCATTGCTATTGAAACTGATTTAGCAAGTGTATATAGTAGTTATTTTGTACAACATGATAGTGTTTGACAGCTACACACATGGTTGTTTGAATATATTTATATTTGTGTTTACATTATCTTCGTGACTTATTTATTCACTATAAGTCACATGCTAAGACAATGTTTTTACTAATGAAGGACAATTAACCCAAGCCTAGACAGATAGTAGATAGTGAATCTAGCAAGAGCTTTACAACAAGTGTTTTTATTGAACAGTAGTAGCAGAGCCCAAATTAATATCATAGAACATATTCTTTTAA
Source organism: Citrus x clementina (assembly GCF_000493195.1). NCBI lineage: Eukaryota > Viridiplantae > Streptophyta > Magnoliopsida > Sapindales > Rutaceae > Citrus > Citrus x clementina. The sequence continues at coordinate 10,965,485 of NW_006262274.1, forward strand.
AGTGATCAGATGATACATCACCTTTCTTGTGTAATCCTTAAATTGTAGAGATGTTATAGCATGTTTTACTTGGCCATATAGATAGGTTTGAGTCTTTTGTATGTTCTGTGGACTATGTGATACATATAACTCTTCCATTAACAAGGTCAGTCTTGCCTTTATTAGTATTAATCTTAGCTAACTGTTACTAGTTGCTTATATGTAAGTATTGACTCCTATGGAGTTGTAATAATTTATTAGATTAAAGCAATTGATGATGGACTACATTAATATTGCAGTTGGAATTTATTTTTATGTATCACATGGCTAAGCCATGTTTCTACATTTAAATGCTTGTATTTGCCTATGTGGTTTATATTGCTGCTGAAATTCTTTTAGATGCCAAGCCATGCACGTTTCTATAGTTGAATGGTTGTATTTGTGTTTACCTTTATATTGTTGATAAGGTTCTTTTATATACGTCTCATTCAACGTTTGGGTTTAGGGATTAGGAAACAGTTGTTGATCTATACATTTTATAGTTTGTGCATTGCTCGTCTTAACTATTTGTGACTTGATTCTAGTTGCTAAAGTGATTTTGTTGTTAAATATGGTATTTTACATTGATTCAGCTAAGTCATTTTGGAAATTGATGAGGGTGCGAAAACAAGTTTCAAGCTATTAACCTCCAATACAGTAAACTAAAATAGTCACATACGATATCCCCATACAGATAGAGACGACTATCAAAAAGATACTCTGAAGGCTTAGGGAGGAAGGTCTCATTAGACAAAATTACTAGTTAAGGGCAATTTGATCATTTCATCGATCAACAAATAGTCCAAACTGACAGCAGGGAAGGTTTCTAGAGATATATCAATCAAGAATTACCCTAAACTTCCGGGGGGGGGGGGGGGAATTCCCCAATTTTAAAAAATTAATTTTTTTAGATTAAAATATTTTAAAGGATTATTATAAAATTTTTTAAAAAAACTAAATTAGGCACACCCCAAAGAGAGGGGGGGGGGGTGAATTGAGATTTTAAAATTTAAGCTAAGCAAATCACACAACAATTTAATCAATGCTTTAATGGAATAAAAAACAATAAATTCAATAAAGCATAATAATAAGAGGGTAAGGAAAGAGAAAACAAACACAATGATTTTTACATGATTCGACATTCCCCGCCTACGTCCACGCCTCCAAGCTCACCCGGCTTGAGGATTTCACTATCCAAGCCTCCCAAGACTTGAAATTCTTTACAATTGACTTCCAAAGTGTCAATGGACATTTACAACAAGAGATTATCCCCAATCTCTTAACCCAAGTGTATCCCAACACTTACAACCTCTTAAGGATAAAGATTACAAATGATTTTTCTCACACAATGTGTTTGATTACAAATGAATGCTCAATGTGTGAATCAAAGAAACAAAAACAAGTTTAAAGCTCTAATGGTTATATGCTCAGTAGCAAGCTCAATGATAGCTCTTGGATCTCTCCTTGTTTGAATTTGATTGAGTCATTTTATAGTTGGAGCTGAAAATTAGTCGTTATTGACTTTCTGACAGAAATCGGATCCTTGTTAACTCTTATCGGTTTACTGTTTTGACTAGTTCAAATGACCGTTAGGCTAAATTTCAAATAACTGGTTAGCCGTTAATTTCCAAAAACCTACAAAATAAATTAATACCTCTCTAGAAATAATCGATTAGTCGTTTTCAGTAAACGGTCAACCGTTTGCTACAGTGAAATTATTTTCTAAAATTACAATTTTGTCCCATAACTTTATATAATTCTACTATAGCCCAAATCTTCAGAAAACTTTACAAATAAGTCTAATTCCAGAGTTTCAAAACTTTTTCAATTTGACCATAAACTTGAAAAACAATCAATTTCATAAAATCATTTTTCCATTAAATATAAAATCTTAATAATGTGAAAATAATGATTTATTTAAAATGCATATGAAATAATTTGAGTCTTTAAAAATTTAATCATTCTTAATCTTATTTTTTATCATCAAAATTAACATTATGGATACATATATGCTAAAAATCTCTCCCTTTTTGATGATGACAAACCTTGCATGTATTTAAAGAATGATTTCACAAATTTCTCGCCCTAAATGTAAGCTCCCCTTACAATTTGCCAATTTACTAAATTAAGAAATTTAAATACATGCATTCTTCTCCCCCTTCATCATAAAAAAGAAAAGTTAATGGAAAAGAAAAAGAGTAGAAATTTTTACAAATTTAAAAATATGTATTCTTCTCCCACTTCATCATCGAAAAGAAAACTTAGTGAAAAAGAAAAAAAGTAGCAAATTTGTTACCTATGTTGTTTGAGTAGAAATTTCGACAGAATTTTCCCCTAACAACAAGTATCACCTCAAATACAAGTTTAGTAATATCACTTCCAAAATATCATAAATCATCATACAAACCAACTCCATACACAAATCATTACACAATCCATCAACCATAAAAAGATCATGAACCATCATTCCATCAGATACTAAATTAGCAACTCATAACATAAAATCATCATATAAAACAAGCATGTAATCAAATCATCATCATATCTCAAATTCATCAAAATCATCACCATGATCACATATCAACTATCAAAAGAATGCTCAAAACGCATTTTACTTCTCCCCCTTTTTACATCATTAAAATGGTATACTACTTTGTCTCCCCCTTTGAATAAGAAAACAAAATTTTAACTTCTCAAAATGCATATTATCCAAAATCATATTGTATGCTCCCCCTAAATATATGGTTAATTTAAAATTTTAACCAAAATAATTTTTTCCAAAAATAAATCATATTTATCTCCCCCTTCATCATAAAAAAAAAAGATAGATAGATGCAATCGAAACAAGATCATAAAAAATAATTCGATGAAGATATTATCCATTTTGTGCTAGTAAGAATTACGGCAGAGTCTCTCTCATCATTTTCGCTTAGATCATGATCAAATGATTATTCTTATATCCTTTCATCAAGAAATTCTCCACCATTTCTTGATTATGGTACCTAAAAAAAATTCAAGTTGTGTCTTTTGGTACCCAAATACTCTTGGGTCCTTGAGTGTTAGATTTGATTCCTTTTGAAACTCAAATACATTTGACTCCATAATATACATTTCTCTTAACTGGACGTCTAAAACTCACATAACCATTTTGATTGCAATAATGACATACAATTTTATCATTAATGGAGGTACTCTTCACAAAGTAGTTCTTATAATACTTTTGTTTCAAATTAGGCTTATAGTCAATACCTCCTTTGTCAAACACACATTTTTGTGAATTGAGTATATTATCCTACATCTTTTGTCTATTTGTAAATTTTACCGCAATTTCATTTAGCTCATTATTCTTTCTCTTAAGCACTTCATTCTCTTTCATTAATTCATCAACATGTGATTTCTCATGCTCATATGAAGTACTTTGTCTACATTTAAATGATGCAATCCTATCATGTAACATTTCATTATCTAATTCTAATTCTTTGATCTTTTCATTTAATGAAACATTGCATTTTTGCAGGGCATCTTTTCCATTTTTTAAGTCATCTACATGTGATTTTAGATGCTTGTATGAAGTGCTAGATTTCTCATTTGATAATGCAACTCTATCATGTAATGTTATATTTTCTAATTCTAGGCATGTAATCTTTGTGCTTAGAAATTCATTTTCATTTGTGAGCTCTACCATTTTCTTTTTAAGACATGCATTCTTTTTACCAATTTTCACCCACTCATCATATAATTCTTTAAAAGCATCATATAATTCATCATATGTAGGAAGATCACTTACCTCATCAAGTTTATCATCCGATTCATCTCCAATTGCCATACGTGATAGGTTTGACACTTCTTGCGAATCTTCATCACTCAATTCTTCATCAATATCGTCCCAAGTAGCCACCATGGCTTTCTTCTTGAGTTTGTTGAGAAGTGGATTTGTGCAAATTTTATTGAACTCGCAAGCGCACGAATCTATTGTAGAATAGACTAATGGTGACGAGTGTCGATCCCACGAGGAGGTGGATTTTAATTGTGTGTAGAATTAATTTTGTAAATTGGTGGTTGGATTTGTGGTGAAAATGATTTGGATTATCCTAAAATTGAAATTGAAATGGCGAGAATAAATTGAAGAGAAATCTATTGAGATGACGTACTTGGGTATCTAGATCCGTATCAACATGCATCATGGGCTAAATAATCCTTATTAATGCCAATTAAATCATGAGGGGGGAATCCACACCTCATGAACCACGCTCTAATCAATATGGTGTTAAGAGCTTATTGTGCCAAATAATAATAACCTTGTACTAGGGGGCCGGTCAAACCAAGGCGGTACTAGACAAGATTAGTATTATTTGTCGACGAGAAGTCAAAACATCCACAAAAATTAGAGGGGAAGAGAAAATAAATTTACCGAATAAAGCCCATGACACATGTTGAGACTTCACCTTCAACCCAAGCTTGAAAGAAAATTAGCTATTCATAATTGAACTAAGGGCAAAATGGAAATTTATTAAAATACATAGAAAATACAAGATGGAGAAGGAATTACAGAAAATTGAGTCCAAAAATGGATTCAGAGATATCAAATTAGGGGGGAGAGGCCTCCTTTTTATAGATACATGGAGTAAATTATGGCCATTGGATTAAAAACAGTTTGGACGCTCAGGATTGCGCCACGTCATCAGTCAACAGTACGCGGTTTGACCACGTGGATGAACAGTAACACGGTTTGACCCGGGTTGAACAGTGATGCGGTTTGGTTGAAAATAATCCTGTGTGATGCATGTACCGTACGCGAGATTTTTCGTCCACTGATATGCTGCCACGTCACCATCAACAGTATATAAGAATTTTAGTCCAACAGGATCATGACACCTCATCAGTCAATGCCACATCATCGGTCAATGCCACATCATCGATCCATCTATGTGAACAGTGTCGTGAACAGTAACGTAGACAGTACCGTACACATGAATAGTACCGTACATGTGAATAGTGCCATTTATCCTTTTATGCTCCTCCTAAGGTTTTCGACCGTCCTGAGTTCAAAAGTGATGTCCGTTTTGCCGTCTGATCTCTCATTTATTGTGAAATGACTATAATGCCCCTAAAATACATAAAATACTTAATTAAATAAAACACACGTAATTAAATCACAAGAAGGTTAAATATATAAAAGTAAGGGTTGTTAGTAAGACTTGAAATGTAAAATGATGGTTTTCTCCTTTATAAATATGTATTTTCTAACACTCAACACACCCCCCAACCAGCTTATTGCTAGTCCCTAGCAAATAAAGCGAAAATAAAATTCAAATTCAAAATGATTTTTTTTTTAGAAACACTCGTGTTTATTCAATCAGATTAATGATAGCAATCAAATAAAAGTATAAGCATTATCTCCAGTCTAAAGAAACATCACACCCACATCAACCATCCACATGAATCAGCCCAGTAGACTTTGTTATAGCTACTTTCAAGAATGACATGTCAAACCCTAAAATCTCACTGGAAGTAGTGACACTCTCATAAAGAAATTAAACCCAATAAAAATAGTCACTCCAATGAATGGTAATTGAGAGAAAATAATAAAGAAGTGATATTACATGCTCTCACCAAGATGAAAGAAATATGCCCTCAGCTTAGAAATAATACAATCTCAAGTCAAACAAAAATGCTAGTCAACCCAATTTATTTATTTTTTTCTTTTTATTTATTTATTTATTTTTATTTTGCACCACTACATCTTTTTAGCCCACATAACTAGCTTCTACTTCAGATTATAGTTCCCTAAAATCAAGAAGGACTTTTATTAGGATGTAACGTAGGCTAGGGATATGGCTAACAAAGAAGGGAAATAAGGAAAACAAAGTGTATGTTTGAGAAAAATGTAGAGATTTTTTTTTTTGAAGTTGCAAGGTGGATTTCACCTTTTATTGTTATTATTATTTTTTCTCTTTTTTTATTGAAACAACAATTTTTTTTTTTGCTTTTGTTTGGCATAACTTCATTGAATAAAATAATTATTTACATATTTCTCAAACATAAATAGGTGATGGAACTTGTAAGATATCGGGTAATACTCCAAATCGGAGTGGGTCAAGATGATAAGTTTGACAAAGAAAAGTTTTTTTTTTTTTAAGGCTCAAAAGGGTTAACTATAGATATTTCACAAAAGGGATGGCTAGAAAGGCTCAAACGGATCAAAAATGACTTTTCCATCGTCTTTTAGGGCTCTAAATAACCTTCCATATCTACTAGTTAGATGGGCCTCCAAATGTAGCAACACATATTTTTTTCTTTTTTTTTTTAAATTTTTTTAAGGGTTAACTTAAAAGAAATCTAGAGATCGTGTATAAAATAATTAAACTGCTAAGCTGTATTAAGAATGGGCAAAAGGGTTACTTTCCAAGAAAAATAATAGGCTCAAAAACTCATTTGGTACTTATTATGACATGTTCATTCCTTCAAGCAACTCATATTTGTCTCCGACATCAACATGTAGAGTAGCAAACATAATGTAACATCACTTAAGACCAAAGATAATACAAATACTAAAATTTGAAATTAATCATGTCATCCAATGTTAAAACAAATCACACAAATTTTTGTTTTTTTTTAAACAACATTCTACCCCCCAACCTATTCTAAACGTGAAAGGAAAATATGCATGTAGAAATGTGAAAATGATGCAGAAAAACTAATTAGAAAAGTTACACTTAAAATGATAGAAAAAGAAAATGGTTTTTTTTTTTTAAAGGCTCAAAAGTTTGAAAATGTATATTTATAGAGGAGAAAGAAGAAGAAAAATGAACATAAAAACTTAATAAGGAAAAAGAAAATGTTTGAATTATTTTTTTTACTTTTTTTGTTTTTTATTATTATTATTTTTTCAAACGATGAAGATGCGTTTCTAGAGTCACTGCACTCCATATTCAGCCATCTTCAACACAAAACGTTAGCAACAATTAGTTTCTACAACAAAAAATCAATAAAAACTTAACCAATATTCCACAATTGTCAACTATTCCCTCCCCCCAACCAGAACGAAACATTGTCCTCAATGTTTTAAAGGAAAGAAGAAGAGTTTAGAAGACATCACCTGGGTGGTGTAACACAGAAGAAAATATTTACAGGCGGAGAGTTAAATCTAATTTGTACTTCTTCTGCGGCTACTGTTACCATCATTATTTGGATGCTCCAACACAAAGGTCCAGGGGTCTGGCTCCGGTCTATAAGCTTGTAACAGATCAAGTAGCTCATTAGCAGTGTGAGCACAAATAAAGAGTTTTTTCGCATTAGAGGGAATGAAATAGTTTTTTATTGCATGGTTAAGAAATGCGATAAAGCCATCATAAAAGTTATTGACATTTAACAAACCGATGGGTTTCTGGTGGATGTGCAGATGGACCCAAGATACTAGTGTGATAAGTGCCTCTAGTGTTGCAAGATCTCCTGGAAGGAAAATAAAAGCATCAGCATGATTAAGCATTTCAATTATTCTTTCTTGCATACCTGAGACGACTAACTCTTCTCCAGTTGATGAGTCAGACGAACTGCCCAATGGTTTTAGGACTCTTGGGATAATGCATAACACTTGACTTCCTCTGATAAAAACTGCTTTATGAGACCATTTTTGATAACCCTCGGTTATCTCCTCCATACACCAAGTGTAATTTTCTCTCTGCTATACTTTGACCAAGATCGATGGCTGCCTCAACGAACTCTTTATGTTTGCCATAGGTAAATCCAGAAAGCACACAAATGTTCTTGAATTATCTATTGGGAGTAGCTGCCATTGGAATATTTCTCAAAAATAATTTGTGAGTGCTTAATAAAAAGTCATATTTAAAAATCTTGGTGACAGTGGGTCACAACTGTGTATGAGGTGGCATATCAGTGTCAAATAACGCGTAAAGCACATGGCTCGTGAGTCAAAAAGGAAACAGTAAAAAAAAAGAAATAATGATAAAATAAAATTATTAAAGACAGTGATGCAAAAGATAAAATAACAGTGAAATAAAATAACAGTGAAGTAAAAGGATATTTGCAAGTAGTTGCGACTGTGGCTCACATCTTCCTCTGGTTTTACGTCCAGAAATGGTTTGAACGCCCTCTATGGGTCGAGGATAGGCTTCCTATCCAGTTTTCTTATAAACTGGCAAACATGGTCGTTTATAGTTAGATTCCCGAGACTATATCGTGCATGCTCTTTCTGGAATAATGGCCATAACTGGAGAATCGCTCCTTGCACATATCCATTGGGATGCGTTTCAAGAGACAAAAGGATATCATCCAATGACTCCTTATTCAAGCCATCCCTAATGAATTAAATCTTATCTTCCCTGTTATCAGACATCATTCCTAAAGAACATGGGTTTTTATTGCAACTCATTCTGGCACACTTATGACAAGCAACAGAAATTCTTCGAGCTCGTCGTTTTCTTGCATAATTTCCTTTACCACAACCAGGCATGTATGCAATAAATTTTGGAGGTAACTCACCTGTCGATCGTACTTTAGCCTCGATTAACCAACGGATGTTAGCAAGTATGTTATTCCTCATGAATAATCGCATGCGTTCGAACCGAGCTTTATAGATCGTAAGGAGGGCATTCTGAGGAAGTGAAGGGAATCGCTTGTGAAGCTTCGCTAGAATCTCGTTTCTGTCCATACCTTCGCCTCAGATTATCAGTTATTATGGGAAACTGAAGTAACCGACTTGATTGTCACGGAGTGCCGTTATCCGCCACTTCACTGGGGTAACAAACTAAAGCACACAAACAGAAAAACAAATTAAAACACACAAAGAAAATTAAAATCGTCCTCTTATTGAATTTACCTTAAGCTCCAACTGGATGTCGTAAACACTTCTCTCAATGTCTCTGAGTTGGCTTTCTAAACCCTCAACATAGGCTACTAACTCTGGTAGCTGTAGAGCCCAAATGCGATGTGTTTTACAAAATTGAATCTATCTTTTGAGATGAGTTTTGACACGTTGAAGTGGTTTAAGAATGTTCAGGAGGAACAGTTTAAGTAAGGTACTCATGATTAAAAATGATAAGAGAAAACTTAATAGTTAAACAAACACACTTAATGAAAAATAATTTTAATTAGCAAAAGAATAATAAAAAGAAAGAAAGAAAAATCAAATCAACGGAAAGAAAAAAAAATCAATTCAAATCTGGTGGGCCACTCAAATTTATTTCGGTGTTTTCTCCATGTGGTTAGTACTCTAGATATGGCTTTAATCTTTGACCATTAACTTTAAACGTGACACCGTTCTTTGAGTCCTTAATTTCAATTGCCCCATGTGGAAAAACAATATGTACAATAAATGGGCCAGACCAATGAGAGCGTAACTTACCTGGGAATAGGTGCAAGCGAGAATTGAATAAAAGCACTTTCTGACCTGGAGTGAAAGATTTCCTCATAATTTGCTTATCATGGAAAAATTTTATTCGTTGCTTGTAAATCTTGGCATTTTCGTATGCATCATTGTGAATTTCTTCAAGTTCTGCCAGTTGTAATCTTCTTTCTGAGCTGGCTTGCTGCATGTCAAAGTTGAATTTCTTGATGGCCCAATACGCACGATGCTCGAGTTCCACAGGTAGGTGGCAAGCTTTTCCATACACTAACCTGTAGGGTGACATCCCAATCGGGGTCTTGGAAGCCATTCTATATGCCCATAAGGCATCATCAAGTCTTAATGACCAATCTTTTCTGTCTAGCCTCACCGTCTTTTCTAATATGTGCTTTATTTCTCGATTGGAGATCTCAACTTGGCCACTGGTTTGCGGATGATATGGGGTCGCCACTTTGTGTGTGATTGAATACTTTGTCAAAAGTGATTTGAATGCTTTGTTATAAAAGTGGGCACCACCATCACTGATTATTGCTCGTGGGAATCCAAAGCGTGAAACAATGTTGATTTTTAAAAATCTTATCACCACCTTGTGATCATTGGTTCTGTATAGAATTGCTTTTACCTATTTCGATACGTAGTCAACAGCAACCAATATGTATTGATGGCCAAAAGAAGGGGGAAAGGGTCCTATGAAGTCGATACCCTATATATAAAAAATCTTAACCACTAAAATTGGATTTAGTGGCATCATGTTCCTTCGTGTAATGCTCCCCATTTGTTGACACCTATCACATGAAAAACAGAAAGTGTAAGCATCTCGAAATATAGTTGGCCAATAGAAACCACATTATAAAACTTTAGTTGCTGTTTTCTTAGCACTAAAATGGCCTCCACAAGCTTGTTCATGGCATAATGAAAGAATATTCTGAATTTCATTTTCTGGGACACATCGTCTAACAATTTAATCTGCACAATACTTGAACAAATACAGGTCATCCCAAAAGAAATTCTTTATTTTTGCAAAGAATTTAGCCTTGTCTTGCTTGGTCCAATGCTCTGGAAGTTTACATGTAATAAGATAATTAACTATATCAGCATACTATGGTAATACTTCCACACTCATTAATTGTTCATCTGGAAATGACTCATTCAATGGTAATGATTCCATAATTGTGTCAAAATGGAGACGAGAGAGATGGTCAGCCACAACATTCTCTGTGCCTTTCTTATCTTTGAATTCCAAGTCGAACTCCTGCAAAAGTAACACCCAACGAATTAGTCTAGCTTTTGCATCTCTCTTTGTGAGAAGATATTTAAGAGCAGCATGATCTTTGAATATAATTATTTTACAACCAATGAGATAAGATCGAAATTTTTCCAATGCAAACACTACTGCTAGCATTTCTTTTTCAGTAGTTGAATAGTTCAACTGTGCATCATTCAATGTCATACTAGCATAGTAAATAACATGGGGAATTCGATCAACTCTTTGTCCTAATACTGCTCCTATTGCATAATCAGATGCATCACACATGAGCTCAAATGGTAAGCTCCAGTTTGGGGGCTGAATGATGGGTGATGATGTCAACAACTGCTTTAGTTTTTCAAATACCACAAGACATGAATCATCAAAGATAAAATGTACATCCTTAGCAAGTAAATTGCATAAGCGTCTAGAAACTTTGCTAAAATCTTTAATGAAACGTCTATAGAAACCAGCATGCCTAAGGAAAGATCTTACTTCTCTGACTGTTTTGGGTGGAGGAAGATTAGAAATGAGATCCACCTTGGCTTTGTCAACCTCAATACCTTTACTCGAAATGATGTGACCGAGAACAATACCTTGTTTTACCATAAAATGACATTTCTCTGAATTTAAGACCAAGTTCTTCTCGATACATCTCTGCAGAACTAGTGTTAGATAATGTAAATATTGATAAAATGAGTCACCAAAAATAAAAAAGTCATCCATAAAGACTTCAAGGAATCGTTTAACCATATCAGAAAAAATGCTTAACATGCATCGTTGAAATGTAGCAGGTGCATTACATAATCCAAATGGCATTCTCCTATATACAAAAGTGTCAAAAGGGCAAGTGAAAGTGGTTTTCTCTTGATCTTTTGGTGCTATGGGAATCTGATTATATCCTGAGTAGCCATCTAAAAAGCAATAAAATTCATGGCCTGCTAATCTATCAAGCATTTGATCAATAAATGGTAAAGAAAAATGGTCTTTACGTGTGACAGAATTCAACTTTCTATAATCAATGCATACATGCCATCCTGTAGTCACTCTAGTGGGTATCAATTCATTATCAGCATTCGTAACTACTGTGACTCCTGACTTTTTGGGGACAACTTGTACAGGACTGACCCATGAACTATCAGAAATTGGGTAAATGATACCTGCATCTAATAGCTTAAGGACTTCAGTTCTAACAACTTCTTTCATATTAGGATTTAACCGACGTTGCATTTCCCTAGTAGACTTAGCATTTTCATCAAGGTGAATGTAATGCATGCAGTCTACTAGGTTTATACCTTTTATGTCCGCTATTGAATGTGAGCATCCGCAGTTGCCAAGAAAGATCAGCCTAGAATAATGAGGATGTGCTTCCTTGAATCCTGTATTGGTTGAGTGTCAATTACAATGAAATCAACAGGAAAATAAAACTTGTCTACCTGGATAAGCACGTCCTCCACAATACCACGAGGTATTTTCGTGGATCGATCTGCAAGTTGTAACACCACTGGAGTTGGGTGTAATTCTCCCAGTCCAAGTTTCAAAAATACTGAGTAAGGCAACAGATTTACACTAGCTCTTAAATCCAACAAAACATTCTCAATTATATGGTTCCCTATACTACATGAGATAGTGGGGGAGCCTGGGTCTTTGAATTTTAGAGGAATTTTGTGTTGGAGTATAGAACTAACGTTTTCTGTTTAAAATGTCTTCTTTTGAACATGAATATTTTTCTTTTTAGTGCAAAGGTCTTTAAGAAACTTGACATAAGATGGAACTTGTTTAATAGCATCAAGCAAAGGGATGTTAACACTTACCTGTTTGAAGATTTCAAGAATCTCACCTGTGGATTTTCCCTTCTTGCCTTTAGCTAAGCTCTGGGGGAATGGAACTTTGGGAACGTATTATCGTGGGTTGGTTTCTTCTTTCTCCTCCGGTGATGAGTCCTCGACATTCATAGGTACAATTTGATTTTCTTTTGTCACCGGCATCTCCACTTTGTTGTCAACTTCTTTTCCTTTTCGCAAGGTCATGACTGCTTTGACCTCTCCATGCTGCTGTGGTGAATTGGTACTTGCTTCATGTACTCCTTTAGGATTAGACACTGGTTGACTTGGAAACTTGCATTTCTCAACAGTCACTGTCAAGGTCTGAACTGAAGAAGCAAGTTGTCCCACCATTTTCTCGAGGCTTGAAACTGATTGAGCTTGTGAGTTGAAGCCTGCTCTCAACTCATTTCGTAGTCCATCAATGGTGCGGTTCTGTTGCTCAATTGTAGAGTGAGTAACATTCTTGAAATTCTGGAATGCATCCTCCCATGGTCTGGGTTGAGAGTAGTTCTGGTTCTGATTGTATGGTCTAAATGGGGGCTGAAAGGCTTGAGGAATTTGAGAAATTTGTTGCATTGGTGGAGCTGGAGCTGCTGGTCCATTCTGTTGGAATTCTTGAGACCATGAAAAATTGGGGTGGTCTCTCCATCCAGGGTTATATGTGTTGGAGTATGGGTTGTAATTTGATGGCTTTCTCATTACACCTATGGCATTGGCTTGATCTGAGTATGAGTCATGGTCATGTTCCTTTATTGATTTAGCAGTCGATAACGATGCTATTTGTCGAGCAAGACCTTCAACCATCTCCTTGACTTCTTTGATTCCTGAACTGGATTCGCCAATGTGAACCTTATTTACTCCTTTAATTCTTCTAGTATTCCTGAGTGACTGACTCCGTTGTTGGGAATTATCTGGTCGTCGCTGGAAGAATTCCCAAATTTCTGATGCACTTTTTGACATTAGCTCTCCTCCACTTGTTGCCATTAGCCATTCTTGCACATTTGGTAGTAATCACTCCAAAAAGTATTGGCATTAGTGTCATTTCTCATACCCATGATGTGGACACTTCAAGAGTAGCCCATTGAATCTCTCCCATGTTTCGACAAACTGCTCGTCTTCTCTCTGGGTAAACTCTGAAATTTCCCTGCGAATAGCATTGGTTTTATGCACTGGGAAATATTTATTCAAAGATTTCGTTACCATTTGTTCCCATGATGCAATGATATTAGCAGGCAATGTATTAAGCCATGAACGAGCTCTATCATTTAAAGAAAATGGGAATAGTCTAAGTTTTACATCATCATCTGAAAAATTCTCATATTTAAATGTTTGACAAATAGCATGAAAATCATTCAAATGATTATATGGGTCCTCATTTTCTAGGCCATAGAATGTTGGGAGACAATTTAGCACACTAGGTTTTAGTTCAAAACTCCTAGCAGCTACATTTGGGTATCTTATACATGATGTGCTCAAATTAGCTAAAGGACTGAAGTAGTCCTTAAATGGCCTCTCCTGTGGTTGCAAATCCATTTTATTTTTAACTTATTTGTGTGTGCGAAGTGTTTTCTCAAGTTCAAGGTCTATAGGTTCAAGATTAGGTAATAATGACCTTCGACCATGCATGCAAAATAAAATAAAAATAAAGATGGGAACAAAACAAATAAAAATAAAGAAGAGGGAGAAATTACGATACTAACCTTATTACGCTGTTACAACCTTACTATAAAAATACACTAAAAAAAATACGTGAAATAAATTAACTAAAAATTAAATTAATAAAATAAACAAAAATTACAAAGAAAAAAATAAATTGAAAATTAAATTACAGAATTTTAAAGAAGAGAAAAAGAAAAGAAATACTAACCTTTATATGTAGATTCACTTTTTTTTTTCTTTTTTTCTTAATAATTAAAAAAATACAAGAAAACAAATAAAAGAAATTATTCACAAAAATTAATTCTATGAATTAAAATTACTTACGTCCCCGGCAACGGCGCCAAAAACTTGTTGTGCAAATTTTATTGAACTCGCAAGCGCACGAATCTATTGTAGAATAGACTAATGGTGACGAGTGTCGATCCCACGAGGAGGTGGATTTTAATTGTTTGTAGAATTAATTTTGTAAATGGGTGGTTGGATTTGTGGTGAAAATGATTTGGATTATCCTAAAATTGGAATTGAAATGGCGAGAATAAATTGAAGAGAAATCTATTGAGATGACGTACTTGTGTATCTGGATCCGTATCAACATGCATCATGGGCTAAATAATCCTTATTAATGCTAATTAAATCATGAGGGGGGAATCCACACCTCATGAACCACGCTCTAATCAATATGGTGCTAAGGGCTTATCGTGCCAAATAATAATAACCTTGTACTAGGGGGCCGGTGAAACCAAGGCGGTACTAGACAAGATTAGTATTATTTGTCGACGAGAAGTCAAAACATCCACAAAAATTAGAGGGGAAGAGAAAATAAATTTACCAAATAAAGCGCATGACACATGTTGAGACTTCACCTTCAACCCAAGCTTGAAAGAAAATTAGCTATTCATAATTGAACTAAGGGTAAAATGGAATTTATTAAAATACATAGAAAATACAAGATGGAGAAGGAATTACAGAAAATGGAGTCCAAAAATGGATTCAGAGATATCAAATTAGGGGGGAGAGGCCCCATTTTTATAGATACATGGAGTAAATCATGCCATCGGATTAAAAACAGTTTGGACGCTCAGGATTGCGCCACGTCATCAGTCAACAGTACGCGGTTTGACCACGTGGATGAACAGTAACATGGTTTGACCCGGGTTGAACAGTGATGCAGTTTGGTTGAAAATAATCATGTGTGATGCATGTACCGTACGCGAGATTTTTCGTCCACTGATATGCTGCCATGTCACCATCAATAGTATATAAGAATTTTAGTCCAACAGGATCGTGACACCTCATCAGTCAACACCACATCATCGGTCAATGCCACATCATCGATCCGTCTATGTGAGCAGTGTCGTGAACAGTAACGTTGACAGTATTGTACACATGAATAGTACCGTACATGTGAACAGTGCTATTTTTCCTTTTATGCTCCTTCTAAGGTTTTCTATCGTCCTGAGTTCAAAAGTGATGTCCGTTTTGCCGTCTGATCTCTCCTTTATTGTGAAATGATTATAATGCCCCTAAAATACATAAAATACTTAATTAAAATAAAACACACGTAATTAAATCACAATAAGGTTAAATATATAAAAGTAAGGGTTGTTAGTAAGACTTGAAATGTAAAATGATGGTTTTCTCCTTTATAAATATGGATTTTCTAACACTCAACAGTGGACACTCCGATCTTATATGGCCGCGCTTTTTGCGTTCAAAACAAACAATTGCCTCTTTCTTCCCTTTCTCCACCTTAAGGTTTTCTCTTATGAGATCTTTAAAGTTTCTTCTCTTGATTTGCTTCTTGAAGATCCTTCTAAAATTTCTAGCAATCATTTCAATGCCTTTATCTTTAAAGTCACTTCCATCATCATCAGTTTCAACTATCAAAGATTTAAAAGCAAAGCTCTTCTTCTTTTTATCTTCATCAATTCTTTCATTAGTTATATCTTCTTCATATGAAATAAGTGAACCAATAAGATCATCAAGAGATAAAGTATTAAGATTTTTTGCTTCTTTTATGGCCGTTCTCTTTGGTCTCCACTCTTTCGGCAATGATCTAATAATTTTCTTCACTTTTTCACTATTAGTAAATATCTTACCTAGTGCTTTAAGAGAATTCACAATATTGATGAATCTAGTGTACATATCATGAACACTCTCATATGATTCCATTTGAAACATCTCATATTGCCTAGTGAATCTACTAATTTTACACTCCTTAACTTGATTTGTTCCCTCATATACAACTTCAAGTTTCTTCCAAATTTCATAAGTACTTTCACAACTACAAACTGTATGAAATTCTTTCTTATTTAAAGTACAAAATAGAGCATTCATTGCTTTAGTATTTAAAGACATCTTTTTCTTTTCTAATTCACTCCATTGACTTGAGAGTTTTAAAATATCATCTCCTACTTTATTTTTAGTCATAGGCATGAATAAACCATCGCAAACAACTTTCCAAATTTCATAATTTAAAGCTTGCAAATAAATTCTCATCCTACTTTTCCAATATGGGTAGTCATTACTATCAAAGAATGGAGGTCTGATGATGGACTGGCCTTCCATGAAGGTTGAGCTAATTTGGGTTGCTATGGATCTTTAACTCTAGACGGTTAAGTCTATACAAGAGCAACTTGCTCTGATAACAAATGAAATACTAACTAGGCAACCCAAGAGGGGGGGAGGGGTGAATTGAGATTTTAAAATTTAAGTTAAGCAAATCACACAAAAATTTAATCTAATGCCTAAATGGAATAAAAAAATAATAAATTCAATAAAGCACAATAATAAGAAAGTAAGGGAAGAGAAAACAAACACAATGATTTTTACATGGTTCAGCATTCCCCGCCTACGTCCATGCCTCTCAACTCACCTGGCTTGAGGATTTCACTATTCAACCCTTCCAAGACTTCAAGTTCTTTACAATTGACTTCCAAGGTGTCAATGGACATTTACAACAAGAGATTATCCAAAATCTCTTAACCCAAATGTATCCCAACACTTACAACCTCTCAAGGATAAAGATTACAAATGATTTTTCTCTCACACGATGTGTTTGATTACAAATGAATGCTCAATGTGTGAATTAAAGAAACAAAATCAAGTTTAAAGCTCTAATGGTTATATGCTTAGTAGCAAGCTTAATGATAGCTCTTGGATCTCTCCTTATTTGAATTTGATTGAGTCATTTTTATAGTTGGAGCTGAAAATTAATCGTTATTGACTTTCTGACAGAAATCAGATCACCATAAACTCTTATCGATTTACCGTTTTCACTAGTCCAAATGATCGTTAGGCTAAATTTCAAATAACCAGTTAGCCATTTAGAATTATCGCTTAGCCGTTAATTTCTAGAAACCTACAAAACAAATTAATACCTCTCTAGAAATAATCGGTTAGCCGTTTTCATTAAACGGTCAGTCGTTTGCTATAGTGATTGCTACAGTGAAACTATTTTCTAAAATTACAGTTATGTCCCACAACTTTATATAATTCTATTATGGCCCAAATCTTCAGAAAATTTTACAAATAAGTCAAATTTCAGAGTTTCAAAACTTTTTCAATTTGACCATAAACTTGAAAAACAACCAATTTTATAAAATCATTTTTCCATTAAATATAAAATCTTAATAATGTGAAAATAATGATTTATTTAAAATGCATAAGAAATAATTTGAGCTTATAAAAACTTAATCATTCTTAATCTTATTTTTTATAACCAAAATTAATATTATGGATACATATATGCTAACAAATTTGTCAGGACATATTGATAAACTGTTTATTTTAATAGTTTATTTGTGTTCATAAACTATTTTTATTATTTTTATATTATTATTTTATTTTTATTTAGGTGCAAATACCCATAGACAACCTAATATTTCATATTTTATAAAAAATACGTAAAATTTTCTCTTTTACATATTTTTACCTAAAGTTTACAAATTGTATCATTTTTCTATTTTTCAAAAAATCTTAAAGGAAAGTGATTATTCTATCCTAAAAAATAAAATCACTATTTGACCTTACTATCAAACAATTCCTAAATCCATAATTCCTAATTCCTAATTTTGCCACTGCCGCGCTTGTTGCTCAAAGCATTGAGGTAATAAACTTCATCAGTTTTAAGGGGTCCTTTGTTTTTTTTTTTTTTAATTTAATGACTTAATTGACTTAATTTCAACTAGTTAAGTCATTAAGTCTGTTTTTTTTTTCAACTTAATGAAAATTTTCGGTCATTAAATTATTAAGTTATTAAGCTTATTTTTTTAGCTTTTTGCTTAATCTAAAAAGTCTGAATAATATTGTTAAAAGATATTCTCCAAAATATCCCTATCTAATTAATTGATTTTTAAATGCTTGCGTAAATTAAATTTAATAATTAGCATTATTACCCATCTCTATATAATTTGTGATAATATATAGTGGTAGATTATAATTATTTTTATCTCTTTATTTTCTTCACATTAACATCATTTATCTTCTTAATGTTTTATGAATATTTTTCATATAAAAACACCATAAACTATAATAAAATTGATTAACATATACAATATAGAATATTAAAGCGTTGTATTCAATTGAATATGATTTATGTTATAATAATTTATTATCTTATTTATATTTTTTGAGATATTTATTATTTGCTAATATTTATAATTTGTAAGGGTGTAGATGTAAAAATATTAGTTTTCAGATTTTTTTAAGCAAAAAAAAAAAAAACAACTTAATATTTATTTTTAGTGATTAAAAAAAAAACAAACATATCATTCAAATTCAGACATTCATCTTTATTCAGAATTCAGACTAATTTAGTTCTATTAAGATTTCAGATAAAAAAACAAACGCTACCTAAGTCTTGGCCATAATTAATTTACCAAAATCTTCTCTTAGCCATAATTAATTTACCAAAATTGAAGATTTGAAACTCTGACAATGACAACACGACTTACATCTCGCGGCAAAAGAAATATAACAATTGATTGCAAAATTTTGAAAATTTAAAGTTTTCCAACTTAACAAATGAAGAATGCGTAGGATAGGAAACAACTTCCCCTCGATTTCTTGCTATTTCCTGAGAAACTAACACACCCTCATCAACATAATTTTTTTTTAAAAAAAACAAAGGGAAAAGAAAGCTTATCATCGAGAGGATCATTTACTCGAGTACAAAACGACGCATCATAACAGCCAGCACCATCATCAAGCCAACACATATCCCATGATTCAAGTAATCTATAATTACTAAAGTGAACAAAGACCAGTTCTAAAACAACAGAAATTCTACCAAGCTTTCTCTTCATTTCTCGCTTGTTTTCCTACAAACTCAACTCTAACCCACGACCCAACAAGCAGAGAAGAGAGCAAGTACTAAAGTGATTTTTTTTTTCTTTATTTAAAAAAAAAATTGAAATAGAGATTTTATTAAAGAAGATGAGATAAAAGAGGAAATGAGAAGGTTATGATAATAACTCAATGTCGTTTATGTATGTTGAAGTTAAATGACAATTTTATGATTCTTACATCATCAAATTTGTAACAGGGTTATGATGGTAGTGGAAAAGTGATAAAATTATAAAATTCGAGTAGAAATCTACAAAACAAAAATTCATGTATCTTACATAATGTGATCAATGGATATTTGCTCTTATATTTACTAGAAAGGCTTTGGCAGTATAATCAAGCTATAATAATATATAAAAACATGAGTTTTATTAAACCATTTATAAAATAAAGGAATTTATATGATTATTTAAACAGACCTTAGGAGTGTTAGTTCTTTTGTTCCTAACTTTACATAATAACTTTTACACCATTTTTGAGCCCGGCATTGATATTCTATCAAGTGATGGAGATTTAATGAGTGTAGCTATGTTACCTGAGGAGTCACTTGTCCCTACTATTTACGGCAAAATATATAAAAAAAAATTGATAAATAAGTCCAAACTATTTTAAATTCTTTACAGTTAGGTCCATTGACCAAGTTTGACATTAAAATAGCTTATTTCACATTTTCATTATTACCTTAAATAAATAAACTTTTATTAATTAATTTAATATATTGTAAAACTATGTATTACTAACTATTCACAGTTTATGAGGCAAAGCTTTAACTCTAGTAGTAAAGAACAACATTCATAGGACTCAAATTCTTAGTTCAAGCCTTACTAGTGTGCATGCGTTAAATAAAAAAAAATCTTTACAATAAATGTAAATATAAATTTAATTTCTTGTTCTATGTACTTAATGTTTTATTCCCATTTGAGCAAAGCTTTTTGCAATTTTGGTTGATTTCTCTTGTCTCATCTTCTGAACATTTCAAACGTAAAAATGATAATGCTGCTTTCGGTCAACACAGGCAAGGATCTAAATGTGAAAAATTGAAAAAAGCAGGATTTATATATCAAATGTGGCTGAAGAAGAAGACATCAGTTCTTCTGTTGTCGTCCAGCTCTGAGGTGAACGTGCATATATAGTTTATGGGAATTAAGGATTGAGACACTAGATATATGTAAATGGTAACAAAAACACTTTCTTTGATTGTAATTATTTGTGGGAAGGAGAAGAAGTAATTTACATTGGCAATTCTCTGTCTACACTAATTATAGGCAATGGTAAATTTCTTCTCAAGCTTACTTTTGGGAAACTTTCTCATTAAGTAATGTGCTTCATGTTCTTGAGATCAGATTCAATCTAATGCATGTCTGTTTTTGTGCTGAGTAAGACTCGAGGTAAAGTGTCTTTTGAGAATAATAAATTTGTATTAATATGGAATGGAGATATTTTTCAGGGAAGAGTTATTGTTCTGGAGAGCCCTTCAAACTTAATGTACAAATTTAAAATTAATCATTTAGAATTAACTGCCTTTAGATAAATAATGAAGAATTTTAAATTTGTACAATTTGAAAAAGGGCAGAAATTTTGTTATTATTTATTTTGAATCTTAATTTTTAATAGGCAGCAGACATCGGAGATTCATGTGTTTATTGGAGAAATTATGCTACAACAATATACTCACGGATATTTCACAATCACATACAATACGTCAATTTATAACTTCCTGGCAAAATGAGATGAAATGATCATCCGACCCTAATGACTTTTGCAAGACAATTGTCTGAAGGCCTTGGTACAGGTAAATACGCAACTGGACACTCAGGATTTTGTAGTTCAAGTCTGCAAAATAACATTTGAATTATTATTACATTTATAATTTTAACCATTCCAAATTTAAACAATTGCAAAGGAATGCAGAGCACTGACAACGATTATAATGATTAAGTAACTTACTTGTAATTAAGGAGAAAATAATGAAGGAAAATGTAGATTTCGAGCTTGGTCAAATCAGCTCCAGGGCAAATCCATGGTCCACCTCCAAAGGGAATGTAAGATCCAGGTTTTGTTGTATGATTCTTATTGCAAGTAACGAAAATAGCATTGTCAGCCTCTACCTCCCTAATAACTAATATTTGCAATAAAGCCAAGCTGATTTAAGAAATTTTGATAGTTTTCTAATTGTAAATATCAAGACATTGTAAAAGATTCATTAGTAATACTTACATCCCATCTCGAAGGATCAAATTCTTTTGGATTAGTGTAAACTTCGGGATCCATATGAACACCTCTAGTCCAGACCAAAACTTGCCATCCTTTCGGTACCGTATAACCTTGGATATTAGCATCTACTTTTGCCTCCCTGAATATTGGTATGAAGAGACTGGATCGACGCATCGTTTCATCTATTACCTAAAACATTAAAAAAGAAATTAAGAATTTTTGTCCCACATGTAAATTGCAAGCTAAACATACAAATTTCATACCAAAATTGTTATAAAATATTGATCGATCGCATCCTCCCTTTTGTTTCTCGATATTAATAATTTTCTCTTGTGTTTTCGAACCCATTGAAAATCTTATGCTGAAAAAAAAAATTATATTAACTTTCAATTTTTTGCGTCTTTTACTATTATATCCCTAAAAAATTTTATTTATTTATAAAGAAGTTTAGCAAATCGAGGGTAGAATAGTAAAACAACCAACTCTTTTTAAAGGCATGGGGTTTGAAGAGTTTGACACAAAAAGTGGAAGATATTAATTTATTAAGAAAGGCGGGCAGTGTTAATTGTTGTTACTTTTGTGGGAGTATTTTTTGGGGGGTTGTTTTGGTCATTTTCTTCTTAGCCTAGTAAGTATACTCATAAAATAATAATAGTTAATAAATATGCAATTTCCCCCTCACGGCGCAGCCGAGTGGCTTCCAATCCTTTTCTTTAGGTGGCCATCTCAATTTAACTTTTGGGAGGATAGGAGGTTTCCCACTCATACCTAACAAAAATAATAATAATACTATTAAAAAATATGCTATTTTGCCTCGGCATTATTGTTAAATTTGTGTTAGGTCCACGTGATAACCAACAGCAGTCTACCTTGGCAAGATAGTCCATTTGCTTAATTTCCTCAAGCGTTAATCCTTTCTGAGTTGATGGTCTCCTCTTTATAATCTCCTCTTGCTCTTGCTGCCCAACGCAATATTGAATATTTGAGAATATAATAACTTGAATGTATAATAACTAAAATACCCTGTTTAGATTAGACAAATCTCAAAATAAATTTATATATAAAATTTAAGAAAAAACTCTAAAAACAAAAAACTGACCTTAGCTTTTTGCAGCATTTCTGGATGTTGATTAAGATAGAGTACTGCCCACATTGAAGCATGGGCAGAGCTTTCATGTCCAGCTAATAAGTTAATGATCAGTAGATCAATGATATGTACATCCTCCAACTTTTTACCATTCTCATCTTCAGCTTCTAGCAATAAATCAATCATCCCTTTCTGTCCTTTTTTCTGCTCAATTCCACTCCTTTTCTTCCTTTCTTCCAAGACCTCTTCAAGTAACTTCACCAACAGTTTTCGTGCCTAATAATTAGGAACATAATGAACCTTATCTATTTATTATTTAGGATATGAATATGATATGAATAGAATGTTAATTCAGAGCAAATATTAGATATAAGTATTGTTAAAAAATTCTTAAAAATACAATCAATTCGTCACTTTAACATACATACATACATACATACATACATAGACTACATATTAGACTGTACAAAGAGTACTTGTATTAAGAAAGATAACTTCGATTTTCTTATTGTTGGTGGACCCCTACAGACATTAGCTAAACCAACTCACTTTGTCGTTACTTGTTGCGTGGAGAAACATTTCATTGCCATGGGAACTAAGGGTGGATAAAAAACTCGGTGGTGCCCACTGAAAAGTCAAATCAAATTGAGCCGGGATTCGGTTTAAAAAAATAAAAATAAAAATCGATGGATTATATAAAAAGAAAAATCGAAAATCGAAAAAACCACTAGGTACACAAGAATTAATTAAGAAAATAAAAAAATTAAACCAAACCAAAAGTTGACCCAACTCAATTCAATTCACTTTGCTTTATATATTGAATAAAAATCAATGGATTCAGTTCAATCAGGAATCGAACCAAGTTAAACTGACCCTTGACCACCCCAAATGGGAAACATAAGTATGCTTGTTAAACAGATCTAACACCGTAATGCATGGTACAAAGTCCTCCAGATAAGTTTCACCTTTTTTTTCCTTTTCACATAAAAGAAGGAAAATAAAGACACTTTAATAAGGGATCCTC
>NW_006262274.1:10989368-11017188 GCF_000493195.1 Citrus x clementina
TTCCGAAAACAATGTGACCAATGACCTTAAAAGCAAGCTTCCTCATCTCAAACAAGAACACCACAGGCTTGTTGATGCTACCCAATTCATCCAACATATTCATTACATGTCCTCATGTATCCAACGTACATGGTCAGTGCCTTGTCACCTCTGAATGGATTTGTTGTTAGCTTTCTCAAACGCTTGTGTTCTTCAGTCGAAAGAGAAACCGTTTGCTTCCCCAATAATTCCTTTGTGGATTCAGGGTTCCCTCTTCCAAATTTTTCATTATCCATCAACACATGCTTGCATGTTTCAGGTGTGCACACTACTATACTTGGGCTCCAAAATAGGTGACCCTTGTATACACCTGTGCGCCCATATCTGTAATCACATGATCTCAAAATTTAAGGAAAAAAATGTTGTTTTGCCTGAATAAAAAGTATAATGAGATGCAAAATCTCAAAATAAAAATATAAAAAATAAATAAATTATAATAATAATGGTATTCTTAAATCATAATAAATTATAGTGATGATCCTTTTAAAATTTTTTAATTTCATTTCCTAATTTTAGATCTATGTAATTTTACGTGAGAATATATGTAGAATTTTGTTAGAGATAAAATTGATTCTCAAAATCATAATTTGAAAAATTACTTATCCCTAAGATATTATCAAATATCAAAAAAAGTTTTTAAAATTTCAAAATCACTTTTAAACCACCCAACTCTTTAGCATCTTAAAAAATGAAAAAAAAAACTTAAATAGAAAGTTTATTCATATAAAATTAAATTAGTAATTTTATTTTAACTGCAATACGAAAATTCTAAAGAATAATTTTCGCCTGGCGCCTCAAATTCTCTTGAAACTTCACTGCTGCGGGCAAAATAGGAGAGTTGAAACAAAATAACGCACGCACACTCATATAGATCAGAATTTAACAAAATTAAATGTTAAAATTGAATATATTTTAAATTTTAAATACCTGTCAACTAAGCAATGGATGAAGGAATCAGGGTCAGACGATCTGAAAGCTTTGATTAAGGACAACATATTGCCCAGCAAAGGCCAGCCCATTTCACCAGGAGGCAGTGAATTTTTCTTCTCTCCCAATCTGCCAACGTAATACCACTCGTTTATTTTCTTCAGAAATCCAAACATAACGACGAGACTTCCAAGAAACATGGCAAGCATAGGCCACAAAAAATTCGAATCCATTTTGATGACGGTGTCTGTTATGTTCTTCAGTGCATACAAAATCTGCTTTTATAACACACTTACATAGCTGAACTTGCTGAGCCCCACTTCTTGTCATTTTCTCACTCGGCTAAATGCTTATTCATTCAGTTATTTCTAGTTTGACCTCATAATTGCGAACAGTTATTATAACAATGTAAATGTTTGAATCACATATAATGTTGAATAAAATTTATTTATATATTTTAAATATATATGTAAAGTATTTTCTTATTGTGTATATATAATAATTGATAATTAAAATAGATATTTTATATTATTAATTTATTTTTTGTTTTCTTATCTCAATATAATTAGTAATAATAACAGTCCCTTTAAAGTTAAACATTTTATTTCCTAATTAATAAATAAAATTTTGGATTTTTACAATATATATGAGGTATAAAATTAATTCTCAAAATTAAATTATGAAAAATTACTCTTTTTTGATTTACAAAATCTATTGTGAAATAGGTGATTTTGTCAAAAGTAATCTCTAAAAAAATTTATCAAACACTAAAATTAATTTTTAACTTTTCAAAATTACTTTTGAGCCTTCTAAATACAATTTCAAAAGGGTCCTTAATCAGCCAAAATTTTTTTGTTATATAATTATTTTTGTTGAAATCAATCTCATTATTCTCTATTTTTCTACAGCGGTGCTTGTTTGACTTATTTAAATTTGAAGCTATATCAAATAAGAATACTCAAACAAAAATTAAATCCAAGTGTTATAGAACGAAACAAACTTTCTGAGTAAAGTTTTAAATGACAAATTCACTTTTATGTTTAAAGCTACTAAATTTCTTCATTTAATAAAAAGATCATTCCTTTAACACTCTATTTACGCTTTACTATTTTTCACTTCTCCTCACTTTCCTTTTAACTATAGTATAAATTTTTTTAATGTAAATTCTCTATTTAACATTTTCACATTTCTATTCAAACAATAAATATAATAAAATAAAATATTATTTTTGTAACGCTTTGAATTATTTTTATTTTACTATTGTTTTAATTAATATTTTATCGATTAGAAACAAAAATAAACTTTTTAATTTCTATTTTTCTATTCTTCTGTTGATTTTTTTTTTTAAAAAAATTTGCCTTGTAAAGAATTTTATAGCAATAATTTATTACCAAAAATATGTTCCCAAACCTCAAATTCAATGCTGATTTTGTTTTTTTTTTAAGAAAGCAACAATATAAATAAAAGGGAAAAGGAAAATCGAAACAATGTATTTAGGGAAATAGATAAAACGATCTTCTAATATTTTCTAAAACGACGGACAAACCTTATCTGTGGCAAATTTTGTTCGTTTAGATCCAAAAATAGTAATTTAATATATTTACTCTAGAGATAAACGTCACAAAATCTGATTAGTTATTTTATTTTATTTTTGTAATTAGAAAATTTAAATATTAATATACAGTAATTAATTTTTAATTAAATAAAATAACATCTGATAGCCAATTAATATTTCAAGTAATTTAATTTATCTTGACGGAAGTTTTTATTTTAATATTTGAAAATTGATAATAACTACATTAACTACTATTTTAAATTTAGAAATAGGGATTAGAAATAGTAGTTATATGTGGAGAATTTAGTGCTTCATAAAATATTTTAATTCGAGATTTTCTTAGAGAATATTACATTGTGATCCACACACTCCATCTTGATTTTGATGTTTGATTTTTGTCTTAATGTAATTGATTCATGCTAGTAGCTTCGATTAATTCTTTAATTAAAAAAATCAATAACTTAATAGCTCTTTATAATTTTTCCCTTAAAAAAAGATAAAAAAAAGGACGTCCATTTTTGACTTCACTGTCATGCTATCTTTTTTTTTTAAATAAAAATTAAAGATAAATTATGAAATAAACATTTCATATAAATGAGCAAAGGGAAAAAGCTATGATGATAGGGAACGGGTGGTGTTGGTCATACTATGGCTCCACTCATATTAATTAAGAAATAAAAAACTGATATGTATAGTGTTTGAATTTTACCAGGAAGGACAGTGAATTAATTAAAAGTATATAATGATGGACGAGTCAAAACTGTACTACAATAATAAACGATTTAAAACAGTGAGCATGACATTGACGATGCAATAAAGTCGGAGCCATTCATGGAACAAAGTCCAAGATGGAGTGATGAAACGATGTACATACATACCCCATCTATCTTTTTAAATTAAAAAAAAAAAATGATGTGCATCGTTCTTATGCGCTTCAATTAGTGTTTGTAGTCATATATATCAATTTTTTTTTTTTTTTTGTGTTTGTATATTCCACCCGTAATGAAAACATATTCCGTTAAATTTAAGAGTGATATTATGTTATATGATATGAAATATGTAGTAATTCTTGAATTGTCACTTAAAATAAATAAAAGAAAGAGAGTAAATATTTGTTTACTCCTTATACTCTGAATTAAGTATTTGTATAATCCCCCTAGTCTTTCTTTTGTTTACAATAATAACTTTACAACAGTCTTTACAATAATTTTAAATTTTAAATACCAAATTAATATCAAGTTAACTTTAAAAGTAAAATAATAGCAGGAAATTTTAATATTAATTTTTACTTATTTTCATAATTAATTTGATGAATTAACATTTTTTTTATTAAAGTCCCCAAGAATATTGTAAGGATATTTTGTAAAAGTTGAAAAAAGTAAGGACAAAGGGGTAATATGTTTAATAACATGAGTACCTTGAGATATTTTTTAAAATATTAAAATTAAATGGGCATTTAACTTACAATATAAGAACTAAACACGTATTAACTTTGAAAAATTAGAACATATGAAACAATTGAGTTGCCATCCATGACAACTCATTAATTTACTATATGTTACATTATATGTAATATAGTCTAAACCTAAAGTTAAATATGTTACTTTTGTTTTCATTGTAAGAGTTAAGTTAATTGAAGCATTAAGCTGGGCCAGAAGACAATCAAATAATTTTTAAGACAAAAGAAATGAGATTTTTTTTTCTTTTTATAAGAATCCCCAAAAAATTTCAAAAATCCCATGATCATTTCTTATACTCACTTGTATGAAATTTTCATGTCACAAGAATACATATGAAAAATTACTCACAAGTACAATTACAATTTAAAAAAAAATCAAGATTGCCGTTGACAACCACCTCACATAAAATCTTGTCTTTCTTCCTCTCTCTCTTCAATCCCCAATATCATATATAGATAAAATAATGTTAGAGATCTTAATTTTTAAGTCTTAATTTAAAATTATAACTTGTATAGTATTCAACTATTGGATAGAGATGATATGTAGAATTTTTAAGTAGAAGTGAAACTGAGATAAAAGTAGTAAATAAAGAGGAAATATTGCAGTAATAGCTTTTTTCTCATTACCATTCCAATATTTCCACATTACACACATATATCCTCTAAACTTTACACATACCAAGCTAAGTAATAAAAAGAACAATATCAGAATAATTTGGAGCATGACTAGACTCATGCTAAAAATTAGTAGCCAAATCCAACGGAACCCACTAAGATCCCTAACTAACAAAATTCTAACCAACTTTACCAAGTCTTGATCAAGTTTTGACACTGACCAAGTCTTCCACTTCTGCTTGCCAATTGTGTGTGTAATCTCACGCATATTGAGTAATATATCATTTCCTACACTTTAGAACCACCTTGCCCACAAGGTCAAAGTCAGGGTGAGTCTTTGAGAATCGGCCACAATTTTGCTAAGTAGCATGCTCGACTAGTGCTTAAATCCTTTTAATTATTAACAGATGGCATGAGCAACACATGATCTTCGATTATAAATAGTTGCAGCTTTTGGCTTGTCATAATAACACAACAGTCTTTTATGATGAGCCTGTACTTCTTAGTTAGATAGCCACTAGATACTTGGATAGGAGGAGGAGCAAAGACATTGGTTATTTCGTTAACCTTAGAAGGTGGACCTTAGACCCAGTAGAACTATTTAGGGCTGAACTGCACACAGAAACAGAAGGTGGTATAGAAAAGTGACTGGTAGATTGAGAGAGTGAATTTTTCACCTCAATCAGTCTTGGCACACCAATGTTCTTTGCCAGGTTAAGTGGCTTTTTAATCTTAACATATGGTTGTATATCATCCTAAAGATCTTCAATGAAGCAACCAACTAAAAACTTTTTTAGGAAGTCATCAACCTAGTGTAAAAACTTTTCAAATTCTTCTTGATACTCAGTTATCATGGAGTCTGTTTCAAGCATGTCAAAGCTTTCGAGAGACCTTTATAGTTTGTTGGACCAAAATGGAGCAATACAATTTTGGTGAACTCATCCCTAGTGAGATGTCTGCGACGTTTTGTCAACCACTGGTGCCATTGTAAAGCAATCCCTTTTAAGTGAAAAGATACCAGCTGAACTTATTGTCCAATTTATTTAAAGTCAAAGTATTGCTATGTTATATATACCTAGCTAGTGGGGTCTTTATCGTTAAACTTTGGAGAAGACAATTTGATATATTAATAGGGGTTATTAGTGGTTGTCCAAGGAGAGAAGAGCTTGGTTAGTTGGGCGGTGTGAGAATTCTGCAGAGGCAAAAAGGTTAGTTTTGGTATTATAGTGTTTGAATTGTGTAAGCTTCGAAGGGCTTGTAGATCAGTTAAGAACGTTTACAAGGTGGCATTAACTTGATCGGGGATTGAATCATGTTAGGGCAGAATTCAACATTAGTTTTGCCATGAATGTCCATGATTGGAACCGTGCTCTAATACCACTTGATATGTAGGATTTGTAATTAAAAAGCAAAACTGAGATAGAAGTAATAAAGAGAGAGAAATATTGCACTAGTAGCTTTGTTTTTTTTTCCCTTTCAATAGTTCCAAATTACAGATATATAGTATCTATACTTTACATATACTAAGCTAAGAAATAGAATAGTAATAGCAAAATAATCTGGAATATAACCAGACTCATGTTGAAAATCAGCAACCAAAGCTTTTCTAATGGAACCCACTAAGGTCCCTAACTAATAAAATTCTAACTAACTTGACCAAGTCTTCGACTCTTGCTTACAAATTGTGCACATAATCCCCAGGCATATTCAACATATATAAGTAGATTTGAAATTTTACAAGTTATGAGATTGATCATCCAATGAATGAGACACACGTAGCAAATATAGTTCAAATTTGGAACTCAAATTATGTATGTTGGATGGGCAGATCGCCCATGATAGGCTGACCTAATCTAACCATTGTTTAAATAAAATAATAATAACAATAGATCTATCGAAGGTAGAGACTTGTCTTACTTCTTCCTCAATTTCTTCTCTGATTCAATCTGCAAAAGAAAATAGAAGAACCCATTAAAAGAGGGCATTTATACTGTGGTATAGAGGAAGATTTCCATATGTGATTTCTTTTCAACCATTGACGTGATCCAACACTTAATTATTTTGTTGCTTAGAAAAAGGTATGGCTTATTCAATTCCTTTAATTTTTCCATCAATGGCATCAGAGCCTGTTTTTGTGTTGGATTCGTGATGATTAAGTTTATTGAAAGTGCATGAATTTTACATGTTGATTATTTCTTTATGGAATGTATGATTTAGTGACCGTTAAATTTATGTTCTGGAGTGCTTGAATCACAATGCAATTTCTAAAATTGAAAGACATAAAAATGGCCTAGGTTTTAGGTTGCATGAACCCTAAGAAATCATGAAGCTTGAAACTTCATTTCCTCATATCTTTTGATCTAGGCAACCTAAAAATTTCTAAAATTTTTGCGAGCTTTCCAACGATATGAGATTTGTTAAAAACAGACTTAAAACGAGAAAGTTATGACCAAAATAGGAATATAGTCGAATTAGGGTTACAAAAATCATAAGCCCTAATTTTAGAGAAGATGATGAATAGTGCTAGAATCGGTTTCTTGATGATTTCAGCTTATTCTGACCTCATTTTAAAAATCTGAGGGCACCATTAGATTCAAGACAAAAAAACTAGTCGGATGGTGTTAGACCTGACATCGTGGAGTTGGACAAGATGGTGAGTGGGCCTTTACTCACCGGCTGTGTGGGTAAGGACACGCACGGCACTGTAGCAAGACTATAGCGCACTGTAGTGAGACTGTAGTGCATTGTAGAAAATTGTGGCGTATTATGTCGCACACTATAGTGCACGTGCAGCACACGCGCCTATGTTTACGTGTGGGTGTGTGTATTCAGATTAATGTTTTTTTATGTATCTTGCTATCTGAGAATTCGATTTAGGTGTTGTTTGGGCTGTTTGATCCGAAATTTAATTTTCTATTTATTTTTAATATAAAATCAAATTTTATATTTATTTTTAATAAAATTTTGGATCGAATGTATAGAGTCTCATAAATGAGCATTATATGTTAATAAATATTTCGCTCTAGTGAGAGCTCGAAAATATTTATTTTATGTAAATTGGCTGAAATTTGATTATATCTCGTGTATCGTCATTTGTTAACAATCAATAACATCAACATTATGTCTTTTGTTGTAGATGCCTTTCACTAGAAAGTTGTGGACTAAGGAAGATGGGTTAATGATATATAGAGCTGGGTTTCACTTATTTATCTAATTGAGATTAATTATGATTTATCTTATGAACAACTTATGAAAAAAATAGAGAATTATAAGATGAGCCCTCACTGTTCTATGTGTATGAATATAAAAGACATATATGAAATCTTTAGTCGTTTAATGTGTGGAAAAGCAGACATATTTGGTGCAGACTAGAATTATTATCAACGAGTCCTCATAAATTCCTTACCTAATGATGATAATACACTTGCTTTAAGGCTTGCATGTTAGAGGAGATTGAGAACCTCTTGAGCAAATATTATTCACTGAGGTGTGAAATAGAGCTGATGGAGAAGCGTCATCTTGATTTTAAGATGAGACGAACCTCAATACTAAGTATTTACACGAACCTTCGAAATGGGAGACAAGCTAGATGCCTTGGTAAAAGGCAGAAGTTATGATATGAGAAAACTATAAACATGATTATTAAGAAGGAACAATTGCTTTTATATGGAAATACACTTGAATATAAGTTAGATGAAAGAGTCACAAGTAACAAAAAATATATTAAGAATATGTAAAAGATTCTATATATTAGTGTGACTATGTTTGGTTATTTCTTTTAATTGTTAATTTTTATTATTTTAGATGTTGTTTTTTGTTTTGTTGGTTGAACAATATATTGTTATGACATTAATTAATGAACTTCTACATTAGTTGCTGCACAATTCTATATACTCTTTTATGGTATCTCATGCATCATTCTATTGAGTAAGAGTTCTGATCAAATTGAATTTGATGAATTCATGATAAGAACTGATAATTTTGTGCATTAAAATTGAATTAATGATGAATATAAAAAGGGAATTGGATGATGATTGGAAGCTTCGACGACCTTTTGATTCTAGTCCCAATATTAGTTTGTCATGTTTTTTGGTTTATGTTTGTGACAAAATTAATTGTTTGTATGTAATTATTGATTGTATTTTTGCATTGTCTCTATGCTAAAGAAAAAGTTGAGATGACATCGAACATTGTGGCTGAGTTGAATAAGGGTGAGAAGCTGAATGGTGACAATTATGATATTTGGTACCGTAAAATTTAGTGCATCTTTAAAGGGCAAGAGAATCTAAAAACTCTTAACAATACCCTAGTTGAGCCTGAGCAAGGTAATACTATTCAACATAGGAGGGATCTTGATGTTTATCAAGCTTGGAAAAAAAAGAATTGTAATGCTCGCATAATGATGTTGAGTAGTATGCAAGATGACTTCATATGTAAGTTTAAGAAGTATGAGACTACTCAAGAGATGTGGCTTACTCTAAAAGACAAATTTGGTGGCACTTCGACCACTAAGCTAAGAAGACTAACGATCAAGTTTGATTCTTGTCGGAAGTGCCCAAATTATACTATGAGTCAGAATATATTCTAACTGATAAACAACAAGTCCAGACAGTAATAAAACCTCTTCCTGATTCCTGGGAACACAGGAAAGAGAATATGACTCACAATGAGAGTATAAAAACTTTTAATGATACTAAACATCAGCTAAGACTGGAGGTAGAGTGCCTTAAGATAGATAAGCTTTTTTATTATGTTTGTATGGCCAAGTCAAGCGCATACAAGGCTTCGATCTTCAAGTGCAAAAGGGTTTTAAATACAACCAGAAGGGTGAGAGATTTAATTATGATCAGAAGAAGCCATATGTTAAGAAGCGCCCAAGTGGTAAGCATGCTGGCAAGAAAAAAGACAAAACCAAGATGAAATGCTCCAACTGTAGCAAGCTGGGTCACTTCGCTCATAAGTGCATTGAGTTGAAAAAGACTCAGGAGCAACAAATCATATAGCTCGTGATCGAGATGCATTTGTGGAGTATCATCGATTTAGTCAATGGACTAGATGGATATACGTAGGCAACCACTCCAGAGTTAAAACAAAAGGAATAGGCATCTACAAATGGACTTTGCATGGTGGTCGTATTATTTTGTTACACGATGTCCTATATGCACCAGAGATTCGATAAAACTTAGTTTCTGTTTCTGTTCTCCTTGAATTAGGATATAATTTAAACTTTCGTAGTGTTTGTTTAGAGATTTTTTTTTTAAATTCAGTTCTTATTAGAACTGAGCATTTGGTTAATGGTTTTATTGTGTTAGATACAACACTTGATGGTTCAAGTTATGATAATAATTGTTTTTCATATGTTACTTCTTCAAATAATAATGAGATAGATGCAATTACTTGACATGCTAGATTAGGTCCATAAGGTGAGAAAAAATGTATAGACTTGCGAGAAAGGGCATGTTGGGTCCATTCATCACGGTTGAATTACCTATATGAGAAAATTATCTGGCTAGAAAAGCAACTAGAAAACCATTCGGCCAAGGAATTAAAGCAAAAAAAAAAATATTGCAATTAATCTATTCTCACATCTGCGGTCCAATGAATGTAAGGGCTAACATGGAGCCTCATATTTTATCACATTTATTGATAATTATTGTGCTAGATACAACACTTGATGGTTCAAGTTATGATAATAATTGTTTTTCATATGTTACTTCAAATAATAATGAGATAGATGCAATTACTTGGCATGCTAGATTAGGTCCATAAGGTGAGAAAAAATGTATAGACTTGCGGGAGAGGGCATGTTAGGTCTATTCATCACGGTTGAATTACCTATATGAGAAAATTATCTGGCTAAAAAAGAAACTAGAAAACCATTCGGTCAAGGAATTAGAGCAAAAAAAAAAAAAATACAATTAATCTATTCTCACATCTGCGGTCCAATGAATGTAAGGGCTAACATGGAGCCTCATATTTTATCATATTTATTGATAATTATTCATGTTTTGGTCATGTCTACTTGATTTCTCATAAATAAAAGCATTAGATTGCTTTAAATTATATTTGAATATGGTAGAAAATCAATTAGACAACAATGTTAAAGTCCTAGGGACTGATAGAGGACGTTAATACCTTTTAGAACAGTTCAAAGGACTATGTAATGAGAAATGAATAGATAGACAACTGACTATTCCTAGAACTCCACAATAAAATAGTGCACTAGTAAGAAGGAATATAATTTTGTGGGAAATGGTTAGGTTAATGATTGCATAATCAAATTTTCCAATATCTTTCTAGGGAGATGCTTTGTTAATTGTTGTTCCTGTACCCAATTGAGTTCCTTTAAAGTTAATTTGTTCTACTCTATATGAGTTATAGATGGGTAAGAAACCCAACCTATCTCATTTGCGGCCACGGGGGTCTGCTGATGTTCATAATCCCACTTATAATTTTAGGAAATTAGAAGGTAGGAGTAAAAAAAAAATCTTTATTAGATACTTAGAACACGCCAAATGTTATGTGTTTATTAGTGAACATGAAAGTGCAACTGTGACTGAACTGGAAGCATGGGTGTCAATTTTCTGAAAAATGAATTTCCTAGCATTAGAGAAGTTGATAAAGATTTTCAATTCTATGAATTAGAAGATCAAAATTAGGTTATCACTTTTAACATCAGTGTTGATGCTAGTGCAGGCCTTCAGGGATTTCCACTCTGAGTGGGAGTGAAATGCCGAACACTTCGATTCCAACTGGGGAATCAACACGAAAAAGTAATCGTAGGCCAATTCTTTGTCGTTATTTTGAGATTAAGGGAGAAATTTTTATCATTGCTTCACATGATGGTGAGGAGCCAAATACTTTTAACGAGACTCTCAAATCGTCTGCTAGGGATTAATGAATGAAAATACTGAAAGAAGAGATGGAGTCTATGAAAGTCAATCAAGTCTAGGGCTTGGTGGATCTTCTGCCTGACTGTAGAGCTATAAAAAATAAATAAGTTCTCTGGATAAAGCATAAGACGAATGGGACAATTGAGAAATATAAAGCAAGAATAGTCGCTAAATGTTATACCTAAAAGAAAGGTGTAAACTATGAATGGACTTTTTCTCCTGTAGTAAGATTTGCTTCCATACAATTAATCTTAGCTATCATTGCACATCTAGACCTTGAATTATATCAGATGGATGTAAAAACTACATTTTTCAATGGAAAACTAGAGAAAGAAATTTATACGCAACAACCATAGGGTACAACCATAGGGTTTTCTTGTTAAAGGCCAAGAGCACAAGCTATGTAAGCTTAAAATATCTATCTATAGCCTACAGTCCTCTACAAAATGGATCCTTAAATTTCATAAAGCTATAATTTCTTATGGCTTCAGGATGTTTAACAAATACTTTTGTGTGTATGTTAAGAGGTATGGAGATGTTTTTGTGATATTATCTTTGTGATATTAGCTGTGAACAGTAAAGAGGTTTTTAAAACTCTAAAGGATTGACTGTATTCAAATTTTGACATGACAAATATAGGCGAAACAACTTATATTTTAAGAGTCAAAATTTTCAAGTTTCGTTCAAAGAAACTTCTAGCACCATCACAAGAGCATTACATTAAGAAGATCCTTGAAAGATTCATCATGACTGATTGTAAGCCAAAAGATACCCTAATAGCCAAAGGACAATTTTTTAGTCTCGATATTTGCCCTGAGACTCCTCAAGAAAAGGAAAGAATGGCTAGCTTTCTTTATGCAAATGCCATTGGAAGTCTCATGTATGCCATGATATGTACGAGGCCTGATATTAGTTATACTGTAGGACTAGTGAGTAGACACCAATTAATCCTAATTAGAAGCATTGAAGTGCTATCTAAGGAATTTTAGCATATCTAAAAGACACTGCAAATTATTCTTTATGTTATCAAAGAGGTGGTTTACGACTTGTTGGATATTCAGATGCTGACTGGGGTCGCAATTTGGATAAGCATAAATTGACTACAGGATATGCATTCTTGCTAAAAAAAAAAGAGTAATTATGTGGAGTAACAAAAAGCAAAAATGCACGACTTTCTCGACGATGGAAGCCAAATATATTGCATGTTCTACAGCAGCACAAGAAGCTATGTGCCTTAAGAAATTTGTGGATGACTTAAAGATTAATAATATCGCTACTAATCCAGTAACTATCGATTGTGATAGTCAAGCTGCTATCTTTTTCTTTAAGGACGCCAAATACCATAGCAAGTTAAAACACATTGAGATTAAATACATTTCATAAGAGATGTTTTAGTGAAAAAAAATAGTCATACAGTATATATCTACACATAACATGATAGCTAATCCACTCACAAAAGCTCTAATAAGGGATGTATTCACTTCTAATGCTAGATCGTTGGGGTTGTATAGATTGTAATCCTACATTGTTAAGATTTTTTTGTTTTTGTTAACATTTGTGCTACATGATTTTTTTCGAAAGGTAATGATATTTAAAGTTCTCTTAATTCAATTTAGTTTGAAAAAAGACATAATTACACACAGATGAGATTACGTCATCAGGTTATAACTGGCTCTCTTACGCGGACAGTCATCTCGATTGCTCTAAGAGCAAGTTGAGATGAGACAAATAGAATAATGAAACAATGTATTTGCTTAAGAGCCAAAAAGGTTATTCTACAAATTTTTGTCACCTTGACTAGAATTAACATGAGGTCGTAAATGATATTTCTCATAGACCGATTATGGTGTACCCCACCATCATAGAGACACGATTGAAGTCAGATGTGAATCTTATTTTGACGCTAAAAGAGAGTTTTTATTTTAAGAACTCAGGTCAGACACTGTAAAAGAGCGATTGGACTAAGATTTATACATTGAAATGGTATAATGAGACATACGCCCTAAAATGGAAGATTCATTGTAACGTGTGTATCATACCACGCGTACTTCGTGACCAAAATGGAAAATGAGAGAATCTCCTTCCTCATTGTGTAAGTTCCATATCATTTTTATAAGTTAGTCCTGGTATCCCTATAACTATCAACTATGTTTCTGAGATCTTTGATTAGTGTTCGCTATTTTAGCATGTTATCTATAACCTTGACATGATTCAGTCTATGAAACATGACTAGGAAAGTGTATTTTGGATTGATGGACATGAATATAATGAGTATGATGGGAAGATTTATTTAATTTTTGCTTTTATATAATTCACTGGTTGACCAAATGTATAATATCTTTGGGATATTACAATTGTGAATACATAAAAAGATTGTGCAATTTTAGCTTACCAAAGGTATTTAGTATGCTTGAGTTTTAAAGTAAATTAAATCTGGGATACAATGAACATATATTCAGATTCTCTTGCATAAAATTGCAATTGAGACATCTCTTGCCTATGTCAGCAATTGAGATATGTTTTTTGGCTTCTCGAATGAGTCTTTGGATATGTTCATGGTCACACAGTATATCTACCTGTATAGTTAGAGATATGTGGTTGTTCATTATTTTTCTGTTTAATACTCTATTGTTTTGATGTCATCCCATCATATGGGAGTAGGAGATGTTGGATGGACAGGTCGGCCATTGATGAGCATAATTTATATACATATTTTACCCTTAATTATATAATTGTTAGTTATTTTTATTTGTTATTTTTAATTAATTAAATTATTTTATTGAATAGGGGATTAATTAGAGATTATGGATAAAAAAGGACATAAGGGAGCTCAATTTTGGAAGCGTTGATTAATTGATTTTCAGAAGTAATTAGGCATACATGCATGTGGAAGTGAAGCCGAGGAAACTAAAGCTAGTAAATTAATTGATCTAGCACATGAAGAAGAATTTAAGCATAACATTGGCTTTAGCTTAGTTAAGTTACACGTGCATGGCATTGTAATATTTGAAAAGCAATTTAAAAGGACATGCACTTGGCTTTTATAATTGGAAAAGGAATCCTAAAGCAATTCTAAGGGTGATCACGTGTGAGAGCAAATCAAGTAAAAGGCCAAGCCTTTTGGCTTTAACATTTAAGAGGCGGGGCCCATTTCAAAGATTATAAAAGGGAGTTTTGGCTTTTGGAGAAGAAGGCAGCTGCCAAAGAGGAAGAAAAGTGCAGACGTAATTCGGGCAAAGGAGAAAAATAGCAGCAGCAGTTCAGCTTCCCATGGCTGAATTTATTTATTTTGTTGCTCCCAATTCAAATATGTCTAGCTAATTTTCTTATATTGAGGTTAAGGATGAAATCCTATTCAATATAATAATTATCTTTTTATTTATTTAATTCCCTATATATGTGCTCTAATGATTATGATTTTTATTTCACATGATTAATTGAATGTTATTAAAATCTTTTCATCAATTCTGATATGCATTATTGATTGTTAGGATTAATATTCGATTAAATCTATGCTTGGATCTATAAAGTTTATACATGATTATCTTTGATTTCGTGTCTTTCATTAAATTGTTTACACAGAGTGCTTAGGAAAACGTTGACTCTTTGTTATTCAATATGTTCACATGGAATGCTTAGATGTCATACTATTGAGCGGAAAAAGAACCTACATTAGATTAATTTTAATTGGGCTTATTGTTATATTTATGAGATAACATATATTGATTTCGAGTTGTCACTCTAAAATTAGGGATTAATTAATAATTAGATAATTACTATTTGAATAGTGGTGGATTCTGAAACCTTGGTAATTTTTATCTTATTGAATTCTCCTTTATTTTATTTGCTTCCTTAGTTTAATTGGTTTAATTTTCTTAGAAACTTAATTTGGTCAACTAGGTTAGAATTAATATTAATTTTAGATTTAAATTAGACTTTTCAATTTATAACAATCTCTGTGGGATCGACCTCGTTACCACTACTCTATTTCTAGATTTATGCGCTTGCGAGTATATTAAAATTTTCACAACAAGTTTTTGGCGCCATTGCCGGAGATTATGCTAGAAAGTCAGTTTAATCTAGGTTAATTTGATTCTTCCACTAGTTATAATTTAGGTTGTCTTTTATTTTATTTATTCAATTTTTATTTAAAAAAACAAAAAAAAATTAGTTTATTTTATTTTGAATTTATTGTTTAGTTGTTTGATTTCTTTTATTTAATTTTGTTTATTTTTATTATTGTTGTTTTATTTTTCTTCTTTGTCTAGTTAGTTTATGAGTGTTTGGGAACGCGATTCAACAAATTGTTTGGTAAAAAAAAGAGAGTAAAAAATTGATAGTAGTTGAGATAGTTCTTCAGAAGTGATGGATGACCCCAATAGATTATTGCCAATACTTCCACTAGTGCAAGCAGAGAAAACCCTTAGAGAATATTTTTCACCACTTGCAGCCAACCAACCATCTTGTAATGTGTTGCCACAAACTACAACAACACACTTTGAACTTAAGCCCTCTATCATTCAACTTTTACCATCTTTCCATGGGTTAGAGAGAGAGGATTATTTGCACATTAAGGAATTTTTTGACATATGCTTTACATTCCGTTTTCAAAATTTTAATGATGAGTCAATTAGGCTTCGTATGTTCCCTTTCTCGTTAAAAGACAAAGCAAAAGCTTGGTTGAATTCACTTCCTGCTAGGTCTATTACTACGTGGGATGAATTGAGTAATACGTTCCTCACCAAGTTTTTCCCTATGTCTAAAACAAATGCCCTTAGGAGAGAGATAAGTGATTTTTATCAAAGAGAGGGTGAGCAATTTTATGAGTGTTGGGAAAGATTTAATGATTTACTCCTTAAGTGTCCCCACCATGGTTTTGAGAAATGGAGACTTATACATGCTTTTATAATGGTTTAACTATATCAAATTGTCATATCGTAGAGTCTATGAATGGTGGGAGATTTTTGAACTTACATGAAGGGACTGGATGAGATTTCTTTAATTCACTTTCTGAGAATTCTCAACAATGGAATTTTTCAAATCAAAGGGAAAAATTATCTCAAGTTTCTAGAAAGGGTCTATACTTTGATGTGAAAGCCACTCTAGCTATACTTTCTAGGAAAGTAGATGCCTTAGCTCTGAACCAATCAATGAATCATCATCTTAGTGTAGCTAATGAAGTTTGTGCTCTTTGTTCTAACTTGTCTCATACAACATAGAATTGTCCATCATTACCAGCCTATCCAGAGGCTTATTTTGAGCAGGTACATGCCTTACAATTGTATGAAAAATCCTTCAATAGTCCATATTCATCCACATATAATCCTAATTGGAGGAATCACCCTAATTTTTCTTAGAAATAAAATCAACCTTTGTCAAACCAAGAAGGGCAACAATTTAACATGCCCAATCAATAATTTGTCCCTTCTAACCAAGTATATCCTCCTGCCCAATAACCTATGTCTCAATTTGTTGCACCCCAACAAAGAATGCCTTCTTTAGTGGATACACTTGAAAGTTTCATTCAGTCAATCCAACAAGCTTTTCAGTCAAACACTCAAGCTATTCTAAAGCTTGAACATCAATTGGGTTAATTAGCAACTACTGTAGCGGAGAAAGAAAAAAGAAAATTCCTCAGTCAACCAATTCCCAATCCTAAAGGAGTGCATGAAGTTGGATCGAGTTCAAGCCATCAGCATGAAGAAGCAAAATCTGTTATGACCTTGAGAAGAGGAAAATTATTTGACAACAAGGTGGAGGTTCAAACAAGAAAGACATATGAGCCTACATCTTCAGATCCAGTTCCATCACAAGATCCATCACCAAATGATCCAGAAGAGAATAGCCCACCAGCTTACATTCCCAAGGCTCCATTTCCTCAAAGGTTAACAAAGGTAAAGAAAGGGACTTCAACAGGTGAGATTATGGAAATCTTCAAGCAGGTAAGTATAAACATCCCTTTACTCGGTGCTATTAAGCAAGTTCCTTCATATGCCAAGTTTTTAAAAGATTTATGCATTAAAAAGAGAAATTTGCATGTCACCAAAAAGGCATTTTTAACTGAACAAACTAGCAATTTACTCCAATGTAAAATGGCACCAAAATTTAAGGATCCAGGTTCTCCTACTATCTCATGTGTTATAGAGAACCAATGTTTTGATAAAGCATTATTGGATTTGGGTGCTAGTGTTAATCTCTTGCCTTATTCTGTTTACATGCAGCTTGGACTAGGTGAGTTAAAATCAACTCCTATTATTTTGCAACTTGCTGATAGGTTAATGAAAATATCTCGTGGTATTATAGAGGATGTGTTGATACAGATTGATAAATTTTATTATCTTGTTGATTTTATCGTTATTTATATTCAGCATGTACAGGATCCTAAGAAACACACTCCAGTTATTCTAGGCCGTCCTTTCTTAGCTACAGCTGATGCTCTTATTAATTGCAGGAATGAAAACATGTAGCTATCTTTTGGAAACATGTAGCCCTATGCAAGTTGTTCCTAAGAAATCTGGTGTTACAGTAGTTACTAACGCTAATAATGAATTAATTCCCACTAGAGTAACTACAGGTTGGCGTGTTTGCATTGATTATAGAAAATTGACTTCATTCACAAGAAAAGATCATTTTCCTCTTCCATTTATTGATCAAATGCTTGATAGACTTGCAGATAATGATTTTTATTATTTTCTAGATGGATATTCAGGTTGTAATTAGATCCTTATAGCTCCAGAGGACCAGAAGAAAACTACTTTTACTTGTCCCTTTGGAACTTTAGCATCTAGGAGAATGCTATTTGGTTTATGCAATGCACCTGCTACCTTTCAAAGATGCATGCTTAGTATTTTTTCTAATATGGATGAGAGATTTCTTGAAGTATTCAAGGATGATTTTTCTGTTTATGGAGATTCTTTTGATGAATGTTTGCAGTATCTAACATTAGTTTTGCAAAGATGTAAAGAAAAGAACTTGGTTCTAAATTGGGAAAAGTGTCACTTCATGGTAAAACAAGGTATTGTCCTTGGTCATATAATTTCCAGCAAAGGTATAGAAGTTGGCAAAGCTAAGGTGGATTTAATTTTTAATCTTCCACATCCCAAATTCGTAAAAGAAGTAAGATCTTTCCTTGGACATGCTGATATTTATAGAAGATTCATTAAAGATTTTAGTAAGATTTCTAGACCCTTATGCAATTTACTTGTTAAGGATGCACCTTTTATCTTTGATGAATCTTGTCTTGATGCTTTTGCAAAGCTTAAGAAATTGTTGACTTCTTCACCTATCATTCAGCCACCTAATTGGGATTTGCCTTTTGAAATTATGTGTGATGAATCTGATTAT
This sequence comes from Citrus x clementina, assembly GCF_000493195.1. Taxonomy (NCBI): domain Eukaryota; kingdom Viridiplantae; phylum Streptophyta; class Magnoliopsida; order Sapindales; family Rutaceae; genus Citrus; species Citrus x clementina. Next base: position 11,008,201 of record NW_006262274.1, read on the forward strand.
GCTATAGGAGCAGTTTTAGGACGAAGATTAGATCGTGTGCCTTATGTGATTTATTATGCTAGTATGACACTCAATGATGCACAGTTGAACTATTCAACTACAAAAAACGAAATGCTAGCTGTGGTGTTTACACTTGATAAATTCATATCTTATCTTATAGGTTGTAAAGTGACTATTTTTACTGATCATGCTGCTTTAAAATATGTGCTTACTAAGAAAGATGCTAAGGCAAGATTGATTCGTTGGGTGTTGCTTTTACAAGAATTTGACATTGAATTTAGAGATAAAAAAGGTTCTGAAAATGTTGTGGCGGATCATTTATCTCGCCTTGATCTTAAATTTATTCCAGAATCTTTACCTTTGAATGAGTCTTTCCTAGATGAGCAACTTATGAGTGTAAATGTTGTACCATAGTCTTCTGATATAGTTAATTACCTTACTACAGGTCAAATCCCAGAGCACTGGACTAAGCAAGATAGAACAAAGTTCTTATCTAAAGTGAATGACTTCTTTTAGGATGATCCCTATTTATTTAAATATTGTGTTGATCAGATTATTAGGCGATGTGTTCCCGATAATGAAATTCAAAGTGTTATCTCATTTTGCCATGAACAAGCTTGTGAAGGCCACTTTAGTGTTAAAAAGACAGCAACAAAAATTTTACAGTGTGATTTTTATTGGCCTACTCTTTTTCATGACGCTTATTTTTTCTGTTCTTTGTGTGATAGGTGCCAACGTATGGGTAGCATTTCAAAGAGGAACATGATGCCACTCAATCCTATTCTTATGGTTGAGATCTTCGATGTATGGGGTATTGATTTCATGAGACTGTTTCCTTCATCTTTTGGTTATCAGTATAAATTGGTTGCAGTGGACTATGTGTCAGAGTGGGTTAAAACTATTCCATGCAAAACCAATGATCATAGGGTTGTAGTGAAATTCTTGAAGAGTAATATTCTGTCTCGTTTTGGTTTTCCTAAAACAATCATTAGTGATGCCGGTACCTATTTTTGCAATAAACCTTTCAAAACTCTTTTGAACAAATATTCCATTACACATAAGGTTGCCATCCCATACCATCCTTAAACCTATGGCCAAGTAGAGATTTCTAATAGAGAGATCAATCAAATCCTAGAAAAAACAGTTCGGCTAGATAGAAAGGATTGGTCTTTGAGACTTGATGATGCATTATGGGCATATAGGACTGCTTTCAAAACACCAATTGGGATGTCGCCTTATAGACTTGTGTATGGAAAAGCATGTCATCTGCCAGTAGAGTTGGAGCATCGTGCATATTGGGCTATCAAGAAATTCAATTTTGACATACAGCAAGCTGGTTCTAAGAGAATATTACAACTAGCAGAACTTGAAGAGATCAGGAATGATGCATATGATAATGCCAAGATTTACAAGCAACGTATGAAAGTCTTTCATGACAAGCACATTTTAAGAAAATCCTTTACACCAGGTCAGAAAGTACTTTTGTATAATTCTCGATTGCATCTTTTTCCAGGTAAGTTACTTTCTCGATGGTCTGGTCCTTTTATAGTTCGTACTGTCTTTCCTTATGGAGTAATTGAGATTGAAAATCCTAAAAATGGTGATTTATTTAAGGTCAATCGTCAAAGATTAAAACTATTTTTAGAGTTAAGAACACCAGAAGTTGAGGAGATGCTTTTAGATGATCCTATTTATCAGGATTAATTAAGTCTATCTTTGCATTCTTGTTTTATGTTAATAGTAGGTTTTTCTTTTCATTGTTTTTTTCTCTTTTCTAGTATTTTTCTTTTCTAATGTTTTCTTTTCATTTAACATTTTCTTTTAAGCTTTCCCAGCCCATACAGGTGTATTCTCTCCAACTTTCTTTTTTATTATTTATGTTTTTATTTTTCATCTTTTTGCATGCCTATCTTTTGTTTGTAAAACATTGAGGACAATATTTCGAATAAGTTTGGGGGCGGGAATAGTGTGTGCTTTGTTTGTTATTAAAAAAAATAAATAAAAATTAAATTTTTTTCAAAAATTCAAATTTTTTTTTTTCTTTTTGTTTTTATGTGAAAAGCCAATGATAAAAACTTGATTGATAATGACAATGGTTCTTAGAAAGGGTTGAATATTGTCTTAGTTTATACTTGATTCTTGTGTTTGTTCCTCTTGATTGAGATTCTTTACACATCATGAGCACTAATATCAGTTCTTTCATGATTTTGACTTGAAATTTGAGATTGACGCAGCCTGAGTTGAGAATTTTAGATAGAGTAAATGATTGTTTGTCTTGATTCTTATCTCCACAATACAAAATAGCATACACAGGCGCCAAAGTCAGAAATAGCTACCTATAACCCTTAAGAGTGAAGCTATCCTTGAGTAATTTGAGCCTATGTACCACAAGTATGTAGAGGATAATCTACCATGAGAAGAATGCTACCTTAAGGGGTAGAGTGAAAGCTCCTGACTATAGTTAAAAAAAAAGAAAAAAAAAAGAAGAGAAAAAGAAAAAATATCAAGTGCATGTGCTAAAAAAAAAATCAAAAGAAAATGCACACAAAAGCCTGTGAAAAAAAAAAATTGGAGATTAAGATGATAAGATTAGTTTGACCTACTCTTTTCTTTGTTTGAGGTGAATGCTTTTGATATTGAAGATTTTGGGAATGAATTTGATTGAATTGATTTCACACACACACTACAAGAATCGAAAGAGAGATGAGATTGATTATTGAATTAAAGTTAGAACATTGCCAATATTTGAAATTTTCTTTGAGCTATATAATTTTTGCAATCTTTGAGGCTATTTTTCATGTTTTATTTAAAGTTTTTTGTTCTTTTAATTTAATTTAATTTAATTTTTTTAAATGATGTTTGTGGGTATCATCACTGAAGCCCTCACGAGACTATAACTCGTCCACTAGGGCCGCCTAGGGGTTTAAAGGCTTGTTGCATACGCTAAATGCAATCGCGATCACCTGCGAAAGTGGTTTAGTTAGGATTTACTTTTTGTTTCGTTACTTTTGTTTTTGTTTTTAGTTTTAGTTTTGCTCGAGGACTAGCAAAATCTAAATTTGGGGGTATTTGATGAGCATAATTTATATACATATTTTACCCTTAATTATATAATTACTAGTTATTTTTATTTTTATTTTTAATTAATTAAATTATTTTATGGAATAGGGGATTAATTGGAGATTATGGACAAAAAAGGACATAAGGGAGCTCAATTTTGGAAGAGTTAATTAATTGATTTCAGAAGCAATTAGACATACATGCATGTGGAAGTGAAGCCGAGGAAACTGAAGCTAGTAAATTAATTGATCTAGCACATGAAGAAGAATTTAAGCATAACATTGGCTTTAGCTTAGTTAAGTTACACGTGCATGGCATTGTAATATTTGGAAAGCAATTTAAAGGGACCTACACTTGGCTTTCCTAATTGGAAAAGGAATCCTAAAGCAATTCTAAGGGTGATCACGTGTGAGAGCAAATCAAGTAAAAGGCCAAGCCGTTTGGCTTTAGGATTTAAGAGGTGGGGCCCATTTCAAAGATTATAAAAGGGAGTTTTGGCTTTTGGAGAAGAAGGCAGTCGCCAGAGAGGAAGAAAGAGTGCAGACGCAATTCAGGCATATGAGAAAAATAGCAGCAACAGTTCAGCTTCCCATGGCTGAATTTATTTATTTTATTGCTCCCAATTCAAGTATGTCTAGCTAATTTTTTAATACTGAGGTTAAGGTTGAAACCTATTCAATAAAATAATTATCTTTTTATTTATTTAATTCCCTATATATGTGCTCTAATGATTATGATTTTTATTTCACATGATTAATTAGATGTTATTAAAATCTTTTCATCAATTTTGTCATGCATTATTGATTGTTAGGATTAATATTCGATTAAATCTATGCTTGGATCTATAAAGTTTATACATGATTATCTTTGATTTCGTGTCTTTCATTAAATTATTTACACAGAGTGCTTAGGAAAACTTTGACTCTTTGTTATTCAATATGTTTACATGGAATGCTTAGATGTCATACTATTAAGCAGAAAAAGAACCTACATTAAATTAATTTTAATTGGGCTTAATTGTTATATTTATGAGATGGCATATATTGATTTCGAGTTGTCACTCTAAAATTGGGGATTAATTAATAATCAGATAATTACTATTTAAATAGTGGTGGATTCTGAAACCTTGGTAATTTTTATCTTATTGAATTCTCCTTTATTTTATTTGCTTCCTTAGTTTAATTGGTTTAATTTTCTTAGAAACTTAATTTGGTCAACTAGGTTAGAATTAATATTAATTTTAGATTTAAATTAGACTTTTCAATTTATAACAATCCCTGTGGGATCGACCTCGTTACCACTACTCTATTTCTAGATTCGTGCGCTTGCGAGTATATTAAAATTTTCACAACAGCCATGATGGACTGACCTGATCTGACCCAAATATGGTAATTTCCAAGTAGTTACCATACACTTTGGTTCATGGGAGTTTAGAGGGAATCAACTTCCTTAATCGTTGTTTAGATAAAATAAAATAACAATAAATCTATCGAAGGTAGAGACTTGTCTTACTCCTTCCTCAATTTTTTCTCTTATTCAATATACAAAAGAATATAGAACAACCCGTTTAAAGAGGCATTTATATTGTGGTATACAGGAGGATTTCCATCTGTGATCTCTTTCCGACCATTGACATGATCCAACACTTAATTATTCCACTGCCTAGAAAAAGGTATGTCTTATTGAATTCCTTTAATTTTTCCATCAATATAATTAAAATCCCTAGCATTATTGATATAAATATCTGAACTAATCAATAATCATGATTAATTAAATTTAAATTTATTATTTGGAAAAATTATAAGCGCTCCCCCCGCCCCCAACCCCAAAATATAAGTAAGAAGTACTTGTACCCAAACTTAAATGGGTAATGATAAACCCCTTTACATTGACAAAAGGTAACATATTCTGTTAATTATAATAAAAGTCTATATTGCCCCTAATCAATTTAAGTTATTTTAGCAACTGCAAAATTCACAAAAATGAAATATTATACTTCTTCTTCATGAGTTGAATGACATGGCTGCAAATTTATGATATTTGCATTCTCAATCTCATCTTTATTGAATTCACAATAGCATCACCATTTGGCTTACCATCTAATTGTTGGGAATATATGCTTTCTAAAGCATATTATCTAATAAATTTTCTTGATTAACAAAATTAATAAGATATTCGTGGAATCTCTTCAGTGCATAAATAATTTGAATAAGATTTATTTAATCATAATTTTATGTATTTATGTGATCACCAGTTGATCGCACAATACATAAATACAAATTATCTTATTATTAAATAAGTTGAGTTTGAAGTTGATAAATAGAATTGAGTGCTCTATTTATATTTAGACTATAATAAATTTGTTGAAAGTTTTATCTTAATCATTTATAAATTTACTGATGTAGTTTGACAACATTCAATTAAATCACATATATCATTCAATAACCTTGAAATGACTGTCGGATTTATTAAATCTCATAGGCATTGATTTTACAATAATCTCGATCTCGAGTTAACTATAGTTTAATGATTATGATTGTTTTTTCATTTGAGTTACTAATGGGCGCTTTATAGTCAATATTACCCGATATCTTGGAGGGAGTAATTATGAATAGTGAAGTTGTAGATTAACAATATAGAATTTGTATAACACATTTCTTAATAGGTTTTGGTATTTGCTTATAGAATTTTTTGGCTATAGTGTGTCAACATAAGTAGTATGTTAAAAATGATTATTAGAGAAAACTAGAAAGTATTAAGAAACAAGATATAATTAAATTGATTGGATAATTGAAGTATCAATTTAATTAATGACAAGGTACAAAGGGTTGTTTATTAAGGAAATCAATGTGGCATAAATCAAATTATTATTTAATAACATTATCTTAAATAGTATATAATTACAAAAGTTAGTTCTAATCTTTTATCGGAGTATATATAGAATTAAATAATCATGATAGTTTAATTTCAAGGCTAATTTATTTTTACAACCACTATTCTATGTATCCAAATGATCTCTAGGTTAGCTGATGAGCATAATTTATATACATATTTTACCCTTTATTGTATATTTGCTAGTTAATTTTATTTGTTATTTTTAATTAATTGAATTGTTTTATTGAATAGGGAATTAATTGGAGATTGAAAATAAAAAGTGCAAAAAGAATAATAATTTGGAGAAATATTAGTTGAAGCTGTGATAGAGTTAAGAGCCAAGAGCAATTTGCATTGAAAAAGAATTTCAATTCTCCAATTGAGTTGCACGTCCATGGCATTGCAAAAGGGGAAAGCAATTTAAATGGGGCCCACACTTGACTTTCAAAAGTGGAATTAATGGCTGGCGTTATTATGGAAGCTTTGTTTCATAATTGGAAAAGGATTTTAATTAGTAGACAAAGAGGATTCGGTGGCTAAGCATTATAAAAGAGAGTTTTGGCTTTTGAATGAGAGGGCCATGTGAGGAAGAAGAGAACTGCAGACGCAATGATTCAAGACAAAGGAGAAAATCTGCAGCAATTCGGGTTCCCCATGGTTGAATTTATTTATTTTGTTGCTCCTAATTCAAGTATGTCTAGCTAATTTTCTTACACTGAGGTTAAGGATGAAACCCTATTCAATGAAATAATTATCTCTTTTTATTTAATTAATTCCCTATATATGTTCTTTAATGATTATGGTTTTTATTTCACATGATTAATTGGATGTTAATAAAATCTTTTCATCAGTTCTGTCATGCATTATTGATTGTTAGGATTAATATTCGATTAAATCTATGCTTGGATTTATAAAGTTTATACATGATTATCTTTGATTCTATGTCTTTTATTAAATTGTTTACATAGAGTGCTTAGGAAATTTTGACTCTTTGTTATTCAATATGTTTACATGAGATTCTTAGATGTCATATTATCAAGCAGAAAAAGAACCTACATTAGATTTAATTACTTGGGCTTTGTTATTCAATATGTTTACATGAGATTCTTAGATGTCATATTATCAAGCAAAAAAAGAACCTACATTAGATTTAATTACTTGGGCTTAATTGTTATATCTATGAGATGACATAGATTGATTTCGAGTTGTCACTCTAAAATTGGGGGTTAATTAATACTTAGATAATTACTAGTTGAATAGTGGTGGATTCTGAAACCTTGGTAATTTGTCTTATTGATTTCTCATTTGCTTTAATTGTTTTCTTAGTTTAATTAGTTTAATTTCTCTTAAAACTCAATTTGCTCAACTAGGTTAGAATTAATATTAATTTTAGATTTAAATTAGACTTCTCAATTTATAACAATCCCTGTGGGATCGACCTCGTTACCACTATTCTATTTCTAGATCCGTGCGCTTGCGAGTATATTAAAATTTTCACAACAAGTTTTTGGCGTCGTTGCCGGGGATTGTGCTAGAAAGTCAGTTTAATCTAGGTTAATTTGATTCTTCCACTAGTTATAATTTAGGTTGTCTTTTATTTTATTTATTCAATTTTTATTAAAAAAACACAAAAAAAATTTTAATTTTATTTTATTTTGAATTTATTGTTTAGTTGTTTGATTTCTTTTATTTAATTTTGTTTATTTTTATTATTGTTGTTTTATTTTTCTTCTTTGTCTAGTTAGTTTATGATTGTTTGGGAACACGATTGAAAAAATCGTTTGGTAAAAAAAAAGAGTCGAAAATTGATAGTAGTCGAGATAGTTCTTTAGAAGTGATGGATGACCCCAATAGATTATTGCCAATACTTCCACCAGTGCAAGCAGAGAAAACCCTTAGAGAATATTTTTCACCACTTGCAGCCAACCAACCATCTTGTATTGTGTTGCCACAAATTACAGCAACATACTTTGAACTTAAGCCCTCTGTCATTCAACTTTTGCCATCCTTCCATGGGTTAGAGAGAGAGGACCCATATTTGCACATTAAGGAATTTCTTGACATATGCTCTACATTCCGTTTTCAAAATTTTAATGATGAGTCAATTAGGCTTCCTATGTTCCCTTTCTCATTAAAAGACAAAGCAAAAGCTTGGTTGAATTCACTTCCTGCTGGGTCTATTAGTACATGGGATGAATTGAGTAATAAGTTTCTCACCAAGTTTGTCCTTATGTCTAAAACAAATGCCCTTAGGAGAGAGATAAGTGATTTTTATCAAAGAGAAGGTGAGCAATTTTACGAGTGTTGGGAAAGATTCAATGATTTACTCCTCAAGTGTCCCCACCATGGTTTTGAAAAATGGAGACTTATACAATGCTTTTATAACGGTTTAACCATGTCAAATCGTCATATGGTAGAGTCTATGAATGGTGGGAGATTTTTGAACTTACATGAAGGGGCTGCATGGGATTTCTTTAATTCACTTTCTGAGAATTCTCAACAGTGGGATTTTTTAAATCAAAGAGAAAAATCATCTCAAGTTTCTAGAAAGGGGTTATATGAAGTTAAGGATGATTTTGATGTGAAATCCACTCTAGCTACACTTTCTAGGAAAGTAGATGCCTTAGCTCTGAACCAATCAATGAATCATCATCCTAGTGTAGCTAATGAGGTTTGTGCTCTTTGTTCTAACTTGTCTCATACAGCACAGAATTGTCCATCATTACCAGCCTATCAAGAGGCTTATTCTGAGCAGGTACATGCCTTACAATCATTTGAGAAAACCCCCAATAATCCATATTCACCCACATATAATCCTAATTAGAGGAATCACCCTAATTTTTCTTGGAAACAAAATCAACCTTTGTCAAACCAAGGAGGACAACAGTTGAACATGCCCAATCAACAATTTGTCCCTCCTAACCAAGTACATCCTCCTGCCCAACAATCTATGTCTCAATTTGTTGCACCCCAACAAAGAAAGCCTTCTTTAGAGGATACGCTTCAAAGTTTCATTCAGTCAACCCAACAAGCTTTCAGTCAAACACTCAAGCT
>NW_006262274.1:11017288-11056655 GCF_000493195.1 Citrus x clementina
CCCAAAGGAGTGCACGAAGTTGATCGAGTCAGCATCACATGAAGAAGCAAAATCTGTTATGACCTTAAAAAGAGGAAAATTATTTGACAACAAAGTAGAGGTTCAAACAAGGAAGACATCTGAGCCTACTTTTTTAGATCCAGTTCCATCACAAGACTCATCACCAAATGATATAGAAGAGAGTGGCCCACCAGCTTACATTCCTAAGGCTCCTTTTCCTCAAAGGTTAACAAAGGTAAAGAAAGGGACTTCAACAGGTGAGATTATGGAAATCTTCAAACAGGTAAGTATAAACATCCCTTTACTCGATGCCATTAAGTAAGTTCCTTTCTATGCCAAGTTGTTGAAAGATTTATGCACTAAAAAGAGAAATTTACATGTCACTAAAAATGCGTTTTTAACTGAACAAACTAGCAATTTACTTCAATGTAAAATGCCACCAAAATTTAAGGATCCTGGTTCTCCTACTATCTCATGTGTTATAGGGAACCAATGTTTTGATAAAGCATTATTGGATTTGGGTGCTAGTGTTAATCTCTTACCTTATTCTGTTTACATGCAGCTTGGACTAGGTGAGTTAAAATCAACTCTTATTATTTTGCAACTTGCTGATAGATCAATGAAAATACCTTGTGGTATTATAGAGGATGTGTTGATACAGATTGATAAATTTTATTATCCTGTTGATTTTATCGTTATTGATACTCAGCATGTACATGATCCTAAGAAACACACTCCAGTTATTCTAGGTCATCCTTTCTTAGCTACAGCTGATGCTCTTATTAATTGCAGGAATGGAAACATGCAGCTATCTTTTGGTAATATGACCATGGAATTGAATATTTTTAATGTTACCAAGCAGCCACAAGAAGAAGATGAATTTGTTGAAGCGAATATGATAGAGGAATTAGTAGAAGATTCATTCATTTCTAATCATAATGATGATCCATTAGAGGCATGTCTAACTCATTCTGATTTATCTTTTAATGATGACAGTGCAATTGCAGAAATTAGCGCTTTACTTGATGCACCTCTAATTACGTACACAACTAAATGGAAGACAAAGTCAGAACTACTGCCTCATTCTGAGAAGAAAATTGGCCCATCTGCGGAAGCACCACCAAAATTAGAACTCAAAGCACTGCCTGACACTCTGGAATATGCATTCTTGGGAGAATCTGACACTCTACCTGTTATTATTTCTTCTTCCCTCGATCTTGAGCAAAAAGGTAAGTTGGTAGGTATTCTAAAAGAGTATAAGGAGGCAATAGGATGGACCATCACTGATATTAAAGGTATTAATCCAATAGATTGCATGCATCGTATTCATCTTGAAGAAAATGCTAAACCTATTAGGGAGATGCAACGTAGGCTAAATCCTAACATGAAACAAGTGGAAAGAGCTGAAGTAATCAAATTATTAGATGCAGGAATTATTTATCCTATTTCAGATAGCTCTTGGGTTAGCCCTGTGCAAGTTGTTCCTAAGAAACCTGGTGTTACAGTAGTTACTAATTCTAATAATGAATTAATTCCCACTAGATTAACTACAGGTTGGCGTGTTTGCATTGATTATAGAAAATGGAATTCATTCACAAGAAAAGATCATTTTCCTCTTCCATTTATTGATCAAATGCTTGATAGACTTGCAGGTCATGATTTTTATTGTTTTCTAGATGGATATTCAGGTTATAATCAGATCCTTATAGCTCCAGAGGACCAGGAGAAAACTACTTTTACTTGTCCATTTGGAACTTTTGCATATAGGAGAATGCCATTTGGTTTATACAATACACCTATTACTTTTCAAAGATGCATGCTTAGCATTTTTTCTAATATGGTTGAAAGATTTCTTGAAGTATTCATGGATGATTTTTCTGTTTATGGAGATTCTTTTGATGAATGTTTGCAGCATCTAACGTTAGTTTTGCAGAGATGTAAAGAAAAGAACTTGGTTCTAAATTGGGAAAAGTGTCACTTCATGGTAAAACAAGGTATTGTTCTTGGTCATATAATTTCCAACAAAGGTATAGAAGTCGACAAAGCTAATGTGGATTTAATTTCTAATCTTCCACATCCCAAATCCGTAAAAGAAGTAAGATCTTTCCTTGGACATGCTGGTTTTTATAGAAGATTCATTAAAGATTTTAGTAAAATTTCTAGATCCTTATGCAATTTACTTGTTAAGGATGCACCTTTTATCTTTGATGAATCTTGTCTTGATGCTTTTGCAAAGCTTAAGAAATTATTGACTTCTTCACCTATCATTCAGCCACCTAATTGGGATTTGCCTTTTGAAATTATGTGTGATGCATCTGATTATGCTGTAGGAGCAGTTTTAGGACAAAGATTAGATCGTGTGCCTTATGTGATTTATTATGCAAGTATGACACTCAATGATGCACAGTTGAACTATTCAACTACAGAAAAAGAAATGCTAGCTGTGGTATTTGCACTTTATAAATTCCGATCTTATCTTATAGGTTGTAAAGTGATTATTTTTACTGATCATGCTGCTTTAAAATATTTGTTTACTAAGAAAGATGCTAAGGCAAGATTGATTCGTTGGGTGTTGTTGTTACAAGAATTTGACATTGAATTTAGAGATAAAAAAGGTTCTGAAAATGTTGTGGCAGATCATTTATCTCGCCTTGATCTTAAATTTATTCCAGAATCTTTACCTTTGAACGAGTCTTTCCTAAATGAGCAACTTATGAGTGTAAATGTTGTACCATGGTTCGCTGATATAGTTAATTACCTTGCTACAGGTCAAATCCCAGATCACTGGACTAAGCAAGATAGAACAAAGTTCTTATCTAAAGTGAAGGACTTCTTTTGGGATGATCCCTATTTATTTAAATATTGTGCTGATCAGATTATTAGGCGATGTGTTCCCGATAATGAAATTCAAAGTGTTATCTCCTTTTGCCATGAACAAGCTTGTGGAGGCCACTTTAGTGCTAAAAAGACAGCAACAAAAATTTTACAGTGTGGTTTTTATTGGCCTACTCTTTTTCATGACGCTTATATTTTCTGTTCTTTGTGTGATAGGTGCCAACGTATGGGTAGCATTTCAAAGAGGAACATGATGCCACTCAATCCTATTCTTGTGGTTGAGATCTTCGATGTATGGGGTATTGATTTCATGGGACCTTTCCCTCCATCTTTTGGTTATCAGTATATATTGGTTGCAGTGGACTATGTGTCGAAGTGGGTTGAAGCTATTCCATGCAAAACCAATGATCATAGGGTTGTAGTGAAATTCTTGAAAAGTAATATTCTGTCTCGTTTTGGTTTCCCTAGAACAATCATTAATGATGGTGGTACCCATTTTTGTAATAAATTACACATAAGGTTGCCACCCCATACCATCCTCAAACCAGTGGCCAAGTAGAGATTTCTAATAGAGAGATCAAGCAAATTCTAGAGAAAACAGTTAGGTCAGATAGAAAGGATTGGTCTTTGAGACTTGTTGATGCATTGTGGGCATATAGGACTGCTTTTAAAACACCAATTGGGATGTCACCTTATAGACTTGTATATGGAAAAGCATGTCATCTGCCAGTAGAGTTGGAGCATCGTGCATATTGGGCTATCAAGAAATTCAATTTTGACATGCAGCAGGCTGGTTCCAAGAGAAGATTACAACTAGCAGAACTTGAAGAGATCAGGAATGATGCATATGAGAATGCCAAGATTTATAAACAGCGAATGAAAGTCTTTCATGACAAACACATTTTGAGAAAAGCCTTTACACCAGGTCAGAAAGTACTTTTATATAATTCTCGATTGCATCTCTTTCCAGGTAAGTTACGTTCTCGATGGTCTGGTCCTTTTATAGTTCGTAATGTCTTCCCTTATGGAGCAATTGAGATTGAAAACCCTAAAAATGGTGATTTATTTAAGGTCAATGGGCAAAGATTAAAACCATTTTTAGAGTTAAGAACACCAGAAGTTGAGGAGATACTTTTAGATGGTCCTGTCTATCAGGATTAATTAAGTCCATCTTTGCACTCTTGTTTTATTTTAATAGTAGGTTTTCTTTTCTAGTATTTTTCTTTTCTAATGTTTTCTTTTTAGTTGTCATTTTTTTTAAGCTTTCACCGCTCATCCAGGTGTGTTCTCTCCAACTTTCTTTTTATTATTTATTATTATTATTATTATTTCTTTCATTTGTTTGCATGCATATCTTTTGTTTATGAAACATTGAGGACAATGTTCCGAATAAGTTTGGGGGTGGGAATAGTGTTGCTTTGTTTGTTAAAAAAAAATCAAAAATTCAAAAAAAAATTGTGTTTTTTGTTTTTACGTGAACAGCCAATGATAAGAACTTGATTGAGAATGAATATAGTTTTTAGAAAGGGTTGAATATTGTCTTAGTTTATACTTGATTCTTGTGTTAGTTCCTCTTGATTGAGATTCTTTAAACCATGAGCACTAATATCAATTCTTTCGTAATTTTGACTTGAAATTTGATATTGACACAGCCTGAGTTGAGAATTTTAGATAGAGTAAATGACTGTTTGTCTTGATTCTTATCTCCACAATACAAAATAGTATACACGGGCACCAAAGTCAGAAATAGCTACCTATAACCCTTAAGAGTGAAGCTATCCTTGAGTAATTTGGGCCTATGTACCACAAGTATGTAGAGGATAATCTACCATGAGAAGAAGACTACCTTAAGGGGTAGAGTGAAAGCTCTTGACTATGGTTGAAAAAAAAAGAGAAAAAAAAAATCAAGTGCATGTGCTGAAAAAAAAATCAAAAGAAAATGCACATAAAAGCCTGTGAGAGAAAAAAAATTGGAGATCAAGATGATAAGATTAGTTTGACCTACTCTATTCTTTGTTTAAGGCGAAGGCTGTTGATGTTGAGGATTTTGGGAATGGATTTGATTGAATTGATTACACACACACACTACAAGAATCAAAAGAGAAATGGGATTGATTATTGAATTAAAGTTAGAACTTTGCCAATATTTGAAATTTTCTTTGAGCTATATAATTTTTGCAATCTTTGAGGCTATTTTCATATTTTATTTAAAGTTTTTTAATTTATTTATTTTATTATTATTATTTTTTTTAAATGATGTTTGTGGGTATCATCACTGAAGCCCTCACGAGACTATAACTTGTCCACTAGGGCCGCCTAGGGGTTTAAAAGCTTGTTGCATATGCTAAATGCAATCGCGATCACCTGCGAAAGTGGTTTAGTTAGGATTTACTTTTTGTTTCATTGTTTTTATTTTTTTATTTTTAGTTTTAGTTTTGCTCGAGGACTAGCAAAATCTAAGTTTGGGGGTATTTGATGAACATAATTTATATACATATTTTACCCTTTATTGTATATTTGCTAGTTAATTTTATTTTTTTATTTTTAATTAATTGAATTGTTTTATTGAATAGGGAATTAATTGGAGATTGGAAATAAAAAGTGCAAAAAGAATAATAATTTGGGGAAATATTAGTTGAAGCTGTGATAGAGTTAAGAGCCAAAAGCAATTTGCATTGAAAAAGAATCTCAATTCTCCAATTGAGTTGCACGTCCATGGCATTGCAAAATGGGAAAGCAATTTAAATGGGGCCCACACTGGACTTTCAAAAGTGGAATTAATGGCTGGCATTATTATGGAAGCTTTGTTTCATAATTGGAAAAGGATTTTAATTAGTAGACAAAGAGGATTCGGTGGCTAAGCATTATAAAAGAGAGTTTTGGCTTTTGAATGAGAGGGCCACGCGAGGAAGAAGAGAACTGCAGACGCAAGGATTCAAGACAAGAAGAAAATCTGCAGCAATTCGGCTTCCCCATGGTTGAATTTATTTATTTTGTTGCTCCCAATTCAAGTATGTCTAGCTAATTTTCTTACACTGAGGTTAAGGATGAAACCCTATTCAATGAAATAATTATCTCTTTTTATTTAATTAATTCCCTATATATGTTCTTTAATGATTATGGTTTTTATTTCACATGATTAATTGGATGTTAATAAAATCTTTTCATCAGTTCTGTTATGCATTATTGATTGTTAGGATTAATATTCGATTAAATCTATGCTTGAATTTATAAAGTTTATACATGATTATCTTTGATTCTATGTCTTTCATTAAATTGTTTACATAGAGTGCTTAGGAAATTTTGACTCTTTGTTATTCAATATGTTTACATGAGATTCTTAGATGTCATATTATCAAGCAGAAAAAGAACCTACATTAGATTTAATTACTTGGGCTTAATTGTTATATCTATGAGATGACATAGATTGATTTCGAGTTGTCACTCTAAAATTGGGGGTTAATTAATACTTAGATAATTACTAGTTGAATAGTGGTGGATTCTGAAATCTTGGTAATTTGTCTTATTGATTTCTCATTTGCTTTAATTGTTTTCTTAGTTTAATTTCTCTTAAAACTCAATTTGCTCAACTAGGTTAGAATTAATATTAATTTTAGATTTAAATTAGACTTCTCAATTTATAACAATCCCTGTGGGATCGACCTCGTTACCACTATTCTATTTCTAGATCCGTGCGCTTGCGAGTATATTAAAATTTTCACAACATTAGCTCATTTAATTGACTATATTACTATTAGACTGATAAACAAGATAAATAATTATTTTAGATCAAAAGCATAAATATATTATTCGGTGTGAGACTCCATCTAATATACTTGCGTATAAAGGGCATGCATTATTTCATAAGATGGGCCATTTGACAAGGACATGTGAATTGTCACTTTTTGCAACTATAGAACTTAGAGTTTCCACAAAAAAGTGTAAAAAGAGTAGACAAGGCACAATACATAGAACTAAAAAATGAAAATTCTCTCTAATTTTAAGAGAGAGATTTCAATTGCTAGTTGCTTTTAGTGAAAAATGCACTCACACATTAAATATAAATTAGACTTGAGTTATAATTTGGGAAATAGTTGGTACTTGATCGTGATCTATTAAATTGTTGGTGACTCATTTCGAGTCTTGAGAGCCAGGATTACTACTACTACGAAAAAAATATTTTTTCTAATTTATAATTATTTTATTATTTTATAAGAGATACGATGCAATTATCATTTCCACTACAAAATGTTTTTTAACCAACACTAATTGCTCTATCATAATCTACAGTTACCAACCAAATAATTTCCTCCACCTGTCATATCATCAGCCACATTATCTCCTTTACCAGCCACATAATCTCCATCGTTTTTTGAATTATTTGAATCAACATTATGCCGGATCGGTTCTGAAGTATTTGGGATATTCGGAAAATAAGATTCTAGTTGAGTGTTTGAAAATGGGTTGTTGGTCACTTGGATATTGGAAGCATTCTTGGAGAGCGAGTTGGTGGATTCATAACGGCTTTTGTGGTTTTAAATGGGGTTAAATGTGATTGTACCACAGAACCTGACCCTAATGCATCTTGATTGTACCACAGAACCTGACCCTAATGCATCTACATTAAACTCAATCTCAGGTTTCCTTGCATCATAGTACTCAACAAATGCACACATCAAACCGTCCCTTGAAATCACTTTCATCTCTTTGCTATCAGGCTTCTAACAGTAGCAGCCCTACCACATCTGAAACTAGTCTAATATCGTCCGTCAAATTGTAGTCCCATGGGTCCCTAATCCCTATATTGATGATTTTTATGCCACTAATTTTTGCAAAAACAGAGATAGGTAGCATTCTTAAACAAATGTAAAATGATATCAATTAGACAATGTAAAGCAAAAATTCAAAAAGAAAGAGTGATGTTATGCTTACTTAAGTGGGATATTTAGTTTGTATCTTAACTGATGTGTCGTCAATAAAAAAATTACTATTTGAATAAAATATCATAAGGATTAATAATTATTTATCACTTGAACCAATCACATAATGACACATCATTTACCACATCTTATTGGGATATAGATTAAGGTGGCATTTATTTTTTAACTTAATGACTTAAAGTGACTTAACTTAATTAATTAAGTTAATTAGAGGTGTTTGTTTTTATAACTTAATGAGACTTTTTAGATAATTTTGACTTAATTAAATAAGCCAATTTTTTTGGCTTTTTACTTAATAGAGACATTTGAATTAAGTCAATTACTTTCTAATGTAAAAAATATCCCTACTTTATGATTTATTTTTCATGTCTATCCCAAAACTTACCCATAGATATTTACCCCACATAATAATCTCATCATTCTTTTTTTAACCGTCATGAAATCCCTCCTCACTTTGGTATCAACTCCTCAAGTATTAAAGATCAAAATTACATGTGACAACTTCGAGATAAAATGACAAATCAACTATTTCAATCATCTTATTAGTTTTTTTTTTCTTATATTATATACGATAAAATTTGAAATTTATGGTATTTTATATATTAAAATTCTAAAATCATTATGTATTCACTTGAATATAGTTTTACTTATAAATGTTAAAATATTGTGGTATTTAATATATTATTTATTTGACATTCAAATTTAATAAGGATACAAATGTAAAAGTACATATTTTCAGTTTTTTAAGTTGAAAAAAACAAACAACTTAATAATTATTTTTTGAGATTTAGACGAAAAAACAAACATATTATTCAGATTCAGACATTTAGATCTATTCAGAATTCAAACTAATTCAGGTCTATTTAGATTTCATACAAAAAAACAAATGCCACCTAAGTATTCAAACAAAGTATAACATTATTGTAAAAGAAATAATAAACTCATGCATAAATCATTTTCTCTATCATAAAACCAACTATGTATTGCACATAAAATAATATGCATGATTTTCAAAACTTTTTTGTCGTAATTAGTTTTTGACAAATGATGATTAATATTATTCAAATTGACGCAAATAAAATTTTCAAGCATTTATATTGGATTTTCAATTAGATTGCAACTACTTCAAAATGCAGAAATGGAAACGTGCCAACTAGAAAATGGAAGCACGTCATAATTTTCGCCGTTGAGAAGTAAAATAGTATCAAGTTCCTGAAGACTGAAGTTCAGAACATTTTTCTTTCGTTTTTATTCTTGGTCAATGAAAGGTTAATCTATCTTTTATTTATTCATTATATAATATTTTAATTTAAATATATATTTACTTTATTACCGTTTTCTCTCTAACAAATTAGTAACACCTTTAGTGTTAGGTAGTTAAATGTCATGTTTTCAAATTTGAATAAGTGTCATGACTTTTAAATTTGGGCGTAAGTGTTTCTTATATATATTTAAAGGAGAAATCTTTAATTTTTCCTTTATTATTTATTTCACCGTGCTCTCAGCAAAACTGCTCGACTAAGAAGAATATAAACTAGTTATTATATTGAATTAGCGCTCTCTTTTATTTTATTTTTACTTTACCGCCCTTGGCTCCTTACTACTTAATTATTGAGAGACCTCTTTGTGTAGCAGCCCAATATTCAGCCCATAAGAATTGATGACAGAAGTGACCAACATTATTCCATATTTCCATTGCTTCTCTTATTGAAGAAACGTGTTCTCACGTGAGTGAACTTGTTGCTTGTGAGTTAAGCAAACATTGTAAGCTGGACGTACAAAGATGAAGGTTTCACTACAAGAAAAAGGACTTTTTGCGACGGCTACTTACCGTCGTGAAAGGCCTTTTACATCGGCAATACAACGGCAAATGGTTGACGCAAGTAATCGCGTCGTTTTCTATTTGCGATTGGGAAATGACTGTTGTATTTTTTCATTTTCTACCCAAAATATATATTAACAACATCATTCACATTTTGAATAACATTCATATAATTTCAAAATATGAAATATATCATTGATAATTTTCAATTCAATATACAATGTGAATGAAAAGTAACAATTACAAACCTAAAATAACAAGTTTTAAAATCAATACAATGAACCAATTATCCAACAACATTATCCATTAAAATCTACAAATCAATTATAAAATCCACTGTGTAAGCAAGCATGCTAGTTGTTACTCTCAAAATTAGGGTTTGCATTTTGATTGCTATGGTGAGAACTTGATGCATCTGGAATCTGCAAATGAGAAGCAAATAAAATCAACAATGAATTTGATTAATTGTCTCTACACTATAAGCTGCTTAATTCCAAAGATAAGTGCTTGATATTAAATGAAAAATATTTACTCATTTAACAGGTCATTCTTAAGAACTTATTGACAATTAAAGAATTTAAGTCACCAAAATCAATCACTGCCAACAAATGCAGATTTTCCAGGAAGCAAATTAGTCCACTTCTCCTTAAATTATTACTTCTCAAAAAGTACTTAATCCACCACTTCATTTTCTCTACTTCTTTTTCACACTTTGGTCCTTTTACCAACCCAACAATATTACTTGAAATCCTATTTCACACTGATAAAATTTCCAATCATGAATAATTTCAACCCATATTAAAATTACTAATATAATGCAACCTCAATCTCATGCCAATGAAGTCTTAATCTTTGAAGCAAAACTCAAGGAATGAACTTATGAATAAGTGAGCATAAAAAATAGCTCAAAATAGACTACTATATTAAAATCATACCTGCTCATTTGTGGATGACTGATTCTCGGCAGCAAAATCATCAAAATGGCTTCTCATAAATGAATGTATCTCAGCATACTTAGTCTGCAGATCACTATATTTGCATTGAAGGTCAGCATAATTGGATTTAAGACGATTTACCTCTTGTTGCAGTATTTCATTAGCTTCATTTGACTTTGTGTGCATCACATCTGATGGTGTTGGACCATGCCCATAAGTTCGAGCATATCCATGACCATCAGGTCCCATCACTTGAGTAAAAACTCGATCTCTCACAGCTTCTGTTTGTTGTTCCTCTGGTAAGTGAGACAGATGTTCATGAAATTGACTCTACAAACATTTAAACTTGATTAGAATATAAAATGTTTGTTTGTTATCTTAATATGAAATAATATGAAAATAATTGATTTTTTTTCTTCCTTACAATTATTTCTTCACTCTCTAGATCACTTAAACTACCGTTACGTTTTGATCGAGTTTCAATAAAAACGCTTATTCGATCTGTCTTTTTCCCTTGTTTCTTCATCTGAAAAAAGATAATGCATTCAAAGTATTAGAAGAATGAAAAATCAAAATCAAGCACACTTTAAATGTAATGAAAATCATGACAATTTAAACATACGATGTCAGATTAAATTGTAAAAACACTATAAAATATAAACAAAAAACCTGTGTCTACATATTTAATTGAAAAACATAATACTAACCTGCTCTTTTTTAATGACAAATGAAGTTCGACCAGTTCTAGGAAGTGAATACACTTGTGAACGATTCATTTTATTTTTTTCTGTAGCAGCCTATAACTCAGAATATTTAGTTTTATCTTTTGTTTTGGTGGATGCTAAAAATGAAAGCATGGAAATAGTTAACAATTATGGAAATTGATCACATACTTTAGATTCCTCGGTGCCCCAATAAGCTACCAATGTCTTCCACTGCTCTTCAACAACCCTAGGAGGAATGGATGCAAGGCGTTCTGCATCTGTCTTGCCATTATAATGCTCACTTTTCACTCGATATTTCCAATCCTTCCAAAGTTTTCCTGCATTCTTTAAGCAATAAGGTTTGTAGGCATCTGGAGCATCTGTATTTTCCTATGGATATCAATTGAAAAAAAAAAGTTGTATCATAACTATATTAAAAAAGTAAATAATTGAGAGCAACAACAAAGTTGTAAACTTATTTATCAGATGGAATTTTAGCTTGATCTATAAATGACCAAGATTCTAAAGCATATTGTCCTTAGGATACATTATTATAAATCACATATCTTGAAAGAAAATATTGAATCTTTTTTATATTTAATAGAGAGATACAAATAGTTTGATACCTTCACTTCTTTCCAAATAAATTCCAGGACATCATCAGGCATGTGAGTCCATTCAGCATATGTAAGAGGAACCTTTAGTCCATTTTTTACTACAATCCCAAGGTGAGACTTAAACTTAGATGAATTTGAATTGTAAATTCCATTCAGAATTGAACTGTAAATGCATAATTTCTCCTGTGTCCCACTCCCCAACACCAAGAGCAGGTCCACGAGCTTGCCTTACTTGTGTAGACTCGCCTAAAAAAATAAGGAAATGTGTAAAAGACAAGACAATAAACATAAGTTCACAATATTTCTAGCCTATTAAATATCTAGATAAGGACAACAATTAAACAATATTAATCCAACATTATGCCAACTAGAATTTGTAGAATATAGATTTTCAAACCTATTCGTAATGCTGCTTTTCAAATACCAACAAAATAAAAAAAATTAAATCTATAACAGTAACTTTTTAGACATATTTGTTGCATTTTAAAAATATTAAATCTACAATTTAGTACCTCCTTCGTCTCCATGTGTATGGGAGCTTGAAGATGATGCTTGTCGTTGTTTTGATGTTGCTCGTTGCTGAAGTATATTATCCATGGATATACCTCTTGGTATTTTTGGTGCCATAACTTACTGTAATCAAATCCTACTATAAAACTTAATGATATGAATGTAAAAACATTATTCTTTATATAAATGTAAAAAAAAATGTGAGGTGAGATTCCATTAATAAGAAAGGAAAATAATAACACCTAGACAGGGGGGGACATATTAAGCCTTACCCCTCAAATACGAACTATTACAAAAGAAATCTGATTTAAAAAACAAAAATCAGTCAGTGATCTCAGTTGTCAACATCATCATCATCATTGACAACTTCCATGTCAACATCATCATCACTAGGACTATCATCATCAACAACATTTTTATCTACTATAAGTGCATCAACTCCGTCCCTAATCCAACCAACTTCCTCATCACGCATATGTATATTATCATCTAATTGTTGTTGAGCATATAGCTCAACTTGAGGAAGCATTGGACCACGAGAAAAATCTTTTGAATACATATCATATACATCTCTAACTTTCATTTTGAGAACAACATGCCAATTCATGTCTAAAGGATCTTGCACATAACAAACTTGTTCAGCCTGTTCAGCTAAAATAAAAGGTTCATCACCTAATTAATTATTTTTATATAATAAATGATTAAAATTCACTAAAGTGAATTTAAATTCATCTTGTTGTTTACCTACTTGATTATCAATCCAATCACCTTTGAAAATGACATATTTCATATCATTGGTATAACGGATTTCAAGTATATCCGTCAACACCCCATGAAACGTTACATTGCCTGATCGAGGATTCTTGTCCCTTGCACTTGCATAGCTTACAGTGTCAGCCTTCAAAACAATGCTAGAGTTTTGAGTGACTTTACTTTTGTCATTAGATTTCGTGCGAAATCGAAAGCCATTAACTATGCATCCTTTGAATCTTCGTGCAAATTGGTCAGGTCCATTAGCTAGAATTTTTATTTGCTCAGGCAATGCTATATTTGATGTTCGTTGCAAAGTTTGAACCTATATATACCAAAAAATTATAAACCAGAAAATTATGTGATATGGTTTATAAATCAGAAAGTTATGATACTTACATGATTCATAAACCATATGTGAAATGTTTCATTGTGAACTTTTTGAATATGATGAATTGCACTACGAGGCATTTGTTTTACTAGTTCAGCAAAATGTTGCCTATGAGAATTTAGGAGAAGAAATCAGTAAGTCATTCAAGTGAAAGAAAAAAACTTAAGATGAGATATGTGTTATGACTTACTCTCGAAATTGAGTGACAGCTTCGGTGTTGACTAGCACATACCTATGTGCTTGGACCCATGAAATATCATCAAGACGAACTCGAACTCCTTTTCCAAAAGGATGACCAAACTTATTGCCACCATCATCATTACGAATTGGTCGATTACTTTTGGTTTCGACCTCATTAAGGTATCTTGCACAAAAATTCATGCACTTAGCCATTAAGTATCCATTGGCTATTGAAGCCTCAGGATGTGCTCGATTTCGCACATATTTTTTCAAATCTAGTAATTCCCTATAACCAAAAGAAATTAGCTATAATTGAGATATATCAAATAAGAAAATATAAATAATAACATGGATAGTGTACCTTTCAATAGGATACATCCATCGAAAATGTACAAGTCCAGCAATTAATGCCTCTTCAGCAAGATGAATCGGCAAATGCTCCATTATATCAAAAAATGACAAAGGAAATATCTTCTGAAGATGGCAAAGTGTAACTGGGATTCTTTTTTGTATATGAAGCAAATCATCAGGTTTGTTCACTTTAGAGCACAACTGCTTAAAAAAATTACTTAACTCAATTAGTACCTTAACAACCTTCTTAGGTAATGCCCTACGGGCAGCAATGGGAAGTAACTGTTGCAACAGTATATGATTGTCATGACTTTTCAGACCCCAAATAATACGTTCCTTTGTGTGTACCCGTCGAGAAATATTTGATGCATACCCATCTGGAACTTTTACCCCCTTCAACACTTTTAAAAACACATCTTTCTCTTCATTGCTCATTGAAAAACATGCAGGAGGTAACCTTAATTTATTTCCACCGTCTAGTTTAGGATGTAATGGCTTCCGAATGTTCATTTCTTCTAAATTACGTCAAGCTTTCAAGTTATCTTTAGACTTTTTAGTATCACCTAATAAAGTCCAAAGTATATTATCACAAACATTTTTCTCAATATGCATGACATCGAGATTATGATGAATTAAGTTGAATTCCCAATATGGTAATTCAAAAAAAATGCTTTTCTTCTTCCAAGTAATTTCCTCTTCACTTTTCTGCCCACTTTTGTCTTTTCTCTTCCTCTTTTTTTTTCTTTTCTCCATTCTCCTCTCTATAAGGTCTTCAACCTTATATTCAGTAAGTATATCATCCAATTGTCTTCTCATTTCTATCCCGGATAATCGAGTAGGTGCTTCACCCCATTCTCTATTGTGGCTATCAAATGACACTCTATCTTTTCGAAATCGATGATTAGAAGGTAGAAATCGATGATTAGAAGTTAAAAATCTACGATGCCCTAGATAATAATATTTTCTACTGTGTCTCAACCAACAAGATCTAGTGTTTAAACGACAAATAGGACAAGCTTTCTCACATTTAGTACTCCATCTTGACAAGTTAGCATATGCTGGAAAGTCGCTAATAGTCCATAATAATGCTGCATGTAGTTTAAACATTTGATCACGTGATGAATCATAAGTAAGTACTCCTTGTGACCACAATTCTTTTAGTTCTTCAATTAAAGGTTGGAGATAAACATCAATCTTATCACCAGGTCCTTTAGGTCCATCTATGAGCACAGATAAAATAAAGAACTGTTGTTTCATGCACAACCATGGTGGCAAATTATATGGTATTAGAACAACAAGCCATGTACTATGTGCCACAGACATTGTCCTAAATGGGTTAAAACCATCAGTAGCTAATCCAAGCCTAACATTGCGACTATCAACAACAAAATCAGGGTTTTTTTCATCAAATGTTTTCCATGCAGGGCTGTCAGCAGGATGCTCAAAACACCATCCTTAGTACGTGATTCAGCATGCCATCTCATGAAAGAAGCAGTTTCTGAAGACATGAATAATCTCTGTAATCTAGGTGTTAGTGGAAAATACCGAACTTGTTTGGCCGGTATTTTTTTATCCTGATTTTCAAGGCCACTAGGATCACCACCAAACTGCTTATATCTAGATGCTTCACATATATTGCACTTGTTGAGCTCCTCATATTCATATCTAAACAACATACAATTGTTTGGACAAGCATCCCATGTTTTATAGCTAAAACCCAAGTCAGTAGTTATCTTTTGAGCCTCATAATATGAATCTGGAAGTTTAGCTTCTTTAGAAAATGCCTCCTTTAGTAGTTTTAACAACATTGTCACTGATTTGTTTGTCCATCCACTTAATACTTTTATATGTAAAAGTCGAACAATGAATGATAATGAAGTGAAATTCTCATAGCCTGGATATAAAGGAGATTCTGCCTTTTCAAGTAATTTAAGAAATGCCTTAGTTTTATCATTTGGACCCTTATTAAGTTCGTTCTCTAGAGAAGGATTATTAGGTAAACAACCTAAATTTGGAAAACACATTGTATCATGTATCATCCCAATCATATCATCATCAGCACTTGAATCATAGCTAACTTTCATTTCTTGGTTAGATTCCACAGAAGTACTAAGTTCACCATGCATTTTCCATTTTTTATACTTTGACCAAAAGCCATGTACTATAATATGCTCTTCTGCTGCCTCTTTCACAACAAAAAACCGATTACGACATTTCTTACATGGACAATAAATC
Organism: Citrus x clementina; assembly: GCF_000493195.1. NCBI lineage: Eukaryota > Viridiplantae > Streptophyta > Magnoliopsida > Sapindales > Rutaceae > Citrus > Citrus x clementina. The sequence continues at coordinate 11,033,559 of NW_006262274.1, forward strand.
CTAGTGTCATTAACAACATTCTTAAATGCAAAATCTAAGAATGTCTTAACCCCGTCAATAAATGGTTTGGATGTCCTATCTGGCAAATCAATCCAACTCTTGTCCATTTTTACCAACCTTCAATGCACAAGAAAATAAGTCAATTTACATTAATTCTTCACATATATTAAGTCAAGATATTTTTTCTTCTTTTTTTTCTTCAATGCACAACATTTTTTCTTTATATAATCTTCAATTTAGTCAATCCAATATATCCAATTCAGAATTCAGTAAGCAAATAGAATCACTCACAAAAGCTGATCAAACAAAATTCAACTACCAACCTCACACTAGATAAACAACAGCTCAATAAAACAACTCATCTAATTCAAAATTCGGTGGGCAAGTAGAATTGGTCACAGAAGCTACTTAAATATACAATCACAAAAGATACTCAAATAGAATTCAACAACCAAAATTCACTCTAAATATACTACAGCTCAGCAATCCAATTGTAGACAAATAAAATCATTTATAGAAATTACTTAAACATAAAATTTACTCTAGATAAGCTAACAATCATCTATGAAAATAGAGCTAGATCTAGCCGAAATATCATCAATGCATGAACTTAAAATACAACAGTAATTAGAAAGCAAAGGAAAATAACGAGGATAAATTAAAAAAATATTAGTTAAGTTCTCTCACCTGTGTGCTGTAAATGAAGAAGCAATGGATCCTGTAGCAAATGAGAACAAAGAGATGAGGTGAATTAGGCACCAATTTTTTTCTCTATTAAATTGTAAGAATCAATTTAGCTTGGGTCTTTACAATTCCAACAATAAGCTTGTTCACATTTCAAAAATAAAAACTAAATCTAGAAAGAAAGAGAAATAAATTTGAATTGAAAAAAACTTACAAAAAAAAAAGGCAAGAACCAGAGAAAGCACAAACCACAGAGAGCCCGCTCTGTAGAGAAAGCATCAATTCATCTTATTTGGAGCTCATTTTGGAGATAAACACCAATTCATCTTCGTAACAGCTTCGCCCGCTGTGTTTTCTGGAATTTGATTTTATTTGTTTTGAGAAATGAGGTAAAATGTGTTTTTCAAACAAAGAGTAAAGTTATAAGTGGACTGAGCTTTTGATATAACGAAGAATAAAGGTTGCACAAAAATTAATAAGCTTTTTGAATTTAGGCCCCGTTTTGTTTAACCCAATAAAGTCATAAGTGAGCTGTGTAAGTGACAATTGCGACTGCTTATTTTGCAGCCGTAAGAGCTGTCGCGAAAGACACTTTCTTTTGTAGTGTTTGCCTTCACTCGTTATATAAAGCAGAGAGCAATTTTGATGGTTAAATATAGAGCAAGATAATTTTACGCATTTTTAAATTAGTTGGAGAACACTTCTCCATTTATGTATCAAACATACTATTCAAAGCAACAAATATGAAGAAACTATTCCATGATTCTTTCCTAATTAGAATGGAATCAAGCAAAGTAAAAAAGGATTTTGATTCAACACCTTTAAGTGAAAGTGATGCAGATTAAGAATTTATATTATACTACGATTTTTTTTTATTAACTAAGGTTTATGACTTTTCTTTTCTTGTTTAGAACTTTAATTTCATTTTCCTTCATGGTTTAGGATATTTACTACTAGTATAAATATCCCTCTCTTGTAACTTTTGAAAGCAGATTCAAGTTTAATAATATTTTCAATTTTCAAATCTCTGTGTGAGTATTTGTGTTCAATTAATTCTCGGTATTCTACAGAATCAATGAGTTTTAACTCCTAAATTCGCGGTATTGTTTTAAATCAATGTGAATTTAGTTTGTTTTTTTTATTATGATATTCTCTAGAATCAATGGAATATTTTGAATTTTAAACTTCTGTTGCATCAGCTTGGTACATAACTGAAAGTAGGCTTGGCAATTTAAGGGCTTGGGCCGGGCTTTACCAAGCCCAGTACAAAGTCCGAGCCCTCTCAAAGCCTGTTGATTTGGACGAGCCTGGGCTTTGACCAATTTTTAAATAATTTTTTAATAAAACTATAAATTTTAAAAACATAATTATCCAATACATAATACTACAATAGACTAAAAAACTTAAAAATAATTATCCAATACATGATTAGCCAACACACAAAATATGAAAATACTAATATCACAAGTACACAACATAAAAAAAAACCACTAATATAAAAAATAAACTAATCCAATATTTGCAGGCCATCTTCGTCTTCATCCTTCAATTCCTCGCCAGTAAAAATTTCTTCTTTAAGAACTCCACTTAACAAAAAAAAGTGTTAAAATAAATAGTAAAGAAAAAAATAATTAGTAATTAATTTTGTAAAGAATATTTTTATACCTCGACCTCTAGTAGCTTCATAACCAATGCTAAGAGCACATGATCGCTTCCAACGTGTCTGCATGTAGTCTGCTCTGATGTGGGCTCAATGTTCTACCCCCCGTACTAAAAGTTGACTCCGAGGCAACAATTGTCACAGGTATGGTAACAAATCCTTGGCCATCTCCGCCAAAATAGGATATTTGTCTTTGTTCATCTTCCATCATTGTAAAATATTAAAGTCCAAAGTTCTTTTGACTAAAGAATCCTTCAAATACCTATCTAAGTCGGACTTCGAACTAATAGGTTGATTATTTTGGGTTGCATATGCATCAAAATCACCCATATCATCTATATCATCAAAATCAATATGAGATTGGTCGGAAGAAACAACAATTGAGGCAGAAGACTTTTCAATCAAGTTATCTGCCGTGTTCTTAACTGCAGGAACATCTGATGTTTGCCACCCCTTCAATTCAATCATCATTTTACAAACCAATGGAAAAATATAGATTAGCAGTGGGGTATGTTGTACCAGCATTTGCTTAGCCAACTCTCATTCCTCACTACTAGGCAAACACTTGTATTGTGCAGCTCAAGTGTCTGCAGTCGAGAAAAAACACTTTTGTACTTCATTACAAGTTCAAGCATCGTAAAAGTATAATTCTGTCTAGTTGGACAATCAAGCCCCAATGTTTTCACATCCATATGCATTTGACGGCATGCCAACTCAAACTTTTCCACACATTTTGGCGACGAACTCCAGTAAGACACACTATCTCTAACACGTGTAATACCACTCTCAATCACCGACAACTCATCCTTCACAATTAAATTCAAACTATGAGCCGCACACCTCATATAAAAAAAATCACCACCCAATATCATTGTCTCAGCAAACAACAATCCCTTCAATCTTTCAACCATCGCATCATTAGTTGAACAATTATCCAAAGTAATCGTGGATATCTTTCTATCCAAATTCCAATCCGGCAAACACTTCACCAAGATTTACAAAAGGCAATTAGCTGTATTTGGGGCTTGCACATATATAAACCTATTCATTTAAAAAAATAGTAAAAATTATGCGAAGTTACAAAAAAATAAAATAAGAAATTTTAAATTTAATAAAGTATCTATAAAAATTTAAATACAAAATTTTAATATTTAATAAAGTAAAATACTTTAGGATTCGATTTTGCAAATGCCAAGAGTTGTCAATAAAATGTCCTATAACAACCATATAACATTTCTTTTGATTACAAGCAGTCCATATGTCTGTAGTAATTGCCACCCTACTATTATTAATCTCCAACAAATTCATTACCTTCGCCTTTTCAACATTATATATCTTAAAGATCTCACTCTTTAAAGTGTTTCTAGACATATGCTTCACCAATGGGTTGCAATAATCCACAAAATCTCTAAACGCCTCGTACTCTACAAACCTAAGAGGAAGCTCATGTTTTACAACAACCATTGTAAGCTTTTGACAGGCAACCAATGGATCAAATTTCTGAATTCCAAGCTCACCACTTTCAGTTTTCACCAAGTGTTACTTATTCTCAAGAACTTCTTCAATTGTTGGAATATTAAAACTGTGAATTTGTCTAGTATGTCTATTCAAGTGACTCGTTCCTGATCCACAAGAAACAACTGTTCCACAATGATTGCATTTTGCCTTCGCTACACCACCAACATTTATCTTTGTGAAATGGTCCCAACAATTTGAGACAACCCTTTGTTTTCTTTTTTTTATCACTCTGTGTTTCTTCTTGAACATTTTCTAACTCCATAGATGGATTTGAAGGCAAATTAGAAGATTTAGAAGCATTTTTCATTATAAACCTATTCAAAATTAAAGGAGATAAAATATTAGATTAATTGATTAACTAATCAAATATCATATAAAAAAAAGTTCTATAATACTAAAAAATTTCTAAGAATGCATAATATTTTTATAGCATAATGTCATAATAAATTTTCTAACAACAAAGCACAGGACACCATAATGATAATGCCTCATTAATTTTCTAATCAAACCCAATAGAATAAAGCAAGAATTAGCAATAACAAAAGCTAAGTGTAAATGCATATTACATTTACAAGCACAGGAAATCAAATTTGTAACATCCAGAACTCCATACACTCATTCAATATCTATACAATGGATAGAAATACTTTAAGTCTTTAACAAAAAATACCAACAAAACCAACAATACAGCTTAAAATCATTAACCAACACCACAATATTTTTACATTAGGCAACAACCAAACTATATTCTTCTATGCTCAAAATCACAATATTCTTCAACGAATTAACCAATTACATATATTTAGACCTTAGATAATACAATAAAAAAAATTGAAGCTTAATTGACGTGGAGAACCAGAGTTGGATGGCTTGCTGCCTTGCTGGTGTGGTTTGAATCGCGTACAAATTGCAGATCGCTGCTACTGCCTCGCTTGTGTTCAAGTGGTTGCTACAACATCGTACAACTGTGTTGGTGGGTGTGGGTTGCTGCTGCGTCACGCGCAAGATGCTGGGTGGCTGGACGGTGGGTTGCATGGGAGATGCTCATTGCTGCTGGACACTTGTTGAATGGTGGCTGCTGGACGGTTGGTCGCTGAATGCTGGCTGCTGGAATCTTGATGCATTGTTGACTATCGGCGGCGAGAGCAATGAGAGGCTAGCACAATGACGGTGAGTGAGGGTGCTGACGGTGACGAAAATAAGGGATTTAGGGATTTTGGTTTCGAGTCTTGTAACTTTTGCTCGATTTGTTTTGTGTCTTTCTTCAATTTTTTAATTTGAATTTTATAATATATTATAAAGTTTTTTCTTAAAAAAATATACATATATTATTTACTATAAAGCCCTTAACTGAGCCCATTATATATGGGCTTTAGAAGCCACAAGCCCTTATCCATAATTTCAAGCCTAGGCTTGGGCTGGCCCGGGCTTTTCTACCAATCCTAGCCGAAAGTCTGATTCTTTTCTTTCTTCATCCATCAACCCTTTCTCATTTTTCCCCTTTAAAGAAAATTCAAAAACCAACGAAACAAAGTCAGTACTACAGCAGCCGCCCTCTACAGCAGTCTGGGCAACTTTTCCACCACTGTTCCGTCCATCGTCACTATCACCGGTGACAGAGCAAGTCGGGCCATCAAACCGCAAGCATCGACTACCACCTATCAGCCACAGAATGCAGGACAAATCACTAAGACAGCCGCAATAGTTGCCGACGTCGTTTGCCGCATTTTGATCGTATTGGCCATCACTACCACCACCAATCAACTCCTCTCCATCAGCTGAACCTCTCTCACCATTTCCCACTGCCGATCGACGAACCAATCGCCGGCAATCGAAACAAACACAAAACCGCTGCCTTTATATCCAATTTCCGGCCAAAATATTTTCGGACAAACCACCACCACTATCATACTCACCGACCCGAAATCTTTCAAATCTACCCATCCTTCCTTGATTTCCGACCACCGTCACCAGAAACCTAAAAATTTCACTTAATTACCGTTTTTACTCAGAACTTTGTTCAATTTTTAGTTTAGGACCTAGACACTTTTTTAAGCCAAATTGAGAAAATGCCGCCAAGAAGAGCTCGTGGGCATGGCTCTCATGAAGTAACTTACGACCAAGATTGACATGTTAGCTGAACAAATGGCAGAATTACTTGTCAAACGTCTTCGTACACCGAAACACGAAGACAAGTTAAGTGAAAACTTCACTAACCCATTCTCTGGGCATCGGTATAGAACTGAGTCTACTGATGACAGAAGGTGGGAATTTGGGTTGAGAATTGACATTCCTAAATTCCAGGCAAGTGGACGACCTAAAGAAGTTCCTAATAATAAACTAGTCTCGCTTGCTACAACTCGATTTCATGGAGGGCGACAACTTGGTAGCAACAAACTAAGGTCACAAGGATTAAACAAGAAAAAAAGAGGATTGACTCTTGGGAAAAGTTGAAGAAGCACTTACATGGAGCATTCTTACCTCACAATTTTGCTAAATTGCTATACCAACAACTGTATAATTTGAGGCAAGGTAATCGATTAGTAGATGATTGTACCACAGAATTCCATTGGTTGGTAGCGCACAATGACTTGATAGAGACAGAAGAGAAACATGTTTCCTACTGCATTAAAGGCCTACTATTACAATTTTAAGACCAGTTGAATTTATTCAATCCATATTCTGTCTCAGAAGTACACCGACAGGCTTTACAATTAGAGAAACAATTTAGCCAACACACTAGTGACTCAAACTTTTGGAGTTCCAAGTGTTGTTCGTGATAATTCCAACCCGATTTCCCAATTCCGTAATTTCACTCCTTCAAATCCTCCAAATAAAACTAATGAATCTAGTGAAAATGGTTAAAGCAGCAAAACTCAATCCTCATGATCGGGATTACGCTGTTTTAATTGCAGAGAAAGTGGGCACCAAATGATTGAATGTAAAAAATGAGAAAAATATGGTAAAAGCTTATTCGTAGGTACTGAGGAAAGTGAAGACTATTAGAAGGAAGAAACCGAAGTGTTCGCTGAAGACCCAACTTTTGATAGTAGTGGTAGTGCACAATCAGTTGAAGAACATGGTGATAGCAGACCAATGTTGATCGGAAATCGTGAATTCTTCACTCTTAAATGTCAAGACAAAGAAAAATGGTTACGACAAAATATTTTTCAGACTACTTGCATAGTTGGGGGAAAAGAATGGCGTATGATCATAAACTTAGACAGTTACGAGAATGTTATTTTAGAAAAAACTTTAACAAAGCTAAATTTAAAGACAGAACCTCATCAAACTCTATACAAGCTCACATGGACAGTATCAAAACATTGTTTAATTTCCTTATCCATTAGTTCAATCTATAAAGACAAAACTTGGCGTGATTTTGTGGCTATGGATTTTTGTCATCTATTATTGGGTACACCTTGGCAGTATGATCGAAACATAGTGTATGATGGGATAATAAATACCTACAATATTATGTTTAACAGCACTAAGATCGTTCTCCTACTAAGATTATTTGTTAGGTAAAAAGTAGTTTATAGATGTTGTAACAAAGACAAAGAGGGTCTATATTTTATTAGAAAAGAGAGTCACAGTAATTCGAATATTCTTGAAGATGTGACACCTATATTAGAGGAATTTCAGGATTTGTTTCCTAACGAGCTACCACATGGTTTACCATCTCTTTGGGATATATAAGACCAGATTGATTTGGTTCCAGGTTCAACTTTACCAAATCGACCTCATTATTGTACAACTCCTATAGAACATTAGGAATTGAGGCATCAAGTGGAAGAATTACTAAAAAAAAGGATTTATTCATGAAAGTCTTAGTACTTGTGCAGTTCTTGCTTTGTTGACTCCAAAGAAAGATAGTTCTTAGAGGAAGTGCATGGATAGTTGAACTATCAATAAAATTACAGTTCGATATCATTTTCCAATCCCTTGATTAGATGACTTATTAGATCAGCTCAATGGAGCAACAACTTTTACCAAACTTGATTTAAAAAGTAGCTACCATTATATTCTAATACAGCCTGAAGATGAATGGAAAATAACCTTTAAAACTCGTGAAGTGTTATACGAGTTGTTGGTAATGCCATTTGGCTTATCCAATGCTCTGAGTACTTTCATGCGAGTTATAAATCAAGTTCTTTGCTTTTCATTGGAAAGTTTTCAGTTGTTTACTTTGATGATATACTTATATATAGTGCCAGTTACGAGTTATATTTACAACATTTGAGAGAAGCATTTTTAGCCTTAAGAGCAAGATATTTATACACAACAGTAAACAACAGTATTTTCTAGACAGAGAAAGTATTATTTTTGGGATATATGTTGTCCCAGGATGGTATATCCGTTAATCAATCAAAAGTGGATGCTATTCGAGATTGGCCACAACCAACTAATTTATCTACCTTCAAAAGTTTCCATGGATTGACATCTTTTTATAGGAAATTCATTCCTCATTTTAGTACTATTATGGAGCCAATCACAGATTGCATGAAGACAATTCTCTTAGACTGAAGAAGCTACTAAGGTGTTTGAGGTTATAAAACAGAAGTTGATTATGGCCCCAGTACTTGCCCTACAAGACTTTTCTATCACTTGTGAGGGGCATTGTGATGCACCCAAGTAGGCATTAGAGATATTTTTGGCTAGCAGAGTAAGCCAATAGATTATTTTAGTGAGAAATTAAATGGAGCAAAGGCACACTACAACACTTATGACGTAGAGTTTTATGCAGTGGTCCAAGCATTAGAACATTAGCGTCATTATCTGATTCATAGATACTTTGTTTTATACACTGACCAAGCCGCGTTGAGGCATCTCAATAGTCAAGACAAGCTTTCTCACCGACACACCACATGGACAACATTCCTTCAGCAATTTACTTTTGTAATAAAGCATACCTCTGATGAATTCAACCGGGTAGCAGATGCACTTAGTATATAAACTTTGTTGTTCACATGAATGCATAATCAAGTCCTCGAATTTGACATATTTCGAGAGTTATATGCTATTGACCCTTTCTTTGCTTCTTTATTAGAAGATGTTGTTGCAGGATTCTGATCATACTATCATTTACATGACAGATTCCTTTTCCAAGGTAATCAGTTATGTGTTCCTGACTTAAGTTTAAGACTGAATATTATTGTAGAGTTACATAACGAAGGGCATATAGGTTGTGACGAAACTTTAGTTTTAATAGCTGACACTTATTTTTGGCCTATCATGAGGCATGATGTCTATCACTATGTCGAGACTTGTTGTATTAGTCAGGTTTCCAAGGGCACTGTAACTAATGATGGGTTATTTATGCCACTGTCGATTCCAACACAACCTTGGGCTAACATTAGCATGGACTTTTATTTTGGGATTATCCCACACTCAGAGGGGTATGGATTCAATAGTTGTTGTTGTGGATTGGTTCTTGAAAATGGCTCATTGTATTGCCTATAAGAATACTATAGATGCCTTGAATGTTGCTTGTTTATTCTTCAAGGAAGTCTATAGATTGCATGGTTTACTGAGTTCTACAGTATCTGACCGAGATACGCGATTTCTTAGCTATTTTTGGAAAACATTGTGGAAGTTGACTAACACTCACTTGAACTTCGGAAGTGCTTACCACCAATAAACATATGGTCAAAACGAAGTTGTCAACCGCTCTTTAGGAAACCATCTACTTAGTCTAGTTGGCGACAACCTGAAGACATGGGATTAAAAGTCATACCAAGTCGAGTTTGCTTATAACCGTGCAGTTAAGCGTAGTATTGGTTTAAGCTTTTTTTAGGTAAATTACGGATATAATCCATGAGCTCCCATCGACTTGGCTCCAATTTCGGATTTAGTCTACAAAAGCAACAAGGTAGAAGATTTTATTGAGTAACTTCAAAAGATTTATGCAACTACGGAAGAGTCTTTGAAGAAGTCTACCGGAGGTTATAAAATTAAGGCAAACAAAAGGCATCGAGCTTTAGAATTTCAGGTGGGAGATGTTGTTTGGCTGTCTTAACCAAAGAAGGATTCTCAGTTGGTGAGTACAACAAGCTCTCTGCTAGGAAAATCGGACCTTTAGAGATTATCGAGAAGATAAATCCTCATGCATATAGACTGAAGCTTCCTAGTAATATCCGCACCGTAGATTTATTCAATGTCAAGCATCTTATTCCTTAGGTGATCGTGATGAAGATGCTATTACTGACAATTTGAATTATGTCCATTATTAGGGGAATGATGCAGATTAGGAATCCATATTATACTAGGATATGTTTCCTTATTAACTAAAGTTTAGGACTTTTATTTTCCTTTCTAGTTTAGAACATTATTTTCCTTTTTCTTCATAATTTAGGATATTTACTACTAGTATAAATATCCTTATAGCCTTTGAAAGCATATTCGAGTTCAATAATATTTTCAATTTTTAAATCTCTATGTGAGTATTTGAGTTCAGTTAATTCTCAGTATTTTGCGGAATCAACGAGTCTTAACCCTTAAATTTGTGGTATTCTTTTGAATCAACGTGTAGTTAGTTTATTTTTTTTTTATTCCAGTATTCTCTAAAATCAATGGAATATTTTGAACTTTAAACTTCTGCTGCATTAGAAAGACTTCACTAAATTTGAAGTATTCCAATAAATACATTTAGAACAAGTTCGATTATATTTTCAAGTAGAATCGAGAATATTAAACAAAATACACAATCACACTTTTCTTTAGAATTATCAAAGGGAATGTTACATCATATATGTGTACTAAGACCTCTTCATTTATTTTTTTTTAACTGCCATTTATTTATAGATGATGATGGTGCAAATACATTCCGTGCTTTTAACCTTATTCAAGCTAAATAAAATTCAATATGCTTCTATTTTACAAATATTTTTCTGCACGTGATTTAGATATGATTATATATATTGTATATTCTTATTTATGTGGTTGATTTAGTGATATAGTATGTGTATATTTAATTTAATATAACAAATAATGTACAAATTTGTACAAAATGTTTGATGAAGCAAGAGGCAAAAATTTGTTAACATATATGTTACCATAACGTTGATTTTGATGATAACAAACAAGATTAAGAATGATTAATTTTTTAAGCTCAAATTATTTTTTATACATTTAAATAAATCATTATTTTCATACTATAAAGGTTTTATATTTAATGGAAAAATGATTTTATGAAATTAGTTGTTTTTCAAGTTTATGGTTTAATTGAAAGAGTTTTGAAAATTTTGAAATCAACAAGTATTGCTTGAAATTTTGGAGAAGGACTTATTTGAAAAGTTCCATAGTATTTTGCACTATATCATAATTTTAGAAAGTTTTGGGAATAGCAAGCATTATTTAGAAATTCTGAAATTGGACCTATTTATAAAATTTATAACGTTTTGGGCCATAATACAGTTATGGAAACTTTTAGGGTCAAACTATAATTTTAAAAAATAGTGCACTGTAGCAATTACTGTAGCAATTGGCTAACCAAATTTTACAAGTGGAAGATCGAATTTTGGGCAGTAAGCTTCAGGAACATAAACGGTTATCCGGATTTCGAAAGCGACATACCGAATGTTCTGAAATTCAAATTTTTGCTGTAACGGTAACATAAAAGCGGCTAACCGGATTCCATAAATGGTAAGCTGATTATCACCAAAATGTACATAACGGCTAGTTTTTGAGTTCAAACTATATAAACTCAAATCCAATTCATTTTTGGTAATCTAAGCAAGTAAAAACAAAAAGCACACAACATTTATTGAACTCTCATTTCGCAAATTATAAAATATTGAATCATCTTTGTTCTTCAATTTGTATATCTACTCTAAAAGAGAGTTGTTTGTTGTAATATTCATTTCTCATCAAATTTGTGAGTGTACAAGTGCGAGAAACACTTGGGGGAAGAGATTGGGGAGATAATCTCTTTGTTGTAAAGGTTCATTGACACCTTGGAATCCAATTTTAAGCATTTGAAGCCTTGGGAGGCTTGGATAGTGAAATCGTCAAGCCGGGTGAGCTTGGAGGCGTGGATGTAGGCGGAGATTGTCGAACCACGTAAAAATCATTGTGTTTGCTCTCTCTTCCCTTACTCATTTATTATTATGTTTTATTAAATTTATTGTTTTTTAATTTCATTAAGGGAATATATTGAATTGTTGTATGTTTTGTTTAGCTTAAGTTTTAAAATCTCAATTCACCCCCTCTCTTGGATTGCCTAGTTAGTATTTTATTTGGTATCAGAGCTTGGTTCTCTTGTTAGGACTTAACTGTCTAGAGTAAAAAATCCATGGCAACCCAAAATGACTCAACCTTTAGGGAATGACAGTCCACAACTAGACCACCGTTCTTTGACAGAAATGACTACTCGTATTGAAAAAATAGGATGAGAATTTATTTACAAGCTTTAGATTATGAAATTTGGGAAGTTGTTTGTGATGATTTATTCATTCCTAGGAAGAATGCTTTAAGTGAGTTGGATAAGAAAAAAATGTCTTTAAATTCCAAGGCTATGAATGCTTTATTTTGTGCCTTAGATAAAAAGGAATTCCATAGAGTTTCAAATTGTTCTAATGCTTATGAAATATGCAGAAAACTTGAAGTTGTGTATGAGGAGACTAAAAATGAGGAGGAATCTCATGAAGTGTCGAATTTGGCACTTATGGCAATTGGAGATGAATCAGATGATGAACTTGATGAGGTAAATGATCTTCCTACTTATGATGAATTACATGATGCTTTTAAAGAATTGTATGGTGAGTGGATGAAAATTGGTAAAAAGAATGCATGTCTTAAAAAGAAAATGGTAGAGCTCACAAATGAAAATGAATCTCTAAGCGCAAAGATTACATGCCTAGAATTAGAAAAAAAAACATTACATGATAAAACTGCATTATCAAATGAGAAATCTAGCACTTCGTACAAGCACCTAAAATCACATGTAAATGACTTGAAAAATGAAAAAGATGCCCTACAAAAATACAATGTTTCATTAGATGAAAAGATCAAAGAATTAGAATTAGATAATGAAATGTTACATGATAGGATTGCATCATTTAAATGTAAATAAAGTACTTCATATGAGCATGAAAAATCACATGTTGATGAATTAATGAAAGAAAATAAAGTGCTTAAGAAGAAGAGCAATGAATTAAATGAGATTGTCTTAAAATTTATAAATGGGCAAAAGATATTGGATAACTTGCTTAATTCACAAAAATGTGTGTTTGACAAAGGAGGTATTGGCTATAAGCCAAATTTGAAACAAAAGTATTATAAGAATTACTTTGTGAAGAGTACCTCTATTAACAAACAAGTTGTATGCCACCATTGCAATCAAGATGGTCACATGAAGAATAAATGTCAAATTGAAAGAAATTCGTATTATGGAGCAAAATGTATTTGGGTTCCAAAAGAAATTATTGCTAACACTCAAGGACTCAAGAGTATTTGGGTACCAAAGGGCACAATGTGAATGTTTTCTTTGTAGGTACCACAATCAAGGAATGACAGAAAATTCCTTGATGAAAGCTTATGAGGATAATCATTTGATCATGATCTAAGAGAAAATGACGAGTAAGATGATTTAATTGTTTTGGTAACAATTCTTGCCATATTGATTTTGTTGAATAGATCATGATGGATGGATAATAGCTTGAATTTACGAAAGTATGCTAGTATGTTTACATAATTGAATTATTATTGTGTATAATCATGATGCATGGATAAATATATATGATGATAGCTTGTCAACTCATCATGATGGATTTGTTTGATTTTAATGATTATGCAATGCTTAAGCATGATAAATAAGTGATATGCTTTAATTCTCAATCTTTGAAGCATTTGTAATAATGGATTTGATCACTTGTTCTTTAGCTCATAATGATGGCTTATCTTAATAGTTATGTTGATTTTGATGATCTATATATTGCCATTATGTACTTATGCTTTACTTAAGTTTTGATGATAAAAAATGTGCTTTGATGATTACATTGTATTTGATAAAATTTGATCTTATGCAATCTATGATTGGTGAATGGATGCATTTTTTTGTATTTTATCGATGTATTGTTGAATATTCATTACTTGTTAATGATATCGAAAAAAAAATACACGTACTTAGAGAATTTTAAGGATATAACTTTTTTTAAGTTATATTGAAATGTCACATTAGATCTTTGATGAGTTTACTTGTTTTGATTTCTAAAATGTGATTAGTAATTATGGAGCTTGGATAGTTGATAATATGTTCTTATAACTTTTGTATGTTAATTTGGTAAACAAATCAAAACCTCTTTGCGAAAAATAGTTTTCAAAAATTCGGCATGAACTTGAGATGATAAAATTTATTAATATCTTTAATCTTGTTATTAATACTATTAAAATTGATTTCTTGATAATTTTGATGATTGATGATTATATGTGTGTTGCTTGATGAATTGATGGAGTTGTTGGTTTGTTATAATTGTTTAAGCTTATATAGAAGTGTTTTTAACCATGTTGTGTATTTGAAGAATTGTTCATTTTTAAGGGGAGACTCTGCCAAAATTTTTGTTCGCACAAAAAGGGTAATATCTTTATTGAATAAAATTTTTTTTTTGGATGATCTTGTTTGGATTCCATCTATCTATCTTTTCTTTTTTATGATGAAGAGGGAGATAAATATGATATGTTTTTGGATAAAATTATTTTGGTTAAAATTTTAAATTGGCCATATATTTAGGGGGAGCATATAATATGATTTTGGATAATATGCATTTTGAACTTTTTTGTTGTCCAAAGGGGGAGACAAAATAATATATCATTTCGATGTTGTCAAAAGGAGGAGAATAATATGCACTTTGAGTATTGTTTTGATTATAGTGATGATTTTGATGATTTTGGGATATGATGATGATTTGATTACATGGTTGTTTTATATGATAATTTTATGTTACAATAATTACATGGTTGTAATATTATTAAACTTGTATTTGAGGTGATGCTTGTAGTTAGGGGGAGATTCTATCAAAATTTCTACTCGAACAACATGGGTAACAAATTTACTACTCTTATTCTTTTCCTTTAAGTTTTATTTTTGATGATGAAGGGGGAGAAGAATACATGTTTTTAAATTTATAAAAATTTGCTACTCTTTTTCTTTGTCAATTAAGTTTTCTTTTTTATGATGAAGGGGGAGAAAAATGCATGTATTTAAATTTGATAATTTAGCTAATTGGCAAATTCTAAGAGAAGAATACATTTATGGGGAGCAATTTGTGAAATCATTCTTTAAATACATGAAATGTTTGTCATCATAAAAAAGGGGGAGATTGTTAACATATATGTTTCCATAATGTTGATTTTGATGATAACAAATAAGATTAAGAATGATTAATCTTTTAAGCTCAAATTATTTTTTATACATTTTAAATAAATCATTATTTTCACATTATAAAGATTTTATGGTTTAATTGAAAGAGTTTTGAAAACTTTGAAATCAACAATTATTGCTTGAAATTTTGGAGGACTTATTTGAAAAGTTTCATAGTATTTTGTGCTATATCATAATTTCAAAAGGTTTTGGTAATAACAAGCATTATTTAGAGATTCTGAAATTGGACATATTTGTAAAATTTATAACGTTTTGGGCCATAATACAGTTATAAAAAGTTCTGGGATCAAACTATAATTTTAAAAAATAGTTCACTGTAGCAGTTACTGTAGCAAGCGGCTAACCGGATTTTACAAGCGAAAGAGCGAATTTTGGGCAGTAAGTTTCTAGAACATAAACGGCTATCCGGATTTCGAAAGCGGCATATCGGATGTTCTAAAATTCAAATTTTTACTGTAATGGTAACATAAAAGCGGCTAATCGGATTCCATAAACGGTAAGCCGATTATGACCAAAATGTGCATAACAGTTAGTTTTTTAGATCAAACTATATAAACTCAAATCCAATTCATTTTTGGTAATCTAAGCAAGCAAAAACAAAAAACACACGACATATATTGAGCTCTCATTTCGCAAATTATAAAATATTGAATCATCTTTGTTCTTCAATTTATATATCTACTCTAAAAGAGAGTTGTTTGTTGTAATATTCATTTCTCATTAAATTTGTGAGTGTACAAGTGTGAGAAAATTTGGGGGGAAGAGATTGAGGAGATAATCTCTTTGTTGTAAAGGTTCATTGACACCTTGAAAGTCAATTGTAAGCATTTGAAGCCTTGGGAGACTTGGATAGTGAAATCATCAAGTTGGGTGAGCTTGGAGACATGAACGTAGGCGGGGATTGCCGAACCACGTAAAAATCATTGTGTTTGCTCTCTCTTCCCTTACTCATTTATTATTATGTTTTATTAAATTTATTGTTTTTTATTTCATTAAGGGAATAAATTGAATTGTTGTATGTTTTATTTAGCTTAAGTTTTAAAATCCCAATTCACCCCCCCTCTTGGGTTACTTAGTTAGTATTTCAAAATTACGTACAAGTTGACTATGGCCATTACCTTAATTAGTATTTATGAGATTGTCCAACCGAGCCTTCAGCCGGATTGACACAATCCTAATTTTTAGGGCTTTAACCTGAACATATGATGGCAAGGGTTGGTTAAGGCTCAATAAATTAAGCCAGATGATATCCATGTTAGGGTTAGGTTCTCAACAAAAAGCCCTAACCTCCCCTTGACCCTTAAATAGTTTTTAAAATTAAAAAATATGACACTTAAAAATTGAAATACACACACCATCACCACTCACTCTACTAATCTTTATCTCTATTTCGTATTAATTTAGTATTTTGTATTTGATTTATTTACTTGTTAATTTGGTTAGATTATTACATGTTATATTATTCTTACAACTGAATAAAAAATAATTTATTAAATTCCTTACAACCAAGTTCAACATAAAAATGTGAGAATAATAATATAATATTATTAATATAGAATAAGGAATTAGAGTCTTATCCTTAAAAATAATCTAAAAATTTTTTAAAAAGAAAAAAAATTATAGTTGGGCTTAAAAAAAGCACAAGTTGCCTAAGTTTAAAAGGTTGGACTTCTAAAAGATTAGGCTCATTGCTAAGCCAATTAGGGATATAAGTATCTAAAATATTAGGTGGTACAACTTTGAAATAACCTTTAGAGTGGGTCTATTGGCACCCATTATTAATCTCTTAGAACTCATTTTCTAAACACACCCAATAAAATAATTTAAAATATCACATTACTTCTATTAACACCATAGCAATTCCACAAATAATCCTGTTTATTTTTGCCTAAAGGCCTATCTGTATATCAAATCTCAAATATCACGTGAATTAAACAAATTGTCTCCTAATTCATTTTCTTTAGTAGTTACATTTGTTAAAATTTATCTATTGCTCAATCTTCTCAAATGAGTTTGACAATTTCAAAAGTACACAACGACCAAAAAAGAAAAAACCCAACATATTATATTGGTAGAAATATTTGAGTGGTCTGATAAGTAAACTGTAGATTGTTCATAATGAATAGTATCACTACTACAAAACAGGACAAAGATGACATGTAATACATGACAAACATATTATTAATTGTCATCTATTAGTTTAGATGACTTTTATTTACTTTTGGAAGTCATATATTATAAAATTGTTTTTATTTATGACATAAAAATGACTCACCACTAAATAAGAAGTCATCTTTAGTTAATTAAAAGGTGACTCTTCTTTATAAAATGTGTCATTTAGTTTGTAGTATAAAAAGCCACTTTCCCTCTTTATTTTCTTTGTCTACCGCGAAATATCATTGTCTCTTTGTTTCAGCCTCCATTCTTCTGTGACTTTCTTTCTCTGTAAAATTCCCCTTTGCCCATACAAAACATCTTCCTATCTTCTATTTCCAAGTTCCAAACTCTTAATTTCACCCATTATTTATATAGACCCAAAATCGTAAACCCTAACTGTTCACACATAGTGGAAGTGAAGACAAATTGGGAAGAAATCTGGAAGCTCTGGACCACACATGTTGGCAAGAAGATTGTAAAGCTTGGGACCACATCACTATCAAGGAAATTGTTGAAGCATTCGGCTACCTTGTATATTGGATTTTAAAAGTTTCGATCCCCACATAAAGGTACTTTCTTTCCTTTTGTTTAATCATGTTTGAGAAAAAAAATGATAGATTGTTTGATTGTGGGTGGCCTACATGTGCTGTTTTTTCTTTTCTTTTCTTTGTCTAATTTACTCTATTTGAATAGCAAATGTTGAAAATATGGATGAACAGTAAAATTTTTTCTGGGGATTAATATTTTAGGGAAGTTACAAATTTGGTCGAATCATGTCATGCTCCTTTGAAATTTAATCAGTTATCAATCTCAGAACCTCACGACTTCTATTCTTTTTCTTCATAATCGTCAACTTGACCTCTCCTCTTTCTTTTAATTGGATTATCTTTCTTTTCTTTTCCCCTTCTCTTTTCTTTCATCTTATCTTTTACGAAATTGGGAAACCAAGAACGACAAGCGCCATGTGGGATTTGTTGCAAAATTATAAATATTTCAAATTCTTCAAATAACTTAAAATTAATTTATATACACACATACTTTCTTATTAAAAAAATAAAAACTAACGGAGAATTAATAGAATAAGCATTTATATAATATTATGTGATATTACAATATTAATTAATCATTTCATCCTCTTTCCTTTAGTATCATATAGAATATTGTAAAATCTACCTATAATTATAATCATATTATTAGAATCAAAATAATTTTATTACTATAAAGAGATTATAATTTAATAGAGTATATAATTATAAAAATTATTATTTTAACTTATTTATTTTTAATACAAGTAATATAGAAATAAAGACATAAAGTATACAATTTAATAATTAATTAATAAAACATCTTGAATCTAATATATGAACAAATATTAATAAGAGAAATAATGTTAGTTTCAGAAACTGATACATATTTTTTAAAAATTCAGATGTTTATACTTGTCATCATATATATGCTTAGCACTTAATACAAATGCTCTCCACCGTAGCAATCCATTTTGTTGTGCTTTTGTGTTTAGTCCCTGACACTTCATGTCCATTAAGCTTTGGTCAATTTATTATGTTATGTGCTTTAGTAAATTAATGTTTTTATTGATATTATTTTGATAGAATAATAATATTAAGGTCCTATGTTTTACTTTTTCTCAAATTAGGACATAGATACTTAGAAGGAAATTATGGAAAATGTTTTAGAATGATATATTTATATTTTACATTCAGAATGGACAAATCTTGGATGTCTATGGATCGAAGATCAAAAGATTATGAGATTGGTGTTGAAATATTTATAGATTTTGCAATGGTTCATGCAACAAATTCTAATCACATACTATGTCCATGTATGAAATGTGGAAATGTGAAACATCAGACAGTTGATGAGATTAGAGACCATTTGTATTTGAATGGTATAGACCAAAGTTACAATAATTGGATTTTGCATGGAGAAAAGGTTGTTAAGAAGCTATCAACTACTAGCAACACTCAATCTACAAGAGAATTTGAAACAAGAGCCTTTGAAACCGAATCTGTGGCCAGCACTGTAGAGATGATTCAAGGAGCTTATGATCATTTTGAAAACAACCCTAAACAATTTGAGAATTTATTGGCTGATGCTGAGAAAAAGTTATACCCAGGTTGTAGTAAGTTTACAAAATTATCTGCATTGGTAAAATTGTACAGCCTAAAAGCAAGAAATGGGTGGTCAGACCGAGGCTTTTCAGATTTGTTGAAATTGTTAAGAGAAATGTTGCCTGACAATAATGAAATGCCTTGTTCAATGTACGAGGCAAAAAAAACCTTAAATGCATTAGGGATGGAGTATGAGAAGATACATGCATGTCCAAATGACTGTATACTTTATAGAAAGGACTATAAAGATGCTGTTATATGTCCTAATTGTGGTGCAGCAAGGTGGAAGTTGAAAAAAAATTCAACTGAGATGAAGATTGGTGTTCCAGCAAAGGTTTTATGGTATTTCCCACCAATCCCAAGGTTTAAAAGAATGTTTCGAAGTGTTGAAACTTCAAAAAATCTAACATGGCATGCCACTCAAAGGGAAACTGATGGACGATTACGTCATCCTGCAGATACCCCGGCATGGAAACTAATAGATCACTTATGGCCTGATTTTGGAGTTGAACTAAGGAACTTACGACTTGCATTATCTGCAGACGGGATTAATCCATATAATTCTCTTAGTAGTAGGTATAGTTGTTGGCCCGTCATAGTAGTGACATATAATCTTCCTCCATGGCTTTGTATGAAGAGGAAATTTATGATGTTGACATTATTAATTTCAGGTCCCAAACAGCCTGGTAATGATATTGATGTCTACTTAGCTCCATTGATTGATGATCTTAAAATATTGTGGGAGGTAGGCATTGAAGCTTATGTGCTTATCGTCAAGAATCTTTCACATTGAAAGCTATTTTAATGTGGACGATAAATGATTTTCCTGCTTATGGAAACTTGGCTGGTTGCACTGTAAAATGGTATAAAGCATGTCCAATTTGTAGTGAAAAAACATGTGCAGTTCGGCTTGGCCATAGTAAAAAAATGTCTTATATCGGTCATAGAAGATTTTTACCACGATATCATCCATATCGGTTTCAGAAGAAGGCATTTAATAATGAAGAGGAAATTGAAATTGCTCCAGAACCGCTGAAAGGGGAGGAAATCTTGGCACGAGTTCAAAGATTAAATTTCTCGTTAGGGAAAAAAAAAGCAAATAGTCGTGCAACTGATATCAATGAAAGAGTTTGCTGGAAGAAAAAATCTATTTTTTTTTAGCTTGATTATTGGAAGTCTTTATATGTTAGACACACTCTTGATGTTATGCATATTGAAAAGAATGTGTGTGAAAGTCTTGTGGGGACTTTACTTGACATTCCAGGGAAATCAAAAGATGGTTTTGCAGCTCGTATAGATCTAGATGAAATGGGTGTAAGGAAAGAATTACTGCCAAGAGTTGGCCAAAATGGAACAAAATTACCTCCTGCGTGTTATACTTTGTCAAGGGAAGAAAAGAAAAAATTTTGTAAGACATTGTTTGAACTTAAGGTTCCTAATGGCTATTGTTCAAATTTTAGAAATCTAATCTCATTGCAAGATTTGAAACTCTATGGCTTGAAATCTCATGATTGTCATGCTTTGATGCAACAATTGCTTCCTTTAGCAATACGATCCTTGTTACCAAAACATGTTAGATATGTAATAATAAGATTTTGTGCTTTTTTTAGCAACCTGTGCAGTAAAGTAGTGGATGTGTCAAAATTGGATCAAATGCAAGCAGATTTGGTGAATACTATATGCTTGTTAGAAAAATATTTCTTGCCAGCTTTCTTTGATATTATGATTCACTTACCAGTACACCTTGTTAGAGAAGTCAAACTCTGTGGACCTGTTTACCTCCGATGGATGTATCCATTTGAGAGGCAAATGAAAATATTGAAGGATTATGTACGAAATCGAGATAAACCAGAGGGTTGCATTGCTGAATCATATATAGCTGAAGAGGCTATTGAGTTCTGCATAGAATACTTATCTGAAGTTGATGCAATTGGCATTCCACCGAAAAAATACAGATCTGATGTTGGATTACCTTTACCAGGAGGATGTGTTGTTAGAATAGATCGTAAATTATGGGTTCAGGCACATAGATATGTACTGGAAAATACAAATGAAGTTCAGCCGTATATCATGTTAGTAACTATTTCCTTTATCTTATATATATTAGTTATATTTTCTGTAATAGTTATAATCATTCTTATTTCATCTTTGATATCTTAGAGAGCATATGGAGTTCTTGAAGAAGAAATATCCAGCAAAGTCAAAGAAGGAAAAATGGCTACAGGATGAACATAATAGGACTTTCATATATTGGTTGCGTCAAAAAGTAATTAACTATATAGTTCATCCATAAACAGTTTTTTTGTTATTCGAAGATATTTGTATATTATTTATATACACTTTTTATTACTATCATATAGGTTGAAATTCAACTTAACGAATCAAGGAACAATATCTCGGAAGCCTTAAGGTGGATTGCACATGGACCTCGCCCTGAAGTGATAAAGTACCAAGGCTATGAAATTAATGGTTATCGTTTTCATACCAAAGAACGTGATGACTTACGAGTTGTACAGAACAGTGGAGTCTATTTAGAGGCAAACACATTTCAGATTTCAAGTGCTAAAGATAAGAATCCTGTGGTGGCAAATATGTCATTTTATGGAGTTATACAAGAGATATGGGAGCTTGATTACAACAAGTTCAAGATTCCTGTATTTAAGTGTGATTGGGTTGAAAACAATCATGGGATAAAAAACGATGAGCTAGGAGCTACGTTGGTAAACCTTAATAGGATAGGCCATAAAGATGATTGTTTTATTTTGGCTTCTCAACCGATACAAGTATTTTATGCTGAAGATCAACTCGATCCAAGGTGGTCTATTGTGATAGTGAATCCACGTAGGGAATATATAGATGATTCAAGAGAAGATCTAGGTGACATCATGTTAGAACATCAAAATTCTAGCAATTTGATGCCATCTGTTGAGTCATTTGATAAAATGAGTGATGACGATTTAGCTTACATCCGAACTGATATCAATGAGGAAACATTGGTTGAAAACGTTGATTAGAAAAAAAAAATGTAAGTTTTTTTTTCAACATATTTGATGTACTGAATTATTATTTTAATGTATATCATTTATTTAGCTTATGTGACCTATTATTCTTCTATTAAATTCTCATCAATTTTTTTCTTTAGTTGTTTTGCAGCAGGTTTATAAAACATTGCTACAGAAATGAGTTCAATTGTCAAAAAAAGAAAAAGTAGAGGTCGAACGAATTTACCTCAGCTGGTCAGAAATAGAAACAATGGACAAAAGCTTATAGTTGAGTATAACAAAAGAGGACAACCACATGGCAAGGTAGCAACACGATTGTTTAGCTTTTTGGGTGTCTTGGCACGCACCATGGTTCGAATTTCTTATGAAGATTGGAGCAAAGTGCCATCAGAGACCAAAGAAAAGATATGGGAATGCATAAAAGTATGTGTTTACAGCCCTTTTCCTGAACTAATACTCATTTATTTAATTTCTGAATTTTTTTTTAAACATGCTATGCATATTCCAGTTCTCTTTTGAGGTGGATGGTGAGCTTCAAGGCAAATTCTTATCTCAGCTGCGAATAAA
>NW_006262274.1:11057489-11067455 GCF_000493195.1 Citrus x clementina
TCTGTACAACTCGTAAGTCATCACGTTCTTTGGTATGAAAACGATAACCATTAATTTCATAGCCTTGGTACTTTATCACTTCAGGGCGAGGTCCATGTGCAATCCACCTTAAGGCTTCCGAGATATTGTTCCTTGATTCGTTAAGTTGAATTTCAACCTATATGATAGTAATAAAAAGTGTATATAAATAATATACAAATATCTTCGAATAACAAAAAAACTGTTTATGGATGAACTATATAGTTAATTACTTTTTGACGCAACCAATATATGAAAGTCCTATTATGTTCATCCTGTAGCCATTTTTCCTTCTTTGACTTTGCTGGATATTTCTTCTTCAAGAACTCCATATGCTCTCTAAGATATCAAAGATGAAATAAGAATGATTATAACTATTACAGAAAATATAACTAATATATATAAGATAAAGGAAATAGTTACTAACATGATATACGGCTGAACTTCATTTGTATTTTCCAGTACATATCTATGTGCTTGCACCCATAATTTACGATCTATTCTAACAACACATCCTCCTGGTAAAGGTAATCCAACATCAGATCTGTATTTTTTCAGTGGAATGCCAATTGCATCAACTTCAGATAAGTATTCTATGCAGAACTCAATAGCCTCTTCAGCTATATATGATTCAGCAATGCAACCCTCTGGTTTATCTCGATTTCGTACATAATCCTTCAATATTTTCATTTGCCTCTCAAATGGATACATCCATCGGAGGTAAACAGGTCCACAGAGTTTGACTTCTCTAACAAGGTGCACTGGTAAGTGAATCATAATATCAAAGAAAGCTGGCAAGAAATATTTTTCTAACAAGCATATAGTATTCACCAAATCTGCTTGCATTTGATCCAATTTTGACACATCCACTACTTTACTGCACAGGTTGCTAAAAAAAGCACAAAATCTTATTATTACATATCTAACATGTTTTAGTAACAAGGATCGTATTGCTAAAGGAAGCAATTGTTGCATCAAAGCATGACAATTATGAGATTTCAAGCCATAGAGTTTCAAATCTTGCAATGAGATTAGATTTCTAAAATTTGAACAATAGCCATCAGGAACCTTAAGTTCAAACAATGTCTTACAAATTTTTTTCTTTTCTTCCCTTGACAAAGTATAACACGCAGGAGGTAATTTTGTTCCATTTTGGCCAACTCTTGGTAGTAATTCTTTCCTTACACCCATTTCATCTAGATCCATACGAGCTGCAAAACCATCTTTTGATTTCCCTGGAATGTCAAGTAAAGTCCCCACAAGACTTTCACACACATTCTTTTCAATATGCATAACATCAAGAGTGTGTCTAACATATAAAGACTTCCAATAATCAAGCTAAAAAAAAATAGATTTTTTCTTCCAGCAAACTCTTTCATTGATATCAGTTGCACGACTATTTGCACGAGAAATTTAATCTTTGAACTCGTGCCAAGATTTCCTCCCCTTTCAGCGGTTCTGGAGCAATTTCAATTTCCTCTTCATTATTAAATGCCTTCTTCTGAAACCGATATGGATGATATCGTGGTAAAAATCTTCTATGACCGATATAAGACATTTTTTTACTATGGCCAAGCCGAACTGCACATGTTTTTTCACTACAAATTGGACATGCTTTATATCATTTTACAGTGCAACCAGCCAAGTTTCCATAAGCAGGAAAATCATTTATCGTCCACATTAAAATAGCTTTCAATGTGAAAGACTCTTGACGATAAGCATCATAAGCTTCAATGCCTACCTCCCACAATATTTTAAGATCATCAATCAATGGAGCTAAGTAGACATCAATATCATTACCAGGCTGTTTGGGACCTGAAATTAATAATGTCAACATCATAAATTTCCTCTTCATACAAAGCCATGGAGGAAGATTATATGTCACTACTATGACGGGCCAACAACTATACCTACTACTAAGAGAATTATATGGATTAATCCCGTCTGCAGATAATGCAAGTCGCAAGTTCCTTGGTTCAACTCCAAAATCAGGCCATAAGTGATCTATTAGTTTCCATGCCGGGGTATCTGCAGGATGACGTAATAGTCCATCAGTTTCCCTTTGAGTGGCATGCCATGTTAGATTTTTCGAAGTTTCAACACTTCGAAACATTCTTTTAAACCTTGGGATTGGTGGGAAATACCATAAAACCTTTGCTGGAACACCAATCTTCATCTCAGTTGAATTTTTTTTCAACTTCCACCTTGCTGCACCACAATTAGGACATATAACAGCATCTTTATAGTCCTTTCTATAAAGTATACAGTCATTTGGACATGCATGTATCTTCTCATACTCCATCCCTAATGCATTTAAGGTTTTTTTTGCCTCGTACATTGAACAAGGCATTTCATTATTGTCAGACAACATTTCTCTTAACAATTTCAACAAATCTGAAAAGCCTCGGTCTGACCACCCATTTCTTGCTTTTAGGTTGTACAATTTTACCAATGCAGATAATTTTGTAAACTTACTACAACCTGGGTATAACTTTTTCTCAGCATCAGCCAATAAATTCTCAAATTGTTTAGGGTTGTTTTCAAAATGATCATAAGCTCCTTGAATCATCTCTACAGTGCTGGCCACAGATTCGGTTTCAAAGGCTCTTGTTTCAAATTCTCTTGTAGATTGAGTGTTGCTAGTAGTTGATAGCTTCTTAACAACCTTTTCTCCATGCAAAATCAAATTATTGTAACTTTGGTCTATACCATTCAAATACAAATGGTCTCTAATCTCATCAACAGTCTGATGTTTCACATTTCCACATTTCATACATGGACATAGTATGTGATTAGAATTTGTTGCATGAACCATTGCAAAATCTATAAATATTTCAACACCAATCTCATAATCTTTTGATCTTCGATCCATAGACATCCAAGATTTGTCCATTCTGAATGTAAAATATAAATATATCATTCTAAAACATTTTCCATAATTTCCTTCTAAGTATCTATGTCCTAATTTGAGAAAAAGTAAAACATAGGACCTTAATATTATTATTCTATCAAAATAATATCAATAAAAACATTAATTTACTAAAGCACATAACATAATAAATTGACCAAAGCTTAATGGACATGAAGTGTCAGGGACTAAAAACAAAAGCACAACAAAATGGATTGCTACGGTGAAGAGCATTTGTATTAAGTGCTAAGCATATATATGATGACAAGTATAAACATCTGAATTTTTTAAAAATATGTATCAGTTTCTGAAACTAACATTATTTCTCTTATTAATATTTGTTCATATATTAGATTCAAGATGTTTTATTAATTAATTATTAAATTGTATACTTTATGTCTTTATTTCTATATTACTTGTATTAAAAATAAATAATTTAAAATAGTAATTTTTATAATTATATACTCTATTAAATTATAATCTCTTTATAGTAATAAAATTATTTTGATTCTAATAATATGATTATAATTATAGGTAGATTTTACAATATTCTATATGATACTAAAGGAAAGAGGATGAAATGATTAATTAATATTGTAATATCACATAATATTATATAAATGCTTATTCTATTAATTCTCCGTTAGTTTTTATTTTTTTAATAAGAAAGTATGTGTGTATATAAATTAATTTTAAGTTATTTGAAGAATTTGAAATATTTATAATTTTGCAACAAATCCCACATGGCGCTTGTCATTCTTGGTTTCCCAATTTCGTAAAAGATAAGATGAAAGAAAAGAGAAGGGGAAAAGAAAAGAAAGATAATCCAATTAAAAGAAAGAGGAGAGGTCAAGTTGACGATTATGAAGGAAAAGAATAGAAGTCGTGAGGTTCTGAGATTGATAACTGATTAAATTTCAAAGGAGCATGACATGATTCGACCAAATTTGTAACTTCCCTAAAATATTAATCCCCAGAAAAAATTTTACTGTTCATCCATATTTTCAACATTTGCTATTCAAATAGAGTAAATTAGACAAAGAAAAGAAAAGAAAAAACAGCACATGTAGGCCACCCACAATCAAACAATCTATCATTTTTTTTCTCAAACATGATTAAACAAAAGGAAAGAAAGTACCTTTATGTGGGGACCGAAACTTTTAAAATCCAATATACAAGGTAGCCGAATGCTTCAACAATTTCCTTGATAGTGATGTGGTCCCAAGCTTTACAACCTTCTTGCCAACATGTGTGGTCCAGAGCTTCCAGATTTCTTCCCAATTTGTCTTCACTTCCACTATGTGTGAACAGTTAGGGTTTACGATTTTGGGTCTATATAAATAATGGGTGAAATTAAGAGTTTGGAACTTGGAAATAGAAGATAGGAAGATGTTTTGTATGGGCAAAGGGGAATTTTACAGAGAAAGAAAGTCACAGAAGAATGGAGGCTGAAACAAAGAGACAATGATATTTCGCGGTAGACAAAGAAAATAAAGAGGGAAAGTGGCTTTTTATACTACAAACTAAATGACACATTTTATAAAGAAGAGTCACCTTTTAATTAACTAAAGATGACTTCTTATTTAGTGGTGAGTCATTTTTATGTCATAAATAAAAACAATTTTATAATATATGACTTCCAAAAGTAAATAAAAGTCATCTAAACTAATAGATGACAATTAATAATATGTTTGTCATGTATTACATGTCATCTTTGTCCTGTTTTGTAGTAGTGTACAATTTTGCCGTTGACAAAGACAAATTCTTATCAACCTCTTGAGAAGTAACGGTTGTAGGGGCTGTTGATGGTGGCTCTAGCATTTGCATAAAATGGTTCATTGATTTAAAAAAATATATTAAATAGTAGCAATATAATTAAAATAGTATCATAATAATTAGTTTTGAGAAACTACTCTGAAATTATTTTACTTGTTTTATGTTCATGTCAAAATAGGGATACTGGGCTGTAAAAATTTCGTTAGAACGTTAACATCACTAGTACTCTCATTTTATACTGTGCTTTAATGTAATTTTAATTGAGGGCAAAAGTGTAAAAATGGAAGAGGAGTTTTGACGGGAGATTAAAAGGGTGCTAATAGCTCTACTCTTACCTATATCCGTTCAAGCCCACTTCTTTTACATTTTTATTGTAGCTAAGTTTTACAATTAGAGCTATTTAATTAATGTTTAGGCCACTAGGTGATTCTATATATAGTTCCATGTTAAATCAAGTTAAACAAACTCAATTTAAATCTAATCACGTTATTAGTGCGTGATAGATTTTTTTTTTCCCTCCTAATGCTGTTCAAATAAATTAAACGAATTGAATCACATCATTTGTCTAAGCAATAGGTCAAGCATGAATCTTGACATTCTAATCCGATTAATAAATTTGCGAGTTTTGGTCAATCAAAATTTGAAACAAATTCTACCCATCAACACGTATTGCCATTCCATGCTAAATAGCACTATTATTTAATCGACGTATAGGATATTGCGTCACACTGTAATAATTATATTTTATTATAGGTATTATAATAGTTTATTATATTATATTGTACTAAGTTGTAATGCAAATACTAAATTTGGTGAAATATGGACAGAATAATATAAAATAATATTATTTTATGTTAATATTAAAATATTATTTAAATTTATTAATATTTTAGGGTTCTAATTTTATATATTAATTTTTATAAATAAATGGTTACTAAATAATAAAATATTACGATATTATGTTATATTATTAATAATATTACATTCTAATAAAAATTTATTTCCATACGTTAGTTATTATAATACAGTATAAGCATATTATAATATAGTATAATTTGATATTACATTGTAAAAATAATACTATATAATTATATGATATAACATAAATTATATTATATTATAAAACAATAAAATATTGAATTATGAATTTATTTTTATTTATTAATTTTTAATATAATTATTTAATTTAAAGTTTAGTATTTTACTTGATAATAAATGATTAAATGAATTTATAAATTATTTATTAAATAATAAATTATAAATAAAACTATTTAAAGTAAAATAATTAAAATGATTTTATTTAATGAAAGCAAAATAATGCATTATCATTTATTTATTAAATATCTAGGTTTATTACTATCTTATATTATTATTTCAATTATTTTTTTATAAATATCTATATAAATTAATAAATTTAAGTTTGTTAAATAACAAAAGTTAAATGATTATAATTAAAATATGAACAGTGTTCTAATACATTAAAGTATAAACCATTCCCATCGTAGGTTCATTTTATACCCTTTCATTGTATTAATCACCTTTTTAATGTAGTGCAACACAGTCAGAAATTGTAGCCAAACATAAGTTAGCAAAAGAACAATATTTTAATACAGTGCAATATTTTCTAAGGCAAACTACAAACGCACCCTTTATTCTCTCCCATTAAAAATTTATTAAATCAATAAATCAAAAAATGATTTAGAAAAGTAAATGAAAGAAAGATTGCACGTAAGAAATATCAAACTCAATTGAGAACTTAATCGAATTAGATAAAATTTTATAAAATCAGTTCGACCAAACACTTAGACTAACCTAGCTCCAATAATAGTATTATTAAAGGGACAAAACTATGGTGCAACTGTGGTACCATACCACAACTGCACCTAGCCATTAGATTTAGCTACACACATGTACTATAGCTGAATCTAATGGCTAGGTGCAGCTGTGGTATGGTACCACAGTTGCACCATAGCTAGACCTTTATTAAAGACATCTCATTAACAATATTAAATCTAGAAGGATCTAGAAAGATTCGACTTATTTATATCCCAATAAATTTATTTTATACTCATTTCATTGTATTAACTACCTTTTAATGTAGAGCAGCAATACAACCAAAATTACAAACAAATATCAGTATAAAATCAATATTTTTAATGCAAAACAATACAATACAAAGCAATGCAAATTACCGAACACACCCCTTATTCATTCTCATTCATGACATTGATTTTCCAACTTACATTAAATCAATTAATCAAAAAGTGATTGAAGAAAGAAAATGAAATAAAGTTTGCGCGTAAGGAAAATCAAACTTAATTGAGACCTTAATTGAATTATATATCGTGTTACAGAAACCGTTTGACTAAACACTTAGGCCGATAGTTAAGGCTCTAACAAGAGTATCAAAGAATACTCTTTAACAATGTTTAACTCCAGAAGTATTCGACTAATTTCTATCGGGCCTCGCCACATAAAGGCCTCATTGGAAGAAATAGCCAATTTGGCTATAAGAGATGAGGTACTGAGTTGCATTACCCGGAAACATGCCTCACAAAATAAATAACTTTTCCGAACATAGCAATCTGTTAATTTCAGGAGTAACACACCAGCTCACTTCTGAAGGATTTCTTCTGCAATACCATATTGACCACACACGCCAGCAAGCTTCTGCCAGATTTTTCTGTACTACCTGATTGACCACATTCCAGGATCTCTGTACACCTCGACTGACCAGATTCCAGGAATCCGATGCAACATCTAATGGTAACAGCTAGTGCCTTAATTTAGCCAGCATAACCCCCTCAACATTGGCCATGGCTTCTGCAATTTCCACCTCTTACTGATAATTGAGAGTAACGATAAGGCCACAAATTCTTCTACTAATTGATATGATATAACTCTATTTGTATAAATTCAGTTTATACAAGAGTTTGTGACTCTATGACTACTATTTTGGTAACTAAAATGGTCATCACAACAGTTGTGATGGCCAGACTTACTACCAGCCAGGATTCTACGACTAAATCCAACTAAACAATGAAGTTAAGAGCTAACAATACAGAGGTGAGAATCCATTCAAATATTTATCATTAAATTTTGTGAAAACGAGTAAGCTAAGAGTACCTTAAAATAGAAAATGCAGCTCACAGAGGGATAATAAAATCAGTGACACAGTAGGTACCGTTTAAAAACAGATCCCTTGCATAAGAAGGAAGAGGGGGAAAAAGAAAACCTGGTAGACAGAAGAAGCATTTGCTGGGTAAATTTTCCAACTGAAAAAGGGGAGAGCCTCAGACTCAGCAATGGAATGTATAGCAATCATCAAGAACTGCACATTCCTCAAATTTATGTCTTATCCTACATTGACTCCAACAATAAAATTTTAGTTACTCTTCACACTCAAGCATTCAGTACTTAAAACAAACAATTGCAGAGCAAAACCAGAAATCAAGAAGATAAACCACAAACTGAGAGCAAATTCCAATTATTTATTTAAATCACACCGTAAACTGTACATAAAACTGAAATGTTGTTCCATTTTTTATTCATAGTGACAACAAACAGAACATAGACAGAGAAAAATATAGAAAAGCAGATAAAGCATCTGCAAAAGTATCCACAATAGAAAGTTAATTTACACATCAAACCTTGATTACACATTACAACAGGCAATGGTGACAGTTTCAGTCCCTGCTAAATCTCGTAGTTAGCCAATGCAATGGGTAAGCTATTAAAAACATCAGGTGATTCAACGTAGGAGAGTGAGATCAAGTCAGACCTATACTTTTCAGCTTCATCACCATTTGTCACCGCTACCCCATTTGCATTGTCAAACTTTTGAGGAAGATGGTTATCTGGACTCGGATGTTTTTCAGGCACAGAATTAGATATCGCAATAAGTAACTCCCGAGCCAACTCTTGAGGCAACTCCTTAACACATGCTTTCATATCCATATAACTCTACCTGTAAAATTGTCGAACATAAAGAGTTAACAACTGATTAGCAGAGGAAAAGATAAAAGCTTAGAGGAATTAAAATAAATAATCAGTTATCGTACCAACCAAATTATCAATAATCACATAAATATAAGATCCAATTCATACCTGGCAGAAAACTTTTAATGCCTCGACCAATTGTGTACTATAATAGATTGACCTGTTGTGAGGATTAAGATCAGTGCTCGAAGCTAATTTTGTGCTAGGCACTAAATCAATTGTCAGAAGTTATTCTTAATTTTATTTTTCATTTTTCTAGCTGGACTAACTATTAATTCAGTGTTCGGTTACAAAATCAGCTCAACCCTGAATCTTTGTTCCAATAATTTACCTATGTGTAAAGGTATCTAGTGTGATGAAGAAATGAAAAAAAAAAAAAAAAAAACCCTCCAGAGCTTGTTTTACATCACCAATACTATTTTCTAAAGAAAGCAAAATAACCCAATTGGAGAAAGTTATGAGACAATGAACCTGATTTATCTGTTTGGCTGCTGGGAAAAGCTACGGCAAATGAAATCCGTGCGGCGGCGTTGATGTCGAAGAGAAACAAACACAAACAAATGACCGCGGCGATTAAATTTAACCAGCAAAATAACAGAAACTAAGAAGAAAGATCAAACTGTAACATCGTACCTTTTTGCTGGTAAAGGCTTTCAGTTAAGGATTACGGCCGTGTACTTGAAGGTATTGTTAGATTTTGAAAGGGTTTTTTTTTCTTTTTCAGTTTTTAATAACAAGAAGTACAGTTTTGGCCGACCCTACACGTTAGCATAACATGTTGTTCTTAGCCTCTAGAGTTTTCTTGAGCGCCAACCAAAATGTATTAAAAAACAGAACACAATTACATCACGTGAACCGACAAACCGTCCCCATATTTAACGGTAGGCAGGATACATGAATATTAAAGAGTGAAATTGTAACTGAAAATACATTTTTACCACTCTACTCTCACAAACTGACATACGCACCCCCATGGGCGGGTCCAAGATCTTTGATCGTACTGGGTTAAATTATAAATTTATTGTATATATTTATGGGAATGTCAATGCATGTATAAAGGAACGTCAATGCATATAAAAGGGAGAAAAAAAAACATATATATCAAATGATCAAATCTTGCACCTCAGGCGGAACTAAGATCTTTGATCAGACCAGATTAAATTTTTAATTTGTTGGTTATATTTGTGTGAATGTTGATGTATATATAAAGGAGAAAAAAACAGATATATCAAATAATGTAATATTACCTCTTAAAAAAAAGGTGA
>NW_006262274.1:11067988-11097119 GCF_000493195.1 Citrus x clementina
AATTCTTTTATCATTACATAACAACTTTTTTATGATAAATATTATGTTAAATTGTAAAAGTAATATTATCAAAATTATTTTTCATAAATTATATATCAAATGTTACCTTATAAATATTTATAAGGTATAAAAACTATTATACTAGAAAACTTTGTACATAGATACCTATTTAAATTTCTAAGTATATATAACACTTTCAAGGTTATAAGTGTATAAATTTTATATTTAAGATTTTTGAGTTTATAAAAACAAATAACTTAACACTCACAATCAGAGGTCAAAAAGTAAAAAACATGCATATTGTTCTTAAACATGCATTGAACCCATTCAAATTTTAGATAAAATAAATAAATACTATCTAACTTAACAGTAATAAAGTATTATTTTAATTATTTTAGGAGAGATTAATATAAGAACATACTTGAATGAAAAAAATAAGAAGTAAAAAATCATTTATATATAAATAAAAGTAAAAAACTTAAGGGATTATAAAGAATTTTTTTTTTAAGCTAGACCATGCATCTTGAGCTTGGTATGAAGTGTTAGTCTACATACTAGAATTCTTAAATTTGATGATAAAAGTGTTACAAATACTATACTAAAAAATGGGGTGCGACTATCATATAGGGACTAGAAGTCCCTATATCATAGAGGGGCTCAATGTCTAGAACCCCTGGCAGCCGAACAACTTTTCTAATCAGCAGTAACTAGTTGCTTAATTTACTTATTTTTTATTTTAATTAAAATAAAATAAAAATTTATAAGACAAATAATTTTTTAAAAATATTAGTAATATTAAAAAAGACATAAAAAATAAGCAAATATTTTTTAAAAAAAATATCATGAAAAATAAAATAAAATGAGTGTTCACAAAAAGACAAAAACTTAATTCATGTTCTATAAAATCTATCTTATATTTAACATTTAAAGTTTCATGTCACATATTCCAAATACACCCAAATTTATCTCTTTTTTTCTTCTCTTGTTTTATGTTCGTGTTCAAATTTCATTCAACACATTTAGAGTTTTATGTTTGGCACTCTATGTTTCACGTTAAAAATTACTCATATTTTATGTTCACTGTTGCATATTTTAAGTAAAATGTTCCATATTTGTTATTAGATGTTTCATATAATTATAATCCAAATACACTCAAAATTTTCTTTTTACACCCATTTCATGTTTGTGTTCAAGTTTCATATCACATGTTTAGAGTTTTATATTTAGCCTACTATGTTTCATGTCACAAGGTAATCATGTGTTATGTTCATTGTTTCATATTAAGTAAAACATTTCAAGTTTATTGTTTTATATTTCATGTAGTTATAATCCAAACGCCTAAGTTTTTCTTCCCCCTTCATGTCTACGTTCAAGTTTCATGTCACACATTTAGAGTTTCATGTTGAGTGTTCTTTTTTTCATGTCACAATGTACCCTTGTTTTATATTCAGTATTACATATTTAGTAAAATATTTTAGGCTTATTGTTCTATGTTTCATGTAGTTATAATCTAAATACCCCTAAATTTTTCTTTTTTCCCCCATTTCATGTTTAATTCATGCTTCATATAATATGTTTAAAGTTTCATATTTAGTATTTTATGTTTAATGTTAAAAAGTACTTATATTTTACATTCACTGTTGCATATTTGTTGTTCTATGTTTCATATAATTATAATCCACATACCCTAAATTTTTCTGCTTTCTCTCTTCCTTTCATGTTTACATTCAAATTTCATATCACATGTTTAGTGTTGTTGAGAGTGAAACTAAAATTAGAAAATGCAGACCAGCACGGTAAATCATTTATACGATCAGAAGTTCACTGTTTTGTCTTAGTGCAATAAGTGAAGCACATGGTTGGTCACATGAATCACTTAGTGGCAGACCCTCGGATGGGCTAAATCGGGCTACAATGAGGTATAGATAAAAATAAATAAATTATGTTAACTAAATTTATGAATATGCCATCAATGATTAATTGCAAACGTGTTATTCAAATAAAAAAAACCTAATTCACTTTTCCTCATTTTCACCAACGACAATACCAATAGCCAAGAATGAACAGAACTTGGTAGTCCCCTTCACAATTCTTCATTTTCTTGATCTTCCAATTTCTTTGGGTTTATACCTTTTTCTATTGGTATGCTTTTAGAAATTATATAAATAGATTGCTTTTGTGATGAATTTTATTGATTTGCTCTACAAAATTAATTTGGTTCATTATTTTTGAATTTTTGATTGGCAGCTTATATTTGTGATTGGTTTTATTGATTTACTTTGTAGTTTTTCTTGATTCATTATTTTGAAAAGTTTCAATTTTGATTGTTGTTCATATATTTACGTTTTTTTTTTAAATATCACAAAGACTAAACTTTTCACACTTTTAAACTTAACTGATTTCTATATTGTTTTTTAAAGAATCAAAGTATTTGGAATATTATTTATTTAATTTACAAAACAAAAAAAAGAGTGTTTGAACATAATAAAGTAAAACAAGCTTCATGGGTAATTGATTGAAGACTTATTACAATCAAATAACATGTTAATGTTAAATTCTAAGTAAATGTTGTGTCCTAGAAGTTGGTTGACAAAATTCAAGTAGATTGAATTCAAATAAAGACAATAACTGTGCAAGGTGTTGGCTCAACAATTGGAGTTGGGGTACATATGTTTTTTCCCTAAAAATAACTATATAATAATTGCTTAATTGCTAGAGAGCATTTTAAGTAAATACTTATTATTGTTATTTTTTGACTAATAATATTTTTTAAAAATTGAAAAGATGAACATATTTTAATTGTTTAATTTATTTAAGCATACAATTAAGATTGTAATTATTAATTAATTTATTAATTCTTATATAATTATATGTTACTATAGTTTATAATGTCCCAAAAATCCAAGCCAAAGAAAACTCTCCTTTTCATTCTTTGCCAAAGTAGGTGGTTGTCAATCATCAAATGAGATCAGTTCTCCATGCAATATTGATGCCTCAAGTTCTTCTAAATCTCAAAGAGCCAAATTTGAGAAAGTCGATACTCCATCCACTATTGACATCCCTTATTTAGAATGCAATCTTGAATTACACAACTCAATAGAAACTTATTGACAAACTTGAAGGTGTGCAGATGGCGTACATAAATATGGGACCATTTCATGTCGAGCTACAAAAGTACTTATCGACTAAACATGGAGTGCATAATCATTGATTTTAATTTTCTTGTTCTCAAAATTTCATTGGCTTAAGTATTCCATACTAGATGATGAAGCATTTTGTTTTTCATGTTTTCTTTTTTATTATATGTCAACTAAGTATGATGCATTTAATGTTGATGGTTGTCAAAATTGGAAGTATATTTCTTGTGACAAAAAATCTCCTCTTGCACTACATGAAGGGAGTCATGGTTTTCTTCACCATACTACCATGATAACATGAAGTAATTTAAAGGATCCATCTAAATATATAAAAAAAAATGAATGCACAATCTTCATAACAAGTTTTAGAGAATAGATTGTGGCTAAAATCCTCAATAGCAGCTACCAAGTAGTTAACAAAACAAGCTTGAGCTTTTGAGGCATAATGAGTTGGTTAATTCTCTTAATCATGGGAACTTTATTGAAGTAATCAAGTTGTTAGCAACAATGAATGAGAAGATCAATAAAGTTTTGTTAGAAAATGCTCTTAAAAGAGCCCAATACATAACACCAAAGATTTAAAAGGAGTTATTAAATATTATTGCTAATGAAGTGCGACATAAGGTTCGGGAGGAAATTAAGGATGCTAAATTTTATATTCTTATTGATGAAGCACTTGATGGATCTCACAAATAGCAAATGACTATTATTTTGGGATATATAAATTGTGAAAGATTTATTACAGAATGTTTCTTTGAAGTTGTGGATGTTGATGACACAAAGACTTTGACTCTAAAAAAGGAGATGTGTAATGTTCTTGCTTGGTATAATCTTTTAGTTGAAAATTTAAGAGGTCAAAGATATAATGGTGTTAGTTGGGGAGTCTTAATTCATTTGCTTGTTAGTTTAATCTCAACAAGTGTTTCAAGTTTAACGTTACAAAGTACTCATATTTTAGTTCACTGTTGCATATTTTAAAGTAAGGATGGAAAACCAAAGGAAGATGTGACCCATAATCATTACTACTAGTAAATATTCTTTTATTTTACTGTTCGTTTATCGTTTGCATTATTGTGTTTAGAGATGTGATTTTGTATCTTATCGTTATTTGTTTTCTTTTACTGTTTGCTTTTTCTAATCATTATTTACTCTTTTTTTACTGTTTGCTTTTGAATTATTGAGTCAAGAGCTTTATGTGTAATTTGAAAAATACACCAACCCATTTATAGTTGTTTATCATTATGTCTGTCACCAAGATCTTTAAATATGAGCTTCTTTTTCAAACACTCACAACTTATTTTTAAAGATTATTCCAATGGCAGCATCTTCGAGTAGACAATTCAAAAAAAATTGTGTACTTTCTAGATTTCATTATGGGAAAAAACAAGGAGTTCATTCACACAGCTGTAGATAGGCTTGGCAAAATCCGGGTCCGGTCCGGGTTTTGGTGTTGCCCGGGACCGGACCGGATGAGAGAAATGCAAACCCGGACCCGGGTTAAAACCCGGTTTTTCCAGGTGCGGTCCGGGCTTGAGCCCGACACCTTCCGGGTCCGGGTTTTGATCCGGGCTTTTTAAACCCGCATGTGATAAATTTAATTTTTTTTCAATTTTTTTCTTCAATTTTTTTTTAATTTCTCTAACAATACAAATTTTAAAAAAGAAAATAATCAAATAAACTCATTCAATTTCAAATTTTAAAAAAGAAAATAGTCAAATACAAATATATAACACATTAACAATACAAATTTTGCACAAATGATAAATAAAAATTATTTCAATCTACTTTTTAATACCTAAATTTATCCAATTTCTAACTTAAACTCATTCAATCTATATATAAAATAAATAAATTAAATTCAACAACACAATAATAATACAATAAATTTAAATAACATCCAATATATCATAAATTTATAATTATATATTTATATATAATATATTTATTTTTTTAAAATTTATTAAAAAACCGGGTCCGGTCCGGGTTCCGGGTTTTTTGTGTTAAACCCGGACCCGGGACCGGAAATGTCCGGGTTTGAGAATTTCAAACCCGGATCCGGTTTTTATATGCATGCGGTCCGGGTTTTGCCCGGACCGGATTGGCCGGGTCCGGGCCGGGTCCGGTCCGGACGGGCTTTTTTGACACCCCTAGCTGTAGATCTTGATTGTGTCATAGTAGAGGAAACTATACCTTGTATATGGAGGAGGTAACCAAGGATTATCAAAACTTATCTCAAAAAATATTTTTATTAGAGAAAGCCAAGTGCTAGGCATCATTCCACAAACTTTGAAACCTCTAAGATGTTTGTTAAGCCCACCAATTGGAGAAGAATTAGTCATCTCAAGTATGCAAGAGAGAATATCCAAAATATTAAATTATGTTAACACTTTCATTCTCTTGCCAAGAGATCTTACAACTCTAGAGGCACTGATTGCATTTTCATCTTAGGTGCATTTGGACGTCCATAAAAACTCACCAATTTGTTAAATGTTAACAACTTTTTATGATGACTTGCTAGAATTTCTTAACCATGCAATTAAGAATAATTTCATTCCAACCTCCACGTGAAACTATTTATTTGTGCTTTTATTATTAATGAGTTACTTGATCTTTTACAAGCTTACGAACCAGAGCCAACTCCTAAGACTTTGGCATTGGATTGGTTGACTAATGATAGTAAACGTAGCCCTAGTAAGCAGTGCAAATTAGATTTAACTCTTCGTTTGTAAAAATTTTCTTGGAACGATTAGGTAATGTCTACTATACTCTACTTCTTTCTTTGAAGATATTGAGGACAATGTCTCGTTCAGGTTAGGGGGAAGGAATAGTTAACAGTTATGGAATATTTCAGTCCTAGTGATGTTTGTGTCGAAGATGGTTGAATATAGGGTATAACGACTCTAGAAATACATCTTCTACAACCAATTCAAGTGTGATCTTTCCTATTTCTTCTTTATTATTTATGTTTTCTTTATCTTTTTCCCTTTTTGCATGCATATCTTTAAATTATGAATAATGTTTAGATGAGGTTGGAGAGAGGGGATAGTTGACGTAAATTGTAAATATGTGTATTTGTTTATTTTTCTTAAAAACCCCAATTTTTTTTGTCTAGGATAATTGTGTAAAGAGTCACAACTTTTGAGACGCATCATGACAGTCCTGTGTGTATTATATTTTGATTTTGAAATTCCTAGTAAGTTGTTTTTGTTCCCCTTTTTTAAATTACTCAAATTTTTGAATTTTTCATTTGGTTATTAAGTCATTTTGTTATTTACTCATTTAACAGGTATTATTAAATCATTCTTCACACACACATTATGACACATACTAGTGGGTTATAATTTAAAATGTTTGCAACATTTATTTCTTTTGATTTATTAGAGATAACATCTAAAGTAGTAGAAAGTATATATTGCAAAATTAAAAGATAAAAGAAAAAAATAAAAGATAAAAAAAATTGAATGTGTTTAATTTTATTATATCTAAAACCCGAGTAATTAAGTTCGTAGGGATGTTTCAACACCTAGTGCCTTAAGGCCAACTGGTCTGGGAGTCATTGGCTCAAAGCTCACTATATAAGCTGTAGATATATTGTTTTCTTATTTATTAAAAACTTGAATAATTAAGTCTGTAGGGTTGTTTTAACACCTAATACCTTAAGGCCAACTGGTCTGGGAGTCACTGGCCTAAAGCTCGCTTCATGAGTTAAAATTGTAATATTTTAAAAATTGTGTGAATAATCTATCACCTAAAGATAGAATTTTTAATAAAATTTAGAACGAAAATGTTGTTTTCTTTTAATGAAGCCCCATAAGTATTGTACTAATGAGTAAATCGATAAAGAGTTAAAGAAATTTTGGGGAGTTTATTTATTTGGTAGTTTAGAGGATTGATGAACAACTATTAACCTGCATGTTAATTTTGTAAATCTTAATTTAATATAACGTTTTAATTGCTAGAGGCTAGCAATAAGCTAGTTGAGGGGTGTGATTAGTATTAAAAATTATATGTTCATTAAGGGATAAAAGTGTTAATTTGTGCTTATATTATAATTTACATTTGTATTTATATAACATATTGTGAATTTTTAATTATTTTCTAAATATTTGATCTTGTGCATTTTTGTGTGTTTATTAGGTAAAAATAACAATTTCACACAATTTGAGGTTCCAAACAAATTTAGATTCCAAAGTCCGAGAAGTTAGGCCATTGTCGAGAAGGATCTGCAACTTTTGTTGTGTAATTATAAGTTTTTGCCATGTTAGGTGTGGTAATTATGAAATTATAAGTTTTTACTATGTTAGATGTGGTGATTGTTAGTGGAATGAGTTCAATGTGCTTGAGTGGATTGAGTTAGGTTTATGTTACTTAGTGGAACAAATGTAGGGCCATGATGTAATTGACTTTATTTATGTGTGTGGTGTGGATTGATCATAAATTAATATAAATAGAGGAGGGGGAATACACCTCTCTACACACCTTTCTTCACTTTTTTCTCTACAAATTCTTCTCCTCTTCTCTCTATCCTAATTATGTTTTAATATTTTGTAATATATTTTCAATAAATAAAATTAATTTTATTTCTAATTTTCAAATACCATTTTTATTTAATTATGTATAATTTAATTTTAATATTTACTTTTATTTCAATTATGTTTAGTTAAATGCTAATAGTTAGGGTATGTGAAACTCTTAGTAAAAAAATAATTTAATCAAATTCTATTTTTAATTATCTTATATTTTAAAATTTTGATTTCTTGTAGACAAACATGAGAGTTTGATATAATAAATTCTTAATATCTTAGTATAAAGTATGGTAAAATTGTATTTTGACTTATTGTAGACAAGTTAAATTTTGGCACACTAAGTACTTAATCCATAATAGAATTAATGGAAAATTATTGTAATTTATACAATTAAACTTTTGGGTAATAACAAAAAAAATAAAAAGAATTTATTAAATTGTATTTACTACAAGAGTGGATTCATAACTCTAACTAATTTAATTTCGTAGTTTCACTCAAATTAAGCTGCATATATTTAAATTCTATTTTCATTTCTTCGATGCATTAAAATAAACAAATTAAATATTTTCTCTGTATACTGACCTTGCACTCACTAGTTATATTATAACTAGACACTCTTTTATTTGGGAGTAAATTAAACACTTTTGAGTCGTGTCAGTACTTGTATCATCTTTCGCTTTGAGCTAAGTTACACCATATTTGCCACTTTGCATATTGTGTTAGTGACAAGTGTGAATTGAAAGATTTGATGAGTAAAATTAATTGAACAATTTGAAGAAATGTACATGTTATAGTAAAGTATCCTTGCAAAGTAACCATGTTTGAAGAAACGTACACTTTTGAGTGGGATTTTAAGCTTACTATCCTTGCAAAGTAACCATGTTTGCCTATACAACTTAGCGGCTTATTATTTTATACAGAATCTCTATATTTCTTTAAAGTCAACCAATAAAAAAAATAAAAGAAAAGGTTTGTGTAGCTATATCTGAAAGTTTGTTGAACTAGTAGATATAGAAGACTAGAGCTTTAAAAGATGACAAAAAGGCCATTTTCAATCTGTTTGAGCCTTTTCTAACCATTTCTATTGTAAAGTATTCATAGTTAACTCTTTTAAGCACATATATATATATATAAATTTTTCTTTGATAACTTGTCATTCTATCCCATTCCAATGTAGAGCATTACCTTATGTTTTATGTTTGTTCACCACCCAATTATATTTGGAATAGAGATGATTATGTATTCATGAAAATGGTGTAATGTTAATAAAATAAAGAAAGAAATAATAAAATAATAGAAAAAAGTGAAAAAATGGAGAAAAATGTGAAAAGCGCCTTACACTCTCCACAAAATCTTTATTTTTCAAACATATATTTTGTTTTTCTTTTCCTATTATCGATTCTTTTTTAGCTATGTCCCTAGCTAGTAGTATGGATAAAAAGATGTGGTGATGCACAAAAATGAAAATAGATAATATTAGTGGTTTGGCTAGCAATTTGTTTGACTTGAGATCATATTGTTTTTTTGGAGTTGTGGCCATTACTCTTTCATATATGGTGCGAGTGTCTTTATTATTTTTCTATTAATTTCTCAATTTACCATTCCTTGGAGTGAT
This sequence comes from Citrus x clementina, assembly GCF_000493195.1. NCBI lineage: Eukaryota > Viridiplantae > Streptophyta > Magnoliopsida > Sapindales > Rutaceae > Citrus > Citrus x clementina. The sequence continues at coordinate 11,077,267 of NW_006262274.1, forward strand.
AGTTTTTATTAGGGTTTATTTTCTTGTGAGAGTGTCACTCTTACCCGTGAGATTTTGGAGTTTGACACATCATTCTTGAAAATGCCATGATTAATGTAGTTTTGATAATTGATCATTTTGCATGAGCTTGCTTGACTGATTTGTGTGAATGGTTGATGTGGGACTAATATATATATTTTTAGGTTGGAGATAATGGTTATACTTTTATTTAATTGTTGTAATTAATCTTATTAAAGAAGCAAACACAATTGCCCTAAAAAAAAGATCTCAATTTGGGTTTGAAATTTGCTAGACATTATCGCTTTAATTGCTAAGTCCTTGGAATAAGCTAGTTGGGGGTATGATTAACTATAAAGTACACATTTAATAAATGTTAAAATCATTATCTTTCACTTACAGCGTTGATTAATACACTCATAATGTATAAATTATCTTAATGCTCCCCTAATATAATTTTATATCAAATTAAATTGTTATCTTAATTTCATATTGTAGGATTATTTCAAGAGTAAAGAGGAGAACGGAGCCGAAAGTGGAAGATAAAGAAGATGGATTGCATTGAAATAAAAAAAAAATAAAGTACAATAAAATGAAAAAAAAATGTGGAGCCACTTTGCCAATTGATAGTCAAGTGGTAAGTGGGTGCACTTGACTATCAATCATCCATTTCCTTATAATATTGATAAAATAATAATAATAATAAATTAATAGTAATAAGAAAATAAGGGGAAGTCATTCCTAGTTGCCTATGAAAGAAGCAGCGAAGGAGTGCAAAAGGGGGAAGAAAAAGGATAGAAAAGAGAGAAGCAATCAAAGGAGAAAAAAAAAAGTCGAATCAAAGAGAAGGTGAAGAAGTGCAGAAGATGGGTGAGAAACAAAAGACTTAATTTTCAAAATTTCTTCTCTTTTCTTTTGTATTTAATTTTCTTATAATTTATTTTACAAATTTGAAAGTTAATTTATAAATAAATTTAGTTTTATTTTCAATCTTACCTATTTTAATTTTAATTATGTGTAATTTAATTTTAACAATTTTTTTTATTTCAATTATACTTAGGCAAATAATAACAATTAGGGTAAGGTGAAACTATCAATAAAAGATATTATTTAACTAAGTTTTGTTTCTAATTATATAAATTAAATTAATTTCTATTTGATTTTATCCATATTTTATATTTCTAAATTTTAATTTACTGTAAACAAACAAGAGAGTTTGACACAATAAATTCTTAATAGTTTTGTATAAAGTATGATAAAATAGTATTTTGACTTATTATAACAAAATAAATTTTAACATACTAAGTACTGATTCCATAATAAAATTAATGGGAAAATAATGATAATTTATACAATTAATCTTTTGTGTGGTAAACAAAATAAAAAAGAAAAGAATTTATTAAATTATATATACTACTAAGAGTGGATTCATAGCCGTAACTAATTTATTTCCTTAATTTCACTTAAATTAGATAGCACATATTTAAATTTTACTTTCAATTCTTGGATAATTTAAAGGAAATAACAAATTAAATCTTTTCCCTGTAGATTAACCTCAGACTCACCGGTTATAATATAACTAAACACTCTTGTATTTATGCGTAATCAACACTTTTAAGTCACGTCAAGCTACAGAGTTGAGGGATTTATAATTGAAGTAACATTGCTTTAGAATGGTTTGTAAGAGACAATTGATAATGATAATGAGCTTTATCAAATCTGGCATTTGTACAATGATAAGAAGTACACTAAAATTGTATTTGACATGGAGATAATACCACTAAATATGCATAATGTCATCAGAAGTTGGTTGTTTTAGGATGATATTGAAGATCTTATTGTTGGACCTAATTTTGGGGAGTCTAATGTTTTAGGGGTATTTCAGAAATAACCTTAGAGGCAACAAAATGAAGCAATGACAAGCATTGACACAGTTGCACCAGAATAGCATAAACAAGTAGGAAGTTCACAAAAGAGTTGTTGAAATAAGTATGTGTGAAGAAAACCAACAGCAAGGTGCATCATTCTAGAAGTACGAAGCCCTCTATTCCTCAACCTACCGCTTAGCATGAACCTGAACTTCATCCTACGTCTTAGCCTTGACCTACTGCTAAACTTGAACCTGAACTTCACCCTCAATCCCAGCGCTAACTTGAACTTGAACTTCAGCCTCAATCCTAGCTTCAAATTAAACCTCAAGCTCAACCTGAATTTGAACCTCACCCACATCACAAAGACACACTTATATCTGATAACACTTCCACTTCTAAACCACTAATCATTGAAGGGATACTACAAAAACTCAGGCCAACAGTCACTAATAACAAAAATCCAACTGTTCAGTTCATTACTCCTACTAAAGAACCTATTGCTAAAACATCTCTATTTCTTCGAACACCAACAATTTAATCATAATTTGACCATATGCCATTCCCTAATACCTATAGTTAACCCTCTGTTGCATCAAGAAACACCATCTAATGAAGCTGCTACACCTTTTCAACATGAGGCTCTAGAAAAAATTGATTGTTATGCTACTGATTCCTTCCACCTCTCACAATGTAGTGACCATGTATATGATTTTGAGGTTGAGGATACTGGTTGACACGACTCAAATGTGTTGTTTACTCTCAAGTATACGAGTGTCTACAGGGGATTTAAAATATAATCCGGTCAGTCTGGGGTCGAACCACAGGGAATTTAAAAAATCTCATGGTCAATTATTCAACAAAAAAAGTGCAGAAAAAGAAATTAATTGGAACGAATCTAAAAAAAATGTTAAGGTTATGGGATCCACTCTCAAGTTTCAAATTATGGTCATAACATTCTCCATATTTGTATTTTGCATTTCTTTTACCGTTAATTATTATGCCATCTAATGTGCTATAACTATATTCAAGTGTCGACATAATTTCAAAATATAAATCCAAGGAGATCTAGATCTATAAATTAACATGATATAAAAGAAATCGGTAAGAAGAAAATTAAAAACTAATAAAATAAACTTTAAGACTCACTTCGAAGAGTAATTAATTCAATAATTTGAATTCTTGAACTTCATCTTTCATCTCAACTTAGAAAATTAGCCACTCATATTGATAAACAAAACATTCATTTGATTTAGCAAACTTCTGAAATATATTACAAGAAAATTAACTAAACAAAAGAAGAAATTTTTTTATCCTTAGTCTTAAGCTCTCTTCTCCGTGCCCCTCATTCTTTCTCTTCTAGCCTTTTATAGCAAACAAACATCTCCACCTTCTTTTATTTTATTATTTTTTATTTTTTATTACTTATCTATTTACATAGAAACGATTGATAGTCAAGTGGCAAAGTGGCAGCTACCACTTGACTATCATAATAATACATGGCTCGCTTCCCTTTATTTATTTATTTTTTATTAATTCCATCTTCCTAATAGTGCATTCCAAATGATTCGAATAATTTATCTTCTTTGTTTCCTGCTTTTGGTCCAATTCCCTATTTATTCCTGAAATATTTACAATATAAAAATTAATTTAACATAAAAATTTATTAGCGGAGCATTAAGATGATTTATAAGTTATGAACGCATTAATCAACACTATAAGTGAAAAATTGATAATTTTAACCTTATTAAATGTATACTTTTTATTCCCTCAACCAATTTATTAATAAGCCTTAGCAATTAAGCGATAAAATTCTATGAAATATTTCAAACCCAAATTGAATCTCTTTTTTTTTTAGGGAATTATGTTTTCTTCTTTGATCAAATTAATGACAACAATTAAAACAAAAGTATAAACATTATCTTCGACTTAAAGAAAATCACTTCCACATCAACCATTCACATAAATCAGTCAAGTAAACTCAATACAAAGTGATATATTAATCAAGTCACTTTTCAAGAATGACATGTCAAACCTTAAAATCTCACGGTTAAAAATGACATCCTCAAAAGAAAATACACCCATTAAAAATAGTAGCTCCAAGGAGTGATAGATTGAGACAATAAAATATAAAAATAATATCACACACTCTCACCAAGATAAAAGAATAATGTCCATAACTTAGGAAAGAATATGATCTCAAGTTAAATGAATTGCTAGTCAAACAACCAATATTATTTGTATTCATTTTTAACTATCACTACATCTTTTAGTCCATATTACAAATTTCTACTTCAGACTCTAGTTCCATAAATCAAGAAGGACTTTTACTAAGTTGTAACCGATATGGTTACTTTCGAGGAATAATAAACTAAAAAACTCACTTGGAACTTATTGTGATATGTACATTCCTTCAATTACCTTAATTAATTAACTTATCAAATCTTTCATTTCACATTTGTTACCAACATCAACATACAAAGTAGTAAATATGGGGTAACGTAATTCAAAGCCAAAGATAATACAAGTACTAAAATTTAGAAGTCATCATATCATCTAATGTCAAAAGATCACACAAAATGAATCAATTTTTGTTTTTAAGTATTCTTGCCGCCAAACCTATTCTAAGCATTGTCCACAACATTTTGCACTTAAAAGTTATACATGCAAAAGGGCAAAGAAAGTGTAGTAAGAGAAGAAATTAGGGAGATCATACCTAAATTGGCTATAAATGCTTAAAGGAGGATGACAAGAAAACATTCCAGGGCAATTCTTTTATTCTGTTGTGTTTTTTCTTCTTTCTTTTTACATGTTTTTGACGAACAAAACATCACAAATACTAATATGCATTTCTAGAGTCACTGCACTCCATATCTAGCCATCTTTAACTCAAATTTATGCAAAGTTAGTAAAAATATCACTAGGATTGAGACATTCCACAACTGTTAACTATTCTCTCCCTCCAACTTAAACGAGACATTATCCTCAATGTCTTAAATAAAAAAAGTAAAGTTTAGAAGATATTACTTAACCGCTGCAAGAAAATATTTACAAATGGAGGGTTAAATCTAATTTTCACTTTCTATGAGGCTATTGCTACCATCATTAGTCAACAATCTAATGCGAATGTCCTAAAATCTGGTTCTAGTTTATAGGCTGATAAAAGATCAAGTAACTCATTAGCAGTGTGAGCACAAATGAAGAGGTTTTTTTTCACTGAAATAGAAATGAAACGATTCTTAATTTCATGGTTAAAAAATCTTATTAAGCCATAATAAAAGTTATTAACACTAAACAAATAGATGAGTTTTTAATGAATGTTCAAATGGGCGCAAGATGCAAATGTAATTAATGCTCCTAAAGTTGTAAGATCTTCAGGTAAGAAAATAAAAGCATTAGTATGACATAACATTTTGGATATTCTTTGATAACCCTCGGTTACCTCCTCTGTATACAAGGTGTAGTTATCTCTTAGCTATGAGACGACCAAGATCTGTAGTTGCCTGAGCGAACTCTTTGTATTTCCCATAGTAAAGCCTATAAAGAATAAAAGCATTTTTGAATTGTCTACTCGAAGTAGTTGTAACTGGAATAGCTAATGGGCATAATTAATATACATATTTTACCCTTAATTATATAATTGCCAGTTATTTTTATTTATCATTTTTAATTAATTAAATTATTTTATTGAACAGGGTAATAAATTGAGGATTGGGAATAATTTGTGCTTAAAGGGATCAAACCTAGAGAGAGTTGAAGATTGTTGATGCTCGCTGCCGTGGTGATAAAGGTGAAAGAAGAAAAAAAACAATTAAATTGATTGGCCAAATTACTAGCTAAAAGACATGAGAAATATTAGCCAAATTAAAGTGGAGCACGTGCAAGACCAAGCAAATAAAAAGGCCAAGCCTTTTGGCGGATTTAAGAGGTGGGGCCCATTTTAAAGAGTAATATAAAAGCAAGCTTTTGGCTTTTGGCTTTTGGAGAGGGAGCAGCCGTTAGGAAAAAGAAAAGAGGTGTAGACGCAAGGTTGGGAGAGAGTATTCGGCAGCAGCTCCTCAATTTCTCCATGGCTGTTTTTATTAATTTTGTTGCTCCCAATTCAAGTATGTCTAGCAAATTTTCTTATACTAAGGTTAAGGATGAAATCCTATTCAATGAAATAATTATCTCTTTTTATTTAATTAATTCCCTATATATATTCTTTGACGATTATGATTTTTATTTCACATGATTAGTTGGATGTTATTAAAATCTTTTCATCAATTCTGTCATGCATTATTGATTGTTAGGATTAATATTCGATTAAATCTATGCTTGGATCTATAAAGTTTATACATGATTATCTTTGATTCTATATTTTTCATTAAATTGTTTACATATAGTGCTTAGGAAAATTTTGACTCTTTGTTATTTAATATGTTTACATGAGATTCTTAGATATCATACTATTAAGCAGAAAAAGAACCTATATTAGATTAATTTTAATTGAGCTTAATTGTTATATTCATGAGATGACATAGATTGATTTCAAGTTGTCACTCTAAAATTGGGAATTAATTAATAATTAGATAATTACTAGTTGAATAGTGGTGGATTCTGAAACCTTGGTAATTTTTGTCTTATTGAAATCTCATTTACTTTAATTGTTTTATTAGTTTAATTTCTCTTAAAAATTCAAATTGCTCAACTAGGTTAGGATTAATATTAATTTTAGATTTAAAATTAGACTTTTCAATTTATAACAATCCATGTGGGATCAACCTCGTTACCATTATTCTATTTCTAGATTCGTACGCTTGCGAGTATATTAAAATTTTCACAACAATAATCTTGAAGAACAATTTGTTAGTGTTTTAAAAAGAAGCTCGTATTCAAAGATCTTGGTGATAGAGACAATGATACACAGTTGTAAATGAGATGGTACATTTGTCAAATGACTCCTAAAGCCTGTGGCTCAATAATTCAAAAGCAAACAATGATCACATTATTAGAAGCATAATGCAAAAAATAAAAGAAAAAAAATATTTACTGGTAGTTGTGATTGTGGCTCACATTTTCCTCTAATTTTACGTCCAGTAATGACTTGAACGCCTCTATGTGTCAAGGATAAGCTTTCCATCCAATTTTTAGAATTAGATTCCCATGACTAAATTGTGTACTTTCTTTTTGGAATAGTTTCCATAAATTATGAATCTCAGTTTTACATATCCACTTAAATGCGTCTTACGAGATCATAAGATATCATTTAACAATTTTTTACTTAGGCCATCCTTAATTAATATATAATAATTCTTTACTTAGGCCATCCTTAATTATTTTAATTTTATCTTCATGATTTTCAGAAACCATTCCTAAAGTTTTACAATGTGGTCGATTGCAAAAAAATCTTACATAATGAGGACATTTAGAGCCAAGCTACTTAGCTAAATGGATTAGGAAACTCACTACTAATCAAACCTTTGCTTTAATTAACTAACAAATGTGAGCAAGGATTCCATTGATCATTAACAAACACAATCGTTCACAACGAGCTTTGTAAATCTTCTTAAGAGCATTTTGAGGAGAAAAGGAAAATGCTTATGCAATTTATGCTATATTTCTTCCATATTTGATTTTGGGGTTTTGGTTATCGTGGGAATTAAATATACCAACTTAAGAAGTCACGAAATACCATTATCCACCATTCATATGGGAAAATAATCAAAACATATCAAAGAAATGAATCAAGTCTGCAAAGTCAAGTAAAAAATGAAGGCGAGCAAAACAACAAAATGAAAATACACAATGTTTAAAAAATTGATATAATAAAAAATGTAACTTACCTTCATCATTTTATTGAATTTATCTCAAGTTCCAATCAAAATTCATAGATGCCATCCTCTATTTCTCTAAGTTATATTTCTAGATTTGTAATGTGCGATACTAACACTGGTAGTAATAAGATATGATTTACAAATTTGGAGCAAGCTTACTAGTTGAAATTTTATATGTAAAAGTTCTCCAAAATGTTTGAAAAAGATCTTTCTCACCGAGATACACATGACATATATTAAAAATGGTGAAATAAAACACAATTGTTAAACAAACAACGTAATGCACATCATTCAAGACATAAAAAGAACAAAATTGAACAATTTGTCTGGTAAACTAACAACAAAACAAAATGACAAAAAGTTAAAACAAAAGACCGAATCAAGATTTGGTAGGTCACTTAAATTAATTTCGGTGTCTGCTTCTTACAGTTGGTGTTCAAGATATGGTTTCAATTTTTTATCATTAACTTTAACGTGACATCGTTATTTGAATTTCTAATTTCTATAGCCCCATATAGATATATATTTTTTACAACAAACGGGCCACTCCAATTTGATTTTAACTTCACTAGAAACAAATAAAGATAAGAATTATAAAGCAGTACTCTTTGACCAATATCAATTTTTTTTAAAAAAACTCTTTTATCATTAAAAGCTTTAGTTCTTACCTTAATACTTATAGAATTCTTATATGCATTATTCCTTAATTCCTCAAGTTCATTCAAATGTAATTTACGCACATTACTAGCATCATCAAGATTTAAATTAAAAGTTTTAATAGCCCAAAATGATTTATGTTAAAGTTCAACCGCTACGTGGCAATGTTTACCATAAACTAGCTTATAGGGTGACATTCCTAAAGATATTTTAAATACAATACGGTAAACCCAAAGTGCATTAGCTAGTCGAAGAAACCAATCTTTGTGGTTTGGATTAACTGTCTTTTCTAAAAATAGTTTTCTCTCCCTATTTGCTAATTCAACTTGACTACTTGTTTGAGGGTGATTAGGGATAGCAACTTTATGTGTAATTTCATATTTCTTCATTAAGGACTGAAATGGCTTGTTACAAAAATGCTTCGCTCCAGCACTAATAATGGCTTGAGGGATTTCAAATCTGCTCAAAAGATTTTTCTTTTAAAAATGGATCATAATTTTGCAATTATTGTACCAACAAAGAATTGCTTCAATCCATTTTGAAACATAATCAATAACAACCAAACTATATACAAATCTAAATGAAGAAGGAAAAAAGCCTATAAAATCAATTCCCCAATAATTAAGTATTTCAATGACAAGGATGGGGTTTAAAGGCATCATGTTTCACTTTGAAATAGACCATACCATTTGACAATTCTTACACACTTTGCAGAATGCGCATGAATCTTTAAATAATGTTGACCAATAAAATCCATACTATAATATTTTTGCAGCTATCTTCTTTGAAGAAAAGTGGCCACCACATGCTTTAGAGTGACAAAATTAAATGGTCATACTTACCTTGTCGTCTGATATACATCTCTTAAAAAATTAATGAGAATAATACTTGAAAAATCATCCTACCAAAATCTTCTTTAATTCTGTTAAGAATTTGTTCTTGTCCTGGGATTTCCAATTAGATAGCATTTCACTTATTGTATGATCATTAACATTGTTAGCATACCAAGACATTTTGTTTATAAAAAACAAAAATTCATCAAAGAAAGAATCATTAGTGGGATTGTATCAATTGAAGACTCATTTGTAAGTCTTGAAAGATGATATGTAACAACATTTTCAGCGCCTTTTTTGTCAATGATTGTCAGGTTGAATTCTTGAAATAACAAAATTCATCATATCAATCTCAGCTTGGCATTCTATTTAGATGTTAAATATCTAACAACAGTATGATCAGAATAAACAATAATAGATAAACTAATTAAATACGAACGAAATTCATCCAATACAAATATTACAACAAGTAGTTATTTTTCAGTTGTAGCGTAATTCATTTAGGCATTATTCAAAGTTTTACTCATGTAATAGATGACAAAGAGCTTACCTTCCTTTTTTTATCCTAGAACAGCACCGACATCATAATCACTAAGATCACACATAAGCTCAAAAGACAAAGACTAATCAAGGGTTTGCATTATTAATACTTATGTCAAAAGGCTAATTATCTTTTAAAAGCTTGCTGACAGTCTTTAGTCCATTCAAATAGTGTGTTTTTTATTAGAAGGTTACAAAGTAGTCTAGATATGGCAATAAAGTCTTTTATAAACTTCCTGTAAAACCCTACATGTCCTAAAAAAGAACGGACTTCTTTAATTATCTTTGGTGAGGGTAATTTTGAGATGCCTTCAACTTTAGCTTTGTCAACTTCAATTCTTTTTTAAGAGACGACATGGCACAAGACAATTCCATGAGTGGTCAAGTAATAACATTTTTTCCAATTTAAAACTAGTCTTTTTTCTTTACACCTTTCTAAAAATCTTCCTAGGTTATCAAACATGTACCAAAAGGATTTCCAAATACAGTTAAACCATCCATAAAAGCTTCCAAACAATTTTCAACCATGTCGCTAAAAATGCTTATCATACATCTTTGAAATGTTGCAGGAGCATTAAAAAGTCAAGAAAACATTCTCTTAAATGTAAATGTTCCAAATGGGAATGTGATTGTGGTATTTTCTTGGTCTTTTAAGCTATAGAAATTTAATAATAGCCCAAGTAGCCATTAAGAAAGCAATAGTAGAGGTGTCTTACTACTCTGTCGAGAATTTGTTCTAAAAATATAAGGGAAAAATGGTATTTTTTAATGGTATCATTTAATTTTCTGTAATCAATAGACATGCCCCAACTAGATAGGGTTCGCGTTGGGATTAGTTCACCGTTTTCATTTTTCACAATAGTTATTTTAAATTTCTTTGGTACTACTTGTGTTAGACTTACCCATTTACTATTAGAGATAGGATAGATAATACCTATATCTAATAGTTTAAAGACCTCATTCTTTACCACTTCTTTCATATGAGGGTTTAGTCTTCGTTGTGGTTGACAGGTTGTTTTGACATTTTTCTCTAAGTTTGTTCGGCGTGTGCATATTAAATGATTAGTGTCTTTTATGTCTTTTAAGGTCCAACCAAATGCAATTTTATACCTTTCTAGCATAAACATTAACTTACATTCTTGGTTAGTTATGAATTTAGAAGAAATTACCACTGAATAGGTTTGTTTCTCTCCCAAATATATATATTTTAATTTTTATAGTTAAGGCTTTAATTTATTGCTTCCTCTTCCTTTGGCTCTTCAAGTTGTATCATATCTTGAAAGTTCAATTGGCCATTGTCACCTTTAGGTACCTATGTAGAATCAAGTATAGAGCATATGTTAGCAATATCACATTCTAATTCCTTACTTGATTCAAAAGAACCAATAAGACAAATTCTACTGGCTTCATAAAACTCTTATCTTGAATGTGTTCCTCAATGATTGGTTCACTAAGCTCAATCTCTTCATTCTCACTATTGTCATCTTCTTTGTCGCGAGGTCGTTTACACATGTTAAACACATTTAGTTTCAATGTCATATTGCCGAAAAATAAATTCATTACTTTATTCCTACAATTAATAAAAGTATTAAAAGTAGCTAAAAATGGTCGACCCAATATAACAAGAATTTAATTGTATTCATCAGCAATTGGTTCGATTTCCAAAATACAAAATCCATAAAATATATGAATTTATTGACTCAGAATAATACATCTTTAATTGTCCCTATTGGTACTTTAATTGGCCTATTGGCAAGTAAAAGAGTTTTAGAGGTTGGTTTTAACTCACCAAGATTGAGTTGTAGCTACATTGAATAAGGACGCAAATTGACACTAACACTAAGATCAAGTAGAACATGTATAATTTTATGATCCCCAATAATGCAAGAAATAATTAGCCACTTAGGATCCTTGTATTTCAAAGCGTTATTGGTTGAGAGAATGGTTCTTACTTGTTATGATAGAAATCTTTCTTTTGCACCTTATGTTTTATTTTATAGTGCATAGATCTTTCATAAATTGAGCATAAGAATGTACCTATTTAATAACATCCAACAAAGGAATGTTGACCTTCAGTTGTTTAAAGACTTGATAAATCTCTAGATTACGGTTTGATTTCTTTGGCTTGATTAGTACTTGAGGAAATGAGGAAAGTTGGTTACTTCTTTATGGGTTAAAGGTTTGACAAACTCTTTCTTACTATCTGAAATTGACTCCTTACTAATTTCATGAGGATCAAGAATGTGTTTTTCAATAACTTTACCACCACGAACGGTTATAATCGATTTGACTTAGCTCATATTTTAGTTTCGTGCATTACCTATTTGAGGATATTGTTGACTCTTGAGGTTTGGTTCAAATTAAGAATGAAACTTACCTTTTTCATGCATGGTAAAGGCAGATATAAGTTTGTCTGTCAAATTGGTCAAGGTTTGCATGGTTCAGTTATTGATTGAATCTTGTTTTTTAATGAAAGACTGCAAAGTATCTGGAGAGCTTTCCTTAGTGATGGGACATATGTTGGGTAACTCTTGGAGTTTTTAAAAGTTTGACATGGAGGAGCTGGTTGCAAAGGTTGTGCATGATTATCATTTCTCCAATAAAAATTTGGATGGTTTCTCAAACCAGAGTTGTAGCTCTGGGAGTATGGATTGGGATTCAGTTTTTTGAAATTGTCCACGACATTTACTTATTCGTGCAAACTGTCTCATAAAGCTAGTAAGGTCGGACAGTCTTGCCTAGAGTGGTCAGTAACATCTTCAACATGACACAAACATCTTCAAAAGACTTTATAAGATCATTCTTTTTCGACTTTAATGTTTTGAATTTTTTAACTATAAATGCAAATTTGACTTGAAGATCATGGTCTTCCTTAAGGTTGTACATGCCTTCACTAGACGGAGATGCCTGGGGTTTTCTTGATGACTCATAAGAACCAAATATGTCCCAGTGTTATGCATCCTCTACTACATAGTCAAGATAACCTAATGCAGCTTCAGGACTTTTGTCTCTAACTCACCATTACACATTATTTCAACAACCTATCCATTTTAAGATGTTAGTCCCTCATAGAAATAAGACACTATAACCTCCATGTTTCAAAACCATGGTGTAAGAAAATGTTAAGCAACTCTTTATACTTATCCTAACATTGGTATAAGGTTTCTTCTGGCTTTTGAGTGAAAATGGTAATTTATCTTTTAAAAGAATTTATTCTATGGGTTGGAAAGAATTTTTTCAAAAATTGTGCTTGCATTTTATAATTGATCCTGGCTTAAGATTTTGTAGTCAAGTTTTAGCTTTTTTCTTTAATAAGAAAGGGAAAAACTTAAGTTTGACTATGTTTATACTATAATTTTGATCAGTACAAGTGTTACAAACTTACTTAAATTCTCTTAAATGCATGTATGGATTTTCATACTCAAAACCATGAAAAGTAAAAGTATGTGGAAGTTGAATGATATCAGGTTTGAAATTAAAATATGATGTGTTAGGATAAAAAAAATTATATATGATGGTGCCCCTTTTCTAGTAGGATGCATGAAATCTCTGAGTGTCCTAGGCTACTTGTGGAGATTTTGCAAGGCTTGGTTATTTCCTTGCTCTACAGTTATCGACTTCGATGTCGACCATGTCTAAGGGTAGTAAAGGTGATTTCCTAATTAATCTACCACTTTTCATAAGAGACCAACGTCGCATACAATACTAATGATATGTGAGTGTGTGTCAAATTAAATTAAGAAAACGATGCACAAGCAAATGAATAATGCATAAAACAGTAAATGAAAATTACACAAATGAAAATAATAAATAAATAAACTGAAAACTAAATAAGCAAATAATATAAATTTACATCAATTACAAATAAATAAATACGAAATAAAAAATAAATAAACTAAAAATTAATAAGTGACAAGTGTGTGGTGTCACATGTATTGAGTTGTAAAGTGGATTCCTTAGAGATATGGATGTATTGTGTGATGTAAAATAAAATAGTGATGAGTCATAATGTAGATTCCTTTAAGATAAAATGTAATAATGTAAATAGTAAAAGAGATTCCCTTGGTGCTTATAAAAGGGATTTCCTAGTAGTGTGTTAGATTATCGAGTCTTAGAGTCTTAAGTTGTAATAAGAGTCCTTGGGTGAAATCTTGTATTCTTATTTCCTATAATAAAATCAGCCTTTGTATTTTCTTTCTTTTATTTTGGTATCAAAGCCAGTACTCCCAAAAGGAGTTTCTTAAACCCCTTTATAATAAAGTATGCTTTGTGATCGCCGTTGAAACAGATCTTCCACAAACAGAAACGTTATAGAAGACTAGAAAGTCTGTATTCTCAAAATTAGGTTATTTGGTCAAGATACATAGAAAATATTTCTTTGAAAGGTGTGGCGCCCTATTATTAGGCCAAGAAGAGTCATGTGTGTTTCAGGCCTATCACTTATAAAGGAAGTCTACTATGTATCCGCCTGGATATTAAGACCCGATGTTAGGGCGATTGAGGACTATAGACAACCAAAATATAACCAAGTCAAAGGCATATATCTCCAGTTTGGAAGCCTCCACTTCTTCCTCTTCTTCCTCTTTAAATAATAACTCTCCCACTATAAATTTCCATTTTGAAACCGAAGAAAAAACCAACCAAAAAGCCATCCAACCTTTTAAATTAGATCCCTTAAATCCTTACAAGTTATATGATGTAAAGACTATAATTTCTTCCATAAAATCTGTTGTTCCTATTCGTCAGCCAAAACTTAAGTCTGTGTATAAGTCTTCCGAGGTTGCCGTTCAGTCTATCTCCACTAGCTCTAAAGAAACCTACTTCTTATTCTCTCTCCACAGAACATCAAGAGATATAGGACTAAAGCATATAGAGGACTGCATCTTGGTGCAATTAGACTGGGAATCCAACCTTTATTTCTTGCAGAAAAAAATGTCACTTGTTTCCTAACCATTCTTGATATAAGATGGCAAACTTTTGAAAAGGTTTTGATCTCAACAGTCGAAGTAGTACTCAACAAAGGGCATGTGGTTGTTCAAGTGGAACCAAATTTTACTTTAGACCTACAGAAATCAACCTTTCCAGAAACCATAAAAGTGTTAGTCTAAATAAATGGATTAACCATGAAACCAGATGAATTAGCCCTTGCAGTTCACTATACTATGGCTTACAAAGTTCAAACCCCTATGTTTTTCAGAAGCCATAACAATCTTCCTATCACCAGATTTACTGCTGAGTTTTCCACCATAAAGGATAAATGAATATGAGCAGAATAATAAGCCCTTGTAAGTCCACAAAGCTCCAAAAGTTGACAAGCTAAAAGATGACAGAATCTCAGTTTCCTTTCCTAAGAAACCAAACCGATGTATCCTTATGAAAGATGTCAAACTGAAGAAAGGCATCTAATGATTGCTCTCACATACCAAGAAGATCCTGCTCAGCCAGATTTATTAGTGTAATCAATGTCCCAAAAACTGGAGAAGAATCTTTTAGGCGAGTATCTGATGATTATAATACAGTCAAATGGATAATTAAGAAAACAGATCCAATAGAATTCGGACCCACAAAAAAGGCTATCAATTGGAGCAATATCAATGCTTTAGAACAAAATAAAGCATTAGAAAAAATTATTGCCCAGCAACAACAACTTGCAGTTTAGATACAGAAGTTGCAGAAGCAGGTCAAGAATACCCAAAAAGCTCAGCGATTCAGAAGTAGACAGTTGTCAGAATAGCATGACCAACCCAAAAGAGTAACAATGTTTGCATGGGTAGGAGTAGCCAATGATGAAGAAAGAATGAGGACTTTGCAATGTTACAAGAAGTACAACAAAAGGCAACAAAAGAAAATTTCTTAGAAAAATGACAAGCCTTCCAAACCAGCTCATGTATGGGAAGAAAGCTCTACTGGCAACAACACTAAAGCATTTTGGAGAAGCTATGAAATGACATTAGTACAACCATGACCAATCATAGCTACAAAATGGGAAATTTAAAATTCAGACAGTTCATTTGGATTTAGCTAAATCATAGAATCCTTCTGTTCTTCTAGAAGACCAATTATGATGGAAGAAATGCCTTAATTTCTTACAAATCTAACATACGTTGACATAATGAGACAATTTATAGCACCATTTACATTTGAGACAGGCCAACACTCTGGAGTAGCATCATCAGTAGACCCTCAAGAAAGACATCCTTAATAGGAATACCAACCACCATAATAGCAAGAAGATCCTCAGGAAGAACAAAACCAAGAATAGGAAACAAGAATCCAAATCTCCCATGCTCCTTTAGGAAAACTTTTCTAAAACATTGATAATATTAGACTAAAAGATAGACTGCCTTACATTGAACAGATGGTAGCCTGGTATGAAAGAAAATGCCAAAGAGCACCACAACTAGCCAGACGAGCGGCAATGCAAAGGCAAATAGGAGGTTCCACTGGATCCTTGAGAAGATGGTGGTCCCGCATTTTAACACCAACACAATAAGAACATATGGTAACTTAAGCATATCCTTGTGTTGTTGTTCTGGAAAATCTCACACTAGATTTCATGGGACCTAGACGAAGAGAAGCACAGTTGGCAGAAAACTAATTCCTCCAAAACAAATGTTGTGATGTCCGGAAGCTTGAAGAATACTACATGGAGCTAGAACTACATGGAGCTAGACACAATTCATCGAACATTTATTCTTAACATGCCTAGACCAATAGTAGAGATGCTTGAAGGCAAGTTCAAAGCAGGCACAATTACAGATTTAACAAATTATAGCCTAGCACAATTATACCAGATGGTTGCAGAACTGATCCAGAATCATTGTAGAAACTAATATCTCTGAAAGCACATGAAGCAAATAGAAAAGACTTATCTATCCAAGTACTACAATAATAAACCCAATAAATTTGGTTGTCAAGACTCAAGCAACTCATGTTCTTGTTCGAGAAAGTCCCATAGAAAGAAAAAAAAAAGGGCTTGGAAACCTTACAAAAGCAAAAAGCACCGCTTTGTGAAAAGGCAGAAGTTCAAAGAAAAGTCAGGCAGGTGTTTCATTGGTGGTAAGAAAGGACATTATACAAAGCAATGTAAATCTAATAAGCGAATCCCAACCAAATTACTTCAGTTGATTGAAGATCCAAAATTTGATGATGATTATTACACATGGTCTAATGATCGTGAACCAGCATTACTCGCAATTATACTTGCAATCTCAAGAGTCTGATGCATCCATTGAAACAGTTGAGTCAAAGGAATCTTTAGATGAAGAACAAGTCCTTTCATTCTTTAAAGATGGTGCTGACTGCATAGTTTGTTTACTTATGATTCCTCAAGAGAAGATTTGTTGCTTAGAACAAATTTTCTTAACCTTATTGCCCTCTTTCACATTTCACCCTGAAGGATTTGGTTATATGATTACTAGTCTTGTTGACCAAAAACCTCATTTTCTTATAATCCCTTGGGTTGAGCAACAATCCTTTTTCGGAATGGGTGATAAGAGAAAAATTCAAAAGTCTCTAATCTAGAAATTTGAAATCCAGCACAAAGAACTTTTACAATGTTGTGCGAATGTTCCAAACATGTTCTAGTTTAGAGAAAAATACTTTGTCTCACTCGCCTACAAGGAATGATGGATTATGCCTTACCAAACAGCTTCTTATCCGGGAATTCCCCATGACAAAGAACTATGCAAATAGGAAATTCAATCATTTTTGGACCTGAAGTTTATCAGGCCCTTAAAGTCTCATTGGGCCAGCCCAGTATTTTATGTAAACAAGCATTCAGAGCAAATTCATGGAAAAAAATAGATTGGTGATCGACTATAGGAAGCTGAATAATTACCTACAAGACATTAAATACCCTATACCTAAAAGAACTTATCTTTTAAAAAAAGATAGCACATGTTAAAGTCTATTTAAAGTTCGATATGAAGTCATGATTTTGGCATATTATGATCAAAGATGAGGACATGTATAAAACAACATTTGTAGTGCCACATGGACATTATGAATGGAATGTGATACCATTTGGTCTAAAAAAATTCTCCGTCAGAGTTTCAACATAGAATGGATGAAGTGTATAAACATATATCAGAATTTTGTCAAGTATACATCAATGATGCACTAATTTTCAGCAACAGTGAGGAAGAGCATGTGCAACATCTCTCTAGATTTAAAGAACTGACATACAGACATGGCTTGGCATTATTTAAATCTAAAAGTAAGATTAGACTTTATGAGATTGATTTTTTGGGACTTCACATAAAAAATGGACACATCATCCCACAACTACATATTGCTGAAAAAATATCTCAGTTTCTAAATGAGTTGTCAAGTAGAAAATAGATACAACAATTTTTTAAGATTATCAGCTATGCAGCTAATCATGTCTAGAATCTCTCAAAGCTGACAAGCTAGATCTCAAATCATCTAAAGTATAAATCGTCACTGTGGTCGGCAAAAGCGACAAATGCAGTAAAGGAATTAAAACAAAAGTGACAGTCACTTCCACCATTGAAGATACTTGATAGTGGACACCTCATTCTGTAAACAGATGCTAGTGATCATTATTAGGATGCGATACTTATTGGAGAATCTAATGGAAACAATAGAGTCCATGGTTATAAATCGAGATAGTTCAGGAAAGCTCACCATCACTACCCATCCTCAAATAAGGAAGTACTAGCAATAATTAAAAGAATCAAAAAGTTCCAATTCTTTATTTCTCTTACTCCCTTTGTAATTAACACAGATTACAAGTATCTCCAGGGATTACTCAAGAGAAAAGAAGAAGAAATCTCATATCCTCAATTAACAAGGTGGTCCAAATATCTCTCATGATTCAAGTTAAAAGTGAAGCACATCAAAGGCGAATCCAATACAGTTGCAGATTCTCTTTCAAAACTAGTCATGACAATCTCACCAACATGGTGTAACAAGTCCTTGAAGAAACCTATGGAATAGAATGATTTACCAGCTTTAGTAAAATCACATCCTCTAGAGTCAAGCAGAAGGTTGCCACCAACATGGTTCGAAATGCAATTTTCTTATAACCCTTATAAAATCATTGAAAAGCTTCCTTTGGAAATCAAGGAGCTAATCTTTGATAATGTTATAAATCATTTGACTTATCCAGCAAGCTTTGATGATATAGAATGAAGACTTTGGGCATTAATAGACAATATTTACCTTAAACCAGCAGGAAAATGTGTGGAGAAAAATTTTTGCACTACGGGTTGTTTAATCTACATCCAAACATAGACCAAATACATAAGTTAATTTTCCAGCTTCACTTATACTTTCATCATGTCATTGATGAAGATACAAACTAAGGTCATTATGTGATATGTGCTGTTATGCCACGAGCATATTATTCTTTCTGGTTATTACTCAACATGTATCTCATGGTTATACTATTTCAACCTTATATCATTCACAGGAGCCGAAGGTACAACTATGGAAGATGGTTTGACAAAGTTTTTCCTCCAATCTTTAAAGACTCTCTCACATTGAAGCTGATAAATGGCTATCAAATATTTTAGACTACTATAATCATAGTAAAGTTAAGAGATATTTGGGGAAGAGATAAGCCACCGTTAGTTCAAGTTGTAGATCATGACCATACCAGAGACAATCATCATGTAATATGGAATGGATGTATACATGCACGAAGAGCATTAGCAAAAGTCTACAATGTGCAGTCATATACAACACTCACAGCCCTCTCTCACCTAATACGAAATAACACTGGATCTTTTCTACAAAGAAGAAATATGGAATGGTGTGCTCTACGAGGATTAAGCATATGAACTTGAGATGACAGAGCTATATCATGAATGGCTTAAGAACCATGAGAGGGAAGGAGAAATAACACCTCTATGGATCCCACCACCACCAGCAGAAGAAGACCCAGCATGGTGGGCACAGCCTAGAGAAGAATGGCCAAACATGGACCTGCCGCAACCGGAGATCATGGATGAGGATGAGCTCATAGAACAACAACTTGCTCGATGGGAAGACGAATGTCTACACCGTGCATGGCCTACAAATGGAAGCAGCACTAGCTAAGTGGAAGCATAGTGGACCCTACTAGTGGAAGCAATGGTGAATCGTTACCAATAAATAAGTGACAAGTGTGTGGTGTT
>NW_006262274.1:11097219-11270322 GCF_000493195.1 Citrus x clementina
TGGTGAAGGTGATTTCCTAATTAATCTATCACTTTCCATATGAAACCAATTTCGCATACAATATTAATGATGTGTGAGTGTGTGTCAAATTAAATTAAGAAAATGATGCACAAAAAATCAATAATGCATAAAACACTAAATAAAAATTATACAAATAAAAATAATAAATAAATAAACTGAAAAATTAAATAAGCACATAATATAAATTTACAGAAATTAAAAATAAAACAAATGTGAAATAGAAAATAAATAAATTGAAAATTAATTAACTGAAATTAAATAATGGGCAGTTAAATTAGCAATATAAACAAAGTAATTAAAGGAAACATAAAAGCCATATAAACAAAGTAATTAAAGGAAACATAAAATAACACACTAACAAAATATTAACAATTCAAGCAGTATTATAAACTAATGTGCAAGAATAATTAAACTGAAAAATAACTTCATAAGCAGTTAAAGTGATATATAGATTAACAACAGAAAAAAAATTACAAAAATTAAATCGTAGAAATTAAAAGAAGACAAAAGGGGAAAAATACTTACCTCAAGATGTAGATTTTTTTTAAAAGCAATTTTTAAGGATTGTTGAACGATTAGATAATTAATTTAATTTATGGGCCTTACTGGTAAATTTAAAAGTCTAAGTCCATGATCATCATGTCCACAAAGTCCAAAGGTCTAAGTTCATTTAGTCTTTAAGTCAAAAGGTTCAAAGAATAAATCATAGTCCAAAGATCCAAGTTCTAACTCGATTTAGGGATTGATTTGCGAGAGTTTCTGCATCAAAATGAAGTTTTTCACAAATGTTTTAGATAATACAAAAATTTCATGAGAAGAAGGGTGTTAACTGAAGTTTTACCAAAAAAATAAAATCACAAAGATAGAAACAGGTGGCAAAAATAAAGACAAACTAACACTAAATTTAGAAAACTCCAGTAAACAGGTGTAAAAGTATCTAGTTATAATATAATCTGGTTTGTCTGAGTCGAACCATAGGAAATTTAAAAATCTAGTAGTCAATTATTAAACAAAAAAATTAAGTGCAGAAAAAAGAAATTAACAGAAACCAATCTAAAAGAATGCTAAGGTACGAGATCCACTCTCGAGTTTTAAATTATGGTCATAACACTCTCTCATACTTGTATTTTGCGTTTCTTTGCATTTCTTTTGTCAGTTAATTATTATGACCTTTAATTCTTAACTAACCATTTGTGTGGACAAATATGAGATTAAGTATCTAATGTGCCATAACTATACTGGAATGTGGACATTATGTCAAAATACCATATAAATTTGAGGAGATCTAAAATCTATAAATTAACATGATATAAAAAAAGGGGTAAAGAAGAAAAATACAAACAAATAAAATAAGCTTTCAAACCCACTTGAGAGAGTAATTAATTCAATAATTTGAATCATTGAGCTTCACATTTCGCCTTAGCTTAGAAAATTAACAACTCATATGATATATACGAAACACTTATTTTATTTAACAAACTTCTCAAATATATTATAAGAAAACTAACTACATAAAAGAAGAAATCATTTTAAGCCGCAATCTTCAACTCCTTTCTCATCTTCTCTCTGTGTCCCTCATTTTTCTTCTTCTCGCCTTTTTTAGCCAACAAACATCTCCACCTTCTTTTATTTTATTATTATTTTTTATTACTTATCTATTTACATAGAAATGAGTGACAGTCAAGTGGCAAAGTGGCACTTGACTATCACAGTAATACATGGCTTGCTTCCCTATTTATTTATTTATTACATTTCCTCAATAATGCATTCCAAATGGCCTCGATAATTTATCTTCTTTGTTTCCCGCTTTTGGTTCTAATTCCCTATATATTCCTGACATATTTCCAATATAAAAATTAACATACTACAAATTAATTTAAAATAAAAATTTATTTGGAGAGCATTAAGATAATTTATAAGTTATGAGCTCATTAATCAATACTGCAAATGAAAAATTGATAATTTTAACCTTATTAAATGTATACTTTTTAGTGTCAATTACTGGTGACTTCTTTAGGTTTCATATAGTGAATGATTGGGATGACATTGACATTGATACAGAGGTAGTTAATCCATCATTATCCCAATTTTTCAATGATTGTCCCTCGCAACCATTTTCAAAGGATGCTATCTCTAAAGAATCTCCAATAAAAACAGTCATGCGGCATACACAAGACTTTTCATCACAAGTTGACCAACTAGAATCTTTTATAAGAAAGGCAAAGCAGCCATTATCTTTAAGGAATACAATCAAAGGTTCACAAAAAGAAGCTAACAAAAAAGAAGTCTACATTTGTCAAATAAGGGCTTCTGAGAGACAAGCAAGTGAAAAGCAATATGCAATTATTTTAAAGATGGTTTAAAATAAGAAAGCAAATAAAACAAGAAAGAGAAATGTTGCAGATTTAGAGCATGTAATGAGGAGGCCCAAGACAACGAAGAAGAGGAAGTCAAGCATGAATATAGATGATGGTGCAAGTTCATCATCACAAATTGTTTGTCATGATAATGAGTTATCAAAAGCAAAGGATGATTTATATGCATTTTCTAAATCAGAAGATGATATTGATGATGGAGAATCTAGAGAACAAGAAACTTAATATCATTGGGATGAGCATAATGCAAATGATGACTTATTAGATGGATATGAAAGTGGCAATGGAGATTATGGGCTAATGTCAGAATTAGAAAAAGAGCATCCTTTTATTAAAATGTCCATTTGTTGGGTCGTCAAATGCTTGTAGATGGAATAGAACCTGTTGAATTCAAAGTTGGACAAGTGTTAAAATATTTTCAATCTTTTGCGTGGGCTCTAAAGGATTTCTGTATACAACAAAATTTCAAAGGAAAAAGAACTAAGTTTAAGAGAAGAAGAGTTGTATGTATATATTATATAGACAGGCGCCTCTTCAAAGAACATGTACTACTTTGGAGATTTGGACAATGTTTTTAGATCACAACCTTACACAGTATATATACTTGTGAGGATCTTGTCAAAAATCCAAAGCTTACTATTGGTTAGATTGTAAGGAAGAATAAAGTGACAGATGATCCAAAGACTACTGTAGGTAGTCTCATTGACGATCTTAAGACAATGTATGAAGTAGAGGTAGATCTCTAGGAAGTTTACAGAGCAAAAAAAAGATATTTAAGTCAGTTACTGCTGGAGATCATGTTAAAATCTTTAGACAACTTTGAAATTTTACTCACATCATTAAAAAAACATATGCTAAAGGCTTTAACATTGCTTAAAGTAACAAAAAAAAACCTACAGATAAATGCAAATTCCAAAGGTTCATGGTGAGCTTTATATGTCTTAGATATGGCTTCAAGGAAGGGTGTAGGCCATTTATTAGGCTGGATGGTTGTCATTTAAACAACAAAATCGGCTTTGAACAGTTAAGAATATATGTCGTTAAAGGAATGTAACGGCATAAATTGACATGCTTTTGATCCACAAGCTGTTAAAAATCACATACTTTTTACGGCATTAATATGATTTTGTTATTTATGCCGTTGAAAAAATTATAAAGCTAAAAATGTTTGCCATCATAGATAAATTTAATAGCTTTTACCACTTTTCTATTTTAACCAAAGACGAGCTATTGCATTTGCCAATAAATTATGAGTTGATAGCTAGCTTTAACAAATGTTATGCAAATGAATATTCTGGTGAACAATTTCAGTCAAATGACAATCAATAAAATTAAAAAATCAAACAATTCCAACTTTACATATATCATAAACAATATCTCTTCCATTCATGAAATACAATTATGAATACAAGAATTTGTACTGTCAAATTGTCAAGTGGCAATCCATAAATTTGAAACCAATGCATACACAACACTTAAACAATGAAGTTGTTATATTTCGACAAAATGAAAAATGTACAACTAAAACAAATCGATTGAAAATTTGATAAAAGAAAAGAAATTTTAACTTTTAAAAAAAAGTTCTTCAACTTCTTCCTCTTGAACTCATGTGCCCTTATAAGTAAAATCCAAATCATTATATTAAAAAAATGATAATAAAATTAAACTTAGCATTTAAATTATGTGTGTGTGCTAGCAAATGATTTCATTATCAAAGAAAGCAAACTGAATATATTTCTTTAACACAAATAATCAAACAGTTGGTATGCTACCATATTCTATATACCCAAAGTGCAATTTATACATATCTCTAGCAACAATTCTCCTAGAAAAATGATCAAGTTTTGGACATGCTTTACTTATAGGTTTCTAAAACCCTTCTTTCTCAATAAAACTAAAAGTCAATTCATCAATGATCATTTCAATGCATGCTTTTCTAAGTTCTTTTTTGCTACAAGACATTGCCAAAAGACTACCCCTACCATCGATCATGTTATCCTAAAAAACGAAGGGATTTTGTTTTGAATCAAATTTCATATCAACATAGACTGTACATATTAACAAGTGATTTGATGAAGTACGAATCCCAATAAGTCTAGAATAATACACATACACTTTATATTAGTAGTCAGACTTACATTTTGTATCATTCTCAATTTTTGCGTAATGTTCCCATACTTTTGAAACTCTCCCTCCTCTTCTCTAGCTCATTTGTGTATTAGTAACACTTTGAGTTCTTGGAGGTGCAGAGATATTACCTCCTTTAGCATTACTAGATGAATTTGCTTGCATCTGTAAGGAAAAATTTTAAGATGTAAGGAAAAGTTTTAAGACATATGAAAATTGTCATTATGTTATTAAAATTAACAAATAAAGATAATAATAATCATATTTGTGCTAATTTGATTGAGCTTGACACCTTAACAACCAAAAATTGACCAATTTGTTTCATCAAAAAATATTATAGAACATTGAATAATTGTATCCAAATCGATTGGGCTTGACCTGTTAACAACCAAAATTGATCAATTTGTCTCAAAACAATAATCGACTAGTAAATTGAAAAGAAATAAGTGTTGGGGAAAAATTAGGTTTTTAAATTTTTTATAAAACCTTTTAAAGATCGCTCTCATATAATATATAAGAATTTGTAATCTAGAAATCGTACCTTGAAAATCCGATTTGGCTTTGTCCGTTGAAGTGATTTAGGCTCCTAAATCACGATCCACCACCACCACTCCTGTTAGATCACGATCTGTCACCACCACGCTTGTTAGATCACGAACTGTCACCAATGATCTTCCAGGTTATGACTCAGGTTCGATCTGCACTTGACGTGTGGGTGCCTTTATCACTACCAAAGCAACTAGCACAAGAAAATTTTTCTCTCAACAATAGAGAGAAAAATCTTATTCCCCAATCTGTATAAAGTGGCTGCTCACTTTTCTTTAGAGAAAATAAGCCTTTTATTATCACCCTTTAGTGAAAACCCTAGGCTCCAAATAATCCAAAAACAAAACCCACGTTATTTTCTTTTTCAATAGGGAACCCACCTTGTAAAATAACATAAGGCCCCTTACACAAAAGCTAATTAAATGGAGCCTCCCACTAAATGATATATTTAGGCTTTTGACCCAAATAGCTAGTTATCTTACTTATTAGTCCAGTAGTGGTGCAGTCAATTAAATGAGATAACCCTGGGATCATTTGGGAACATACAATAGTGGCTACAATAATTAGGCCTGTAATTAAACTAGCCTAATTATTTAATTCCAAATCTACTCCACTAAAAGATTGGAACTGACTTCCATAATTGTATGCTCGAATAATAATTCATCCCAAGCCACATTGATTTCTTTACTGCACAATCCTTTGTACCACATCGTTAATTAAATTGATATCTCAACTGTCCAATCAATTTAATAACATCTTATTCCTTGATCCTTACTGGTTTTCTCTAATGATCATTTTCAACATACCAAATATGTTGACACACTCTGGCCAGAGAATTCTATGATCAAGTACCGAAAACCTATCAAGAGATGTGTTGTACAAATTCTATATTTTTAATATATAACTCCAATACTCATAATTGCTCCCACCAAAATACCGGGTAATCTTGACCACAAGGATGTGTCGTGCCCATTGGTAACTCAAATGAAATAACAATTATAATCATGAAATCATAATTAACTCAAGATTAAGATTACAGTAAAATCAATGCCTATGAGATTTAATAAGTCTGACAGTTATTACAAAGTTAATTAAATTTCATATGTGATCCTGTTCAATGTAGTCGTACTACATCAATAAATTCATACATGATTAAGACAAATCATTCAATGAATTTATTACAGTCTATACCTAAATAATGTGCCCAACTTTATTTATCAACTGCGAACTAAATTTATTTAATCATAAGATAACTTGTATTTATATCTTCTGTGAATCCACATGGTGATCACATAAATACATATAATATGATTAAATGGACTTTAATACAAATATTAATGCAATTAAGATATTTGAATAAAATACCTCATTAATTTTATTAATCAGAAAAAATATTTATTACAATTAAATAAACACATGTGCTTTTAAAGAGTATATTTTCCCAACAATAAGAACCTATGTGCTTATGTTGCCGTTCAGAAAGGCTTGTGAGTTGTGATGTTGTGTTCTATTTTGTGTGCGAGCAACTGTATTTTGAGCTAGAGGAATTTGCATCTCGGGTTCTATAAATGAGAAAGCTACAGCTGTTCTGAGAGACTTTTCTTATTGTTTTATATTTTATATTTTTATTTTTTCATAAATATCAAAATTTATATTATAATTGTAATTACGTGTGTTTGTGTGTAGTCCTTCTCGAATGAAAACATCCTTACTTTAATAATAATAATAATAATAATTATTATTATTATTATTATTATTATTATTATTATTATTATTATTATTATTATTATTATTATTATTATTATTATTACAAGTTGGTAAGTTGGGTTAGGTTAAAAACATTTCAATCCAACGTAATCCCAAACAGTACGGATTGGGAATTTTACAACTAATTCCAACCCATATATTTTACCAGCCTAGCCCTAAAGTGCAAACAATCAAATGGGTTAGATCAGTCAGTGCCTACCCTTAGTTGGTGCTCATCTCTTTTGAAGATGAATATGAGGGTGATGCTTATTCACTAAAGGCTTAAATCAACTCTAGAAAAAGCAAATCTAAAGGGAGCATCTAGTTCCATGTCTGATGAAAAGAGGACAAAGTCTTAGTAGAGCTCATAACACCTTTTAATCTTGAGTATTAGTGATTCAATCTTGAGGGAAATATCTAATGAGAAGACATATTTGGATATTTAGAACAAGGTAGAGACTTTATTTATGAAGAAGTCACTTGCTCACAGACTGTTTCTTGAAGAAAATGTTGTATACTTTCTATATGAGAGATGGTGTGTCAATTTAAGAACACATTGATGACATATTTAATAAGATCTTTTTTTATCTTGAAGGAGTTATGTCATTCCCTAAACCCAAAAAGGTTTTAGGTGATTTTTCTATCAATCAATATCTTAAAAGTGAAAAAAACATGTTGGTAATAAGACCACTTTAACATTGTGAAATTGTTAAAATAAGAGTTCAACAAATAACTCCTAAAAATAAAATGCATATTACAATCAATAGGTCCCAATAAGTTTCGTACTCTAATTACACATTTCAAAAAGTCTTCTAAGACTAAGAGAACCAATGAATATGATCAGCTTTGTCAAATCCATCACACACTATATCCATCAATCACCTGGAAATTACAATAAACTATAGCGAGTATAACAATTCAACAAGCAAGCTAGTTTTTCATATAACAAACTAAATACATAATATATATGATGCATGTGCATGAAATAACATGAGTACAAGGTACTTTGGTTGATAAATTTCATATGTCATAAATTACCAACAAATTCTAGGAATATCCACATATTGTTACCATTTAGTAGGACTTTACATATTGGACATCATATAATCAGCCTAAATCACATGTCGACAACTTACCATACATATCACATATACCAATATCGAAGGAAAGGCCACATATATCAAAAGGCTCCACATAAGCATATAAGTGCCTATTAAGCATGTAAAAACTCATCACATTGTGTTATATGTGGCACTTTGCAGCATATTAGCCCTCAAGATGTGGCCCTCAATGCAAATTTTTATAAAACTTAATATAATAACAAATTTCATAAATAAATCATAATTTGCAAATAAAATTAATGAACGTAATTCTTTTTATATAAGGACTTGTAAGAACACCGTATGTTCATGCTTATGCCAAATACATATATCAAGGAGATTGTCAAATAAACTTTCTACTATCATCCACCATGAACACATCAGAATAGTCTTTCCAAAATCCACATAAATATATATATGCTAATTGTGATCCCAGTTTAAAGCCTAGTTTAATTATCTCTCGATGATCACATTGATAAGTTTAATGTTGATCATAATCTAACCACTAAAACCTAACATTAAAAATTGAGCTTCATGAACATCATACTTATATAAAAAGGTAGTAATAACTATCCCCCTCAAGAAATTATTTCCTATAACTTCATGAATCAAAAGGTTTCATTCTCACGGCACAAAAACAAAAATGACTAGTCCTCAATCTCTGATTTTTATAAAATAAAATGCTAGTTCAAAAATGATAAAATTTTGTAGGACTAAAATAGAAACATTAATATACAGGTTGTAAAAATTTCAAAGCCAAACTGATTTAGAATCTACTGCAAATAAATCTTATTTCAAAACTATTATGTCTTGGAATCCCAAAACCAAAATTAAGTATCCTTCAACAATCAATTCACAACAATTAAAATTCGAGGAATTAGGACCCTAGTTTTAGATATGATAAGCTAGACATATAGGAGAGTAGATCTAGAAAGTTTCATAAATTGTTTTAGAAGTTTTGGTCTGTCTAAACATTTTGTTTTCCATCTTACAACACTATAAAAATGTCAATTTTCTAGAATCACATGGCATCATTTAAAAATTCTTTAAAATAAAATACAAGACATTTTTTAATGAAACAAAATTATATTTGACCCCCTAGATGTCTAGTTTCAGATATAAACAAATTTTCTTAACTCAATATGTAAAATTTTAAATAATTTTCAGAGTGAGTTGTAATCATAAAAATCTAGCACAATATTTCCTTAATCCTCATGGTTTTTATTTAATCAATAGTTCCCTAACATATAATACCCATGAAAATCTTGCAGTGACCTCAAGAATAATAACCCCCCAAAACTTAGTCGTAGAGATAAAACCCAATAATTCTAAAATTATACAGGAAATAGAGTACTTAAAAATATGCATAACTTAATCTCCTCCACAATTTCCTAACATTTTTTGCATTTAAATGATAAAAAACAAGAAAAGCTTTAACCATTTTCTTTCAAATCTCAAAGTTACAACTAAGTGAAGAAGAAGAAGCTAGCTCTTATCTCTTCTCTTTAATTATCTATTTGTACGTAGGGTTTTTAGTTAATGGGTTTGGATGAAATGACTAAAATGGGCTTGGGCTAAAAGTAGCCCAATAACAAATGAGTCCAAGTACTAATATAATGTTAATACTAATATTAATAGTAAAAAAATAACAATGACAATAATAATGATGTAATAAAATAAAGGAAAATTTTAACAACCAATACGCAAATAGATCAATAATCACAACAACGAAATTAAAATAAAATTAATAATTACTAACTCAGTTTTCAAGTATTACAAGTTAAGAATATCAAGATAAGAGATAAACATAAACCTTACTTTCTCGTTAAGTTCTTTACCAAATTCTTATTAGGATTTTGTTAACACCATGTTGTATGAGAGAACAACTCTAAGATTAGAGGATGTGAAGACTTCTTTATGTTCAAAGAAGATTTAAAAGCATTCAAGAGAGATAGATACAAGCACTAGGGAAGGTTTAACGGTAAGATTTGAAAAGAAGAAAGATAAGAATAAAAGAAGAACAAGAATTAGTTTTAAAAGGAAGATGACTTTAAAAGAAAATTGAAGAGATAAAAGTGTTTCTATTGCAAGAAACAAAGGCACTACATCATAGATGGTGCTGAAAAAAGAAAGACAGCAAGGAGAAATCTAATAACGCTGCTACAACTCAAATAAGTGATTTGATGAGGGATATCATAGTGCTGATCTACTGGCTGTATTAGATGAAAAGATTAAAGGTCAATGGGTACTTGATTCTAGATGTTCTTTCTACATGAGTCATTATAAAAGTCTCTTTTATGATAATGAGTATATTGATTGTGGGAGAGTCTTGAAAGGAAACCACGATGCATGGGAAATTAATGCTATTGGTTCCATTAAAATCAAAATATTTGATAAAATCACAATGCCTTTGGAGCATGTTAGGCATGTGCTTAGATTAAAAAAAGATTTTTTTTGGCATGCTAGATAGCTTAGGTTATTTCTTTAAATCTGCACATGGAGGTTTAAAGATAATGAAAGAGATTGTCGTAGTAATGAAAGGTTTCAAGATAAATGGATTATATGTGTTACAAGGCTCATTTGTGCCTATATTACGTATTTTGCACATTAAATTTTTTGTCAGTGGAATTAAGCTTACCATCTTAGTTTTGGCCATATAAGTGTTAAATGTATGCAAGAATTAAGTAAACAGGGGCTACTGTGTGGTGATAAAATTGACAAATTAGATTTCTTTGAGAATCACTTTCAAAAGGCGCACAGGATCAAGTATGATAAAAGATTGCATAAGTCCAATAATGTATTAGCTTATGTACATTCTGATCTACGGGGGCTTGTTGAAGTTCAATCCTTGATTGATAAGAGATATTTCATGACTTATTCAAGGAAAGTATGGCTTTATATACTCAAAGCTAAATATCAAGCTCTAGAAAAGTTCAAAATATGAAAAGTTGTAGTTAAAACTCAGTCTGGTATAAAAGTGAAAGCATTAAGGATTGATAATGGATTTGAATTCTTTAATAAAAAGTTTAAAGTGCACTATCAAATTTGAGAGATTACTCAACGCCAAACAATCAAGTTCACTCCAAAGCAAAATGGCTTAGTTAAGAGAATAAATAGGAGTCTCATTGACAAAATAAGGGGTTTACTAATAAACTTTAAGCTACCAAAAAGCTTTTATGAAAAGTTTGTTAGCAGAGATTGTTACTTGGTCAATGAGAGTCCTCCATCTACAACTAAAGTCAAAACACTAGAGGAGATATGGACAAGTGTGCCTGCAAATTACAAACATCTCAAGATATTCAAATTTCCTGCATATGTCTGTGTTAAACACGGGAAGTTTATTGCAAAGGCTTTAAAACAGGTGTTTGTGGACTATCTAAATGGAGTCAAGGGGTACAAAGTCTAGTGTGGAGTTACTCATAGGTGTATCATTAGTAGAGATATAGTATTTCATGAGGATGCAATGATCAAGAAACCTAATCTTGTAACTTTTGACACAAATCCTTCTAATGATAAGTCAGATAAAGAGAAAGCAACTATAAAAAATTCAAAGGTTAAGGTGGACTCATCTACTAATAGTGGAGATGAGGTACAATTTGAAGATTATGTAAAAGGTTCTCAATAAATAATTGAAATTAATGAATCAAGAAAAAAATCCTCTAATTTATGAGATTAACAATTAGCAATGGATAGAGCTGGAGGAGATATCAGGCCACCTACCAGGTAAGCTTATGTTGGAATGATTGTATATACACTTATGAGTGTAGATGATATGGCTATTGAAGAGCCTAAGAATTACTGAGAAGTATTGAAAAGTAGTGATAACAATAAATGAATTTAGAGAATGACTAAAGAGATAGATTCTTTAACAAGAAACCAAACTTGGACACTTGTAACAAACTTAAGCAATATAAAACTAGTCAGTTACAAGTAGATTTTCAAGAAGAAAAAAAGACTCTAGACATTAAAGCTTCTAGGCTCAAACCAAGGTTAGTTGTCAGCAGGTTTGCATAAATAAACGGGTGAATTTCAATGAAATTTTCTCTTCTATGGTAAAACAAGACTCTACAAATATCTTGTTGGCCAGTGTAACATTGTTTGATTTAGAGCTTGACCAGATGGATCTAAAGGCTACATTTTTTATGGGAAGCTTGAAGGAAAGATATTAACAACACTGCATGAAGTATTTGAGGTCAAAGGAAAGAAAGATCATATTTATCTTCTCAAAAAATATTTTTATGGCCAAAAGCAGTCTCCAATGTAATGGTATAAGGGTTTTGATACCTCAAATGGCTATTGCAAAAGCAAGTATGATAGTTGTGTCCACTTAATGAGCTTAAATTCAGGAGCAGTATATCTTTTGCTATTTGTTGATTTCAATAAAAATATAGGTGAATTGGAAAGCTTAAAGGTCTAAGATTAGAGAATTTGAAATGAGGGATCTTGGTTGTACTAAAAAAATCCTAAGCATAGATATCATCAGAGACAGAGTTGTTAGAACTTTGTTTATACGCCAAGAGAGATATATAAAAAAGATTCTTGAAAGGCTTTATATGCCAAATTTAAAACATGTTCAAACACTTTTAGGCTCTCATTTCGAACTCTTCACAGAAAAAGCACTAGTATCTCGCCAAAGAGAAGTTCTTGATCAATGAATTTCCATATGCTCAACCAATTTGAAGCCTCATGTATGCCATGTTGTGCACACAGGCTGATATTGCATATATTGTTAGTGTTGTGTTGGTAATTATTATAATCAAATGTTATCGATGCCAATGTGCAAGTGTACACAACAAGTAATAAAGTAATGAATATTCAAGATTGTCTCTACAGGATTGATGTTACTAGAAATGTTACAGCAATCACAATAGTGCAATCTACCTTAATCCCGAAACTAACAAATGTAAAAGTTGGTTCTATTAGAATTGATAATTGTGACAGAATAAAATGAAACAATACAGTAATGAAATAAAATGTGTCGAAGAATCAATTGAGAACAAGGTAGTTGAATGATCAAACTCTCTTTATGGGCTGACTGCTTTTTCTTAAATTAACACCAGTTGTTACAACAATTGTTACAGCACTGGGCAGAATTATTTTGCATCCTTAGCTGTCGCGTGTTGGAATTCTCACACCCTTAAGTATATTAGCAATGACCAGTTGTTATTCTACCTACGGCATGGCCTTATGAACCTTTATTCTCTCCACCCTACAAGGTGAGTACCTACATCTAGTTTGTCACAAATCTTAACTTTAAGTATAGCTCTTAAGGGATTCAAGATAAACTTAATCCAGGAAACTTAAATTAAGATCAAGTATTACTCTAATAATATCCGCTAAGACATGCCCTTTTGCGGCTTTATCTTAGCAATGACATAGCAACTCATAAGAACAACAAGAACCCATTAGATTGTTTGTCACTCAACTACAAGCAAATTTAGTTCATATTCTGAAAGAGAAAAACAAACATCAAAATATTGGTCATAAAATACATCGGTTCAATCAACGAGTAAGGAAAAGAACAAGTAGAGAACGATGAAGATTGAATCCAAATAACTCTACTGGATTCTTCCTAATGCAGAATTGGTTCCCTTGAATTTAGATTGTTTTCTTCTCTTTCTCTCAATTTTTCCAATGTTAATTCCTTGCTGCCGTTTTATGTGGCGCGCGCCTTCTTTTATAACTAAAAAACTAGGGTAACAAAAGCATCGGCCGTGCATGAGTTAAATTAGGAAACTACAGATCGTAATTCTGCAGCTGACCCACGCTAAGTTTTCTCCCTCAATGCTCCAGGATTGCTACAGCAATGGTTGCTTTAACAACGGCTATAACACTGCACTGTTCTCGGTTGTGCTTCACTTCTTTTGTGGCCATATTCTTTCTTCCTCTTGCTAGTCTAATATCTCAGCATCCCTTCATGAATTATAAACTTCTAAAAACCTACAATTATGCACATGTTTTGAGCACAAATTATTTTAATTCAAGCAAAACTTATTAAGACTCAACTAAAATGAATGTTTATGCAAAATATAACTAAAATATAATAAAAACACCTCATTTACTCTCTAAGTGATCTTGATTTAAGTCTAGAATTGCTGTAGTAACTCTCATTTCATAGAGTTATCATGTTGTCAGCAGGTTCATGAGCAATCTTAAAAATGTGCATTGGGTTGTTGTAAAATAGATTATGACATATCTCGAAGGCACTTTTAATCATCGTTTAATATATAGGAAAGCTAAGCTAGATGAATGTAAGATTGTGGGATATGTGAATTATGGTTTTTTTGGTGATTTGGATGAGAGGAAGACAATTACAAGCTACTGTTCATGTTGAATAATTGCTTGGTCAATTAGAAAGCAAACTTGTAGCCTATTATTGCTTTGTCATCTACAAAAGCAAATTTTTGTGGTAGTTATTGAAGTTATAAAGGAGTCAAAATGGCTTAGTGAGTTATTAAATGAACTTTGGTTCAATCAGAAGACTGTCAAAATCTTCTATAATAATCAAAGTGTCATTCAGCTCACTAAAAATTACATTTATCATGAAAGAACCAAACATATCAATGTTAAACTTCATTTCATCAGAGATGAAATAACTAAGGAAACTATGACAATATCCAAAATTCACATGATGTTAATCCTACTGATGTGCTCAAAAAAGTCATCCCTATTGCTAAATTCAAGTTGTGTTAACTTAGTTGGGGTTGTGACTAATTCTTGTTAATTGTTTTGTGTAATTAAGTGAAACGTTATGTGCTTGAAGGTGTTTGAAGGCATCTTTTATGGTTAAAAGTTAAATTGAATCAGATCTGCAAAGTGGAGAGAATGTGATTATTTATATTCAATTTTGGACCTAAATGCAATTGAGGAAGAGTTTCCGGGTCATAGTGTAGATCGACTTCAGTTACGAGGTCAATTGGTAAATACTTTGCTGATGTGGCAAAAGTCATTTGGTAGTTTCCAGAGAGTTTCCAAAAACACCTATATGAAGGGGCTAATGCACAACACCTAGTGTTAATGTGTGATTTTCTTTTGTTTTTTAAACAAATTCGTTTATTCCTGATTTTGTGTAACCTATGCAACGTCCAATGTAAAGTGAGATCCGTATCGAGTTAGTTTTATTAATAAAAGCATGTTAGTTTTTCCTTCAAACTTTGGTAGTTTTTCCTTTAAGTTTTGGAGCTCAATCACTATTATAGTTTCTTTTTCTTTCTTATTTCTTCGATCTTTCTAATTCTAATTTTTGTTTTGCTTCTGAATTTTTTTTTTTTTTGGCTTATGAGTTGATATATTTTTTTCTTATCAATTATCATGTTCTTTGTGTTTTCTTGACTTGATTAATTTCTGAAAACATAATAATTCTTAAGGTTATATATACCTAAAGTTTCAGAGTTTAGTCTCATCAAATTGTAATTATAGTTTATAGAATTTCATGGTTGTTTATTTTATAGGACATTTTATTTTAACAATTTAATTGACTTAATTTCAATAAGTTAAGTCATTAAGTTTATTCTTTTTTCAACTTAATGAAAATTTTCAATTTTTAGGTAATTATGTTATTAAGCCAATTTGTTTTTAGCTTTTTAATTAATTTAAAAAGTCTTAATGACATTAAGAAAAAATATTCTCCAAAAATAACTAATTAATTAATTAATTATTTTCATCATTACCGAAATAAAACTTACTAGTTAGCATTACTCTTCATTTCCATAAATTGTGATAATTGATAATGTAGTAGTAAATTATTATTATTATTATTTTTATCTTTTTATATTATTCAAATTAACATTATCTATCTTTACAAATTTTTTTGAATATTTTTCATATAATACATAAAAAATTAAAATAAAATTGACTAACATAATTTAATTTAGAATATTAAATGGCTGCATTCACTTGAACATGTTTTATATTATGATAAAATACTCTAATTTCTGTACCTTGAAATATTTATTATTTATTTAGTTTTTAAAATTTGAAAAGGCACCGGATATCCATGCAACGTGACTTTGCTATGGAAATATTTCTTGCCATCGGATATCCATTCTATTATGAAGACTAAGCTCCCTTCACAGAGTTGTCATGACAGGGTAATATGGCACTATGATCGTTGTGGCGAGCACACAGTGAGGTCTGGGTATCATATGGCGAGAACATGGAAGAATCTTGATAGTGCTGCATCTTCTAGTGTTTCATCAAGGAAGTGGGCAACCATTTGAAAGTTAATTGTTCCTTCTAAGGTTAAGATATTTCTGAAGCGTGCAGTTTCAAGATTGCTTCCATTTATGGAAAATTTGGAACTGAAAAGGGTGGTGGCTGATTCGCAGTGTAGGATTTGTGGTAAGGTTGGTGAGTCTATTTTGCATGCTCTATTTGTCTGTCAACATGCTCATGATGTGTGGGAGCTCACTTTATTTACTGTTACGGAATTTTTTGATCGAGTTGCATGTTTGTGGGATGTGTGGGATATTGTTTATTCTAAAATTGCTTTTAATGAAATTCAACTGTCTTAATTATGTGGGGGATTTGGCGGGGCGAGAAATAGGATTTTATCTGATGGGGCTAAGCCAACTGTGTGGTGGCTTCTGCCCAAGGAATTTGGGATAGTTGTGTAAGGAGAAATTGTAGGGATATAAATAGTATGTGTACTATCCAAAATATTGTGATTTGGGAGCCTCCACAGTTGGGTTGGTTTAAATTAAATACCAATGTGGCAATGGATATTCAAAATGGTAAGGTCAGTTATAGAACTGTTATTAGAAATCATGAGTGGTTGATTATGTTGGCTGAAACCAATTTTGGGAATTATTGTGAGGATGTGGCTATTGTTGAGGCAGAGGCTATTCGCTTTGATATTCGACTTGCTAAAGAGACTGGTTTGTCTCCGTTAATGATTGAGTCGAACTCGTTGTTTGTTATTCAATTGATCCAAGGAAAACAACATACTCGTACAGAGCTTTTGTGGATAATTTTTTATGTGCATCAACTAATGCAACCAAAGCAGGACTTCAGGATTCGGCATATTTCAAGGAGTGGTAACCAAGCTGCGGATACTCTAGCTAAGTATGCTCTTCGAACATGTTCATCATTTGTATTGCTAGAAGACTTTCCACAGTCTATAGGTTGTTGTCTTTGAATATTTTCCTGATTTAATGAGAATTACTTTGTTTAAAAAAAATTGAAAAGGCACAAATATAAAAGTGTTGGTTTTCAGACTTTTTAAGTTGAAAAAAACCAATAAATTACTACTTATGATCAGAGATTTAGATAAAAAATAAAAAATAAAAAATAAACATGCATTCATGTTCAAATATTTATCTCTATTTAAAATTTAGATTAATTCATATTTATTAAGATTTTATAGAAAAACAAACATTATCTAATGAATAAAATTTGTACAAGTGGTATTAGAAATTTGAGATTCAAATCTCACTCATATATTCAACTGTGATTTAGATGGGATGAATAAAAAGTTGGATTTTCATTAGATATAATTAAAAAATAATAATAATACTAAGATCCCAATTGTTATCCTAACCCTTGCATCATAGCATCTTTTTTCTTTTGTAACTGTCACATCATGTCGGTTATTAATACTATATTAATTTTCATAAATTATAATTTTACTTTTGAATATCAATAACTGACTTATGTGATATTTATAGCTAAGTTGTTACATCAATTGGAACTGAAATGCTGAAATTGTACTTGTGTGGTATTAAGTTATTATATTGTTTATACACTTGTAACATGTTATAATAATTACAGTCGATTTCTCTCGCATCAAACCGTGGGAATGGTAGACGACGCTATGGTCCTCCGGGTGCATGGTGCTCCCAATTTTTAGTAAACTACTTTAGCGTCCCACTTATTTGTTGAAAAGTAAAAAAAAAAATAGAAGCTTTAAAATTTTAAAACATAAGTCCAATATATATATATACTTAGAGTATATTTCTATTATTTATATTTGAATATTAAATCATAGTTAATTATTATGAAACTTTTTACATTGTTATTTGGTCATATTATTATTATTAAATTAAGTTTTAATTATATATTTAAATTATTTATTAAATAGATTTTATGTTGCTTCCAAAAAATAAAAAAGATTCCATGCACTAAAATTTTTTACAAGTTATTGTCCTTTTACTATCATTAATTTTAATAGTCAATTAGGTCAATTAATCAAAATTTAAAAATTTAAAATTATGTATCAAATCTTTGACTATTTTACTTTTTTTAAAAACCAGAGGGACATCAACGTTAAAAACCAAAGAAAATACATCCATACCATTGAAGTAAGTTCTATGCTAAATTTAATGGACAACTCACATGTGGACAAAATGGGGGGCACCATGCATCAAGTGCACGGTAGTTGGACCTGGGAATAGCCTAATTGGGGTGATGTCCTTTGCAATGAAAACATTTTTAAAAAAAATTATATTTACCAAATTTCTATTGCAGCACCATATGAAAATT
The DNA here is from genome assembly GCF_000493195.1 of Citrus x clementina. Lineage (NCBI taxonomy): Eukaryota > Viridiplantae > Streptophyta > Magnoliopsida > Sapindales > Rutaceae > Citrus > Citrus x clementina. The sequence continues at coordinate 11,115,614 of NW_006262274.1, forward strand.
ATATAATTAACTTTTCATACAATCTTATTTATTTTATAAATTAATTTCTTTCAAATAAATATAACTAATTGGTTTTAAATTAATTTAAGTCAAATATGACAAGCTAATTGATGAGACGGAAGCCTTGAAAGTAGATTAATAGAAGAAACAAAAATTTCCGAATAATAAGTTTATTAAATAATTTTGAATATTACAAAACTATTTCGACCCCTTTATATAATAATTTTGAATATTACAAAACTATCGCGAATTTACTAAAATAAGTAAATCTGAAATATTATTTGATAATAAAATTCTCCTAATTAGAACTAGAAGAGGAAAACAAACAACACTCAAATCCGAGTTCTAGGAAAATAAAAAATAAAAATCCTAAAAGAATTATGAAAAATGGGGAAAATCTTAAAACTAAAAACAATAACTAGAAAATAAACAGAATTTCTAGTTCAACCATACGGCAGAACGGCATGAGCAATTATGGGTTAGATTCGTCTCATTGCAAGCTTCAAAACGATATATTATACATCGAAAACGGAAACTTATATCTAAAGTTATGCCCTCCGGAAGGTATCCCACTTATAATACACAACCATCCTACATCACATGTTAGCCATTGATTGGTAGCTGAATTTTTAATATTAAAGCTATTGAAAAATAAATAATTATATTAAGAAAGTAATTTGATCTTAATTGCTTGTTCTTCTAATGGTAATATTTATATTAATTTTTATAAATACATATCAATTACAATATTAATTTATTAACAATAATTAATTATTTTTTTAGTCAATTTTTTTAACAGTTATATTTATATAAATTTTAATAAATACATATAAATTATAATAATTATTTATCAATTTAACTTAATTGTTGATTCTTTTAACGCTTATATTTATATCAATTTAATGAAAAACTATCAATTATAATATTAAATTTAATAATAGTAATTATCTTTGTACTTTCTTATTAGGAAATTATCAATTTACCACTTGACTTATATTAAAAATTCTCGATAGCTCATAATTTTCTCATTTTGTATCAATTCACCACATCATTTTTATTTGCAAATGGTTGTTGTTTCCACTAAATAGACCTAAATTGATAAAATATCTTAAATGCCCTTGTGATGTAAATATATTATTAACGGTGTTACGTGATGGTAAATTAATACAAAATTAAAAGCTTGAGTGATTCAAAGTTATTGTTAAAATTCTTAATTCCAAGTTAAACTTTCAATAAAATTTAGATGATAAATTAATAATTTCTTTAATTTAATATATAGCTTACACATGTTTTGGCCTTTGGCTGTAATTATGAAATGTAAGTTATGCAACTCAAGAGGGAGGTGAATTCAGATTTTAAAACTTATGCAAAATAATCCTTAATCAAATCAAAAACAATAAATTCAATAAAGCACAATAATAAAAGAGGAAGGGAAGAGAGAGCAAACAAAATAATTTTTACGTGGTTCGGCAATCCCTACCTACGTCCATGCCTCCAAGTCAACCAAGCTGGATGATTTCACTATCCAAGTCTTCCAAGGCTTCAAGTTCTTTACAACTGACTTCGAAGGTGTCAATAAATCTTTACAACCAAAAGATTATTTCTCAATTTCTTTACTTAAGTGTTTCTCACACTTATACACTCATAAATTTGATGAGAAAATAAAAATTACGACAAAGAAACTCTCTTTAAGAGTGGATATATAAATTATAGTACAATGATGATTTAATATATGATGATTTGCGAAATGAAAGCTCAATATATGTTGTATATACTTGTTTATACTTGCAAAAGTCTCAAAATTAAAGTTAAAGTTGAGTTTTTATAGCTAAAGCCCAAAAACTAGCCGTTATAGGCAAATTTCAGCAAGCAAGCGACTAGCCGCTTAATTTAGCCGGCTCCCCGCTTCAGAACAGTAAATTTACCGTTAAATTTGAATTTTGATACAATAACATTGTTAACAAAATTATTTTTTACCCTAAACTTTCTGTAATTATACTATAGCCCAAGAATGTCATAAAACTTTACAAACAAATCAAATTTCAGAATTTTTTAAATAATACTTATTATTCCCAAAAATTTTTGAAATTATTATATGCCCAAAATATGACAATATTTTTCAAAGTAGTCCTTTTCAAAATTTAACATAATACTTATAAATTTCAAAGTTTTTAAATTTTTTTCAATTTAGTCCAAAACTTGAAAGTATGAAATTTTCCTCAAGCGGTTAGCCACTAGCTCTCAAGCGGTTAGCCGCTAACTCTCTATTTACTTTTAATATTTATACTTTGGCCCCAAACTATTTAGAAATTATAGTACACCCCAAAAAGTGTCAAATGTTTGCAAATAGGTCAAACTCCAAAATTCGAAACAATACTTGTTAAAATCAAAGATTGTAAAAATTTTTTATTTTGGTCCACATCTTGAAAAATAAATAACTTCATAAAATACTTAGCTTTATACTTGTAAAACCTTTGATTTATAAAAAATAATGATTTATTAAACAAAATCTTAAGTTTCTCAAATGTTAAACCATTCATATATTAAATCATACCGGCTTTATAAGAATTGTCGCAATAATGAGTCCGTTGAGCTCTAAACTTTATTCTTGATTGTGCCGTTGTCCGTTGAATGTCTTGAACTTGATTTCACGTGATTCACTTCATCGTAAATATTATCATTCAAGAACTAGTGAAATGTGAAATACAATATTTATCAAATCACTTAAGACACATGTTTGTTATCATCAAAATTACAATATATGTAGCCCTTTAGGCTAACAAATTATACATCTTCCCTCGTACCCAACTCATACTCATTGAGCATCCACTATATCCTTCCTTAATGGAGTAGGTACTCACTTCCAATATTGAGTGTTGAGTGCTAGAAAGTGTATATTTATAAAGGAGAAAATCATCATTTTACACTCCGAGTCTCACTAACATCCCTAATTTCATGTATTTAACTCCCTTGTAATTTAATTATGTGTTTTATTATAATTAAATATTTTATGTATTTTAGGGGGCATCATGATTATTTCACAATGAACGAGAGATCAGATAGCAAAATTGATAGCAACTTTGAACTCAGGACAGTCGAAAACCTTAGGAGGAGTATAAAAAGATAAATGACATTGTTCACATATACGGTACTATTCACGACATTGTTCACATATACGGACAACATTATTCACATATACGGTGCGATGGCGTGGTATTGACCACTGACGTGGCTTGACCAATGATGTGTCACGATCCTATTGGACTAAAATGATTATGTGGAGTTGACTGGTGACTTGGCAGTATGTTAGTGGATCGAAAAACGTGCGTACGATACATGCATATACACGGAATGACAACCCTGATAATGTGTTCTATCCAATCAGAACTTGCCACGTGTGCAATCCTGAGTGTCCAAATTATTTTAATCTGATGGCCATGATTTACTCAGTGTATTTATAAATAAGGGGCTCCCCCCCTAATTTGACACCCCTGAATCCATTTTTGAACTCTATTTTCTGTAATTCCTTCTATATCTTGTATTTTCTACGTATTTTAATAAATTCTCATTTTACCCGTAGTTCAATTATGAGTAGCTAATTTTCTTTCAAGCTTAGGTTGAAGGTGAAATCTCAACATGTTCCATAGGCTTAATTTTGTAAATTTACTTTCTCTTCCCCTCTAATTTATGTGGATGTTTTGACTTTTCGTTGAAAGATAGTAATAATCTTACCTAGATATTGCACTGGGTAACCATCTCCCTAATGCAAGGTTGTTACTATTTGGCACAATAAATCCTTAGCACCATATTAATTAGAGTGTGGTTCATGAGGAGTGGAAACCCCCCTCATAATTTAATTGGCACTAATAAGGAATATTAAACCCATAGTGCATGCTGAGTGCGGATCCAGAGACCCAAGCGCTTCATTTTAATAGTTTTCACTTTAATTGATTCTCGTTATTTTCATTTAAATTTTAGGATAATCTAAATCAATTCCACCACAAATCCAACCACACACTTAGAAAATTAACTCTACACGCAATTAAAATCTACCTCCTCATGGGATCGACACTCGTCACTATTGATCTATTTTACAATAGATTCGTGCACTTGCAAGCTCAATAAAATTTGTACAACATTGAGCTCATCTTATAACCTCAATCCTTTTATAGTTTTATGGAATTTATAAAGTTTGAAGTTTGAAACCTTGTTAAATGTGATCATCTTTCACTACAGTGCACCCTCTTTCACTTTTGTAAAGGACAATTGAACATTTCATTAATATTATAACCCCACCATTTGTAATAATAGTTTTTTCTTTAATTAATATAGAAATTATATAAAAAGGTTAAATTTGAATTTAGTTTTTTTTTATTACAAAAGACTAATGCTCAAAATTACAACTCGCATAACATGAGAATATTTACTGATATATTTACAATCAAACGGTTACTAAGATAAGAGCCCAGATTTGGACCCTATAAAATATTCGAGGGATGTCCACTCCACTCTCATTTTGAGAGAGAGAAAAGTACCTTCACACAATTATTTACATAATTATGAAGGAAATTTTAGCCCCCACAATGCTTTTGTGGGGGCTTGAACCGCTACCCTCACAAGTGTGAAGGTAGCAGCTTTGGCCAAGTGGCAAATTTGAATTTAGTTAAACCATAATATTTGTATACCTCTAAATAATGAGCCTCATTATATTTAGAGTAATATTAGACATTCTAACATCCAAATTCTAATTTGAGTCATAATGGATGTGGCATTTACTCATTAGATGGTGGTTAAATAATTTTATAAGGTATGAAATTTATCATCTAATAGAAGAGTGATACATAGCATTAAGGCTCAAGTAGGAATGCAAGTGTTGGGATTTTTGACATTATTATTATCTGTAAATCCTAATTTAGGATAGGATTTTGATATTTCCACCCTACTATTTGGGTAAATTTACTCCATTCTAAAAACAAATTTACCAAAAAAAAATACATTTGTTAAAATAAAAAAGTTCTAAACATTTAGTCAATCAGATCCTTTTCTTTACATAAGCCTCTTAACATTTTTTATCACTAATGTTATCTTAACATAATTATAATTTGACTTTTTACCCTTCTAAGATTAAATGACTATTTATCCAAAACATATGCTTTTGTACCACAAGCTTAAAGAATTAATGAGGATTTAATTGCTTAATTATTCAAAGTTCTTCTTTATGTAAAATTAGTAAAAATAAAGTGAATTTTTCATAATTATTTTTTGAAGTTGTGGGTTTGCACAGTTTGAGGGTGGAAATATGACGACCCTTTAGGATCTAATTGACTTTTTTGGTAAATTTAAAATACTTTTGAATCGTGGAGAAATAAATTGCATAATGACAGAAAATTTTATTATAAAAAAAATATGTTTACAGTTTATTTAATTTCTTCAAGATAATAGTGGAATTTTATTAGGACTCTAGTATCCAAGTTTAAGTTTAAAACTTTCGTATATATATATATAGAGTCAAGGACAAAGGGAAGTTTATAATATGGGTGTAGAGAGATAATAATTTATTTTTTCTTTTATAAAAATAAAAAACTACATATATGAATTCAAGGGCAAAGTGAGTTGAACTTATGATATGGGTACTGAGAGATTATAATAATAATTATTATTATTTGTAAAAGGAGGGATGTAAAACAAGGATTTTTTTAAGAGTTCGTCAATTTTCATACTGATCTTATTCAAACACACTTAATTATGAAATTATGATGGGATCCACTACATTAGTGTTAATATGATTGGGAGATTATAATAAAAGGAAATTATTTGTGATTTTAGTTAGAATTATCTTGTGCTTTTTCATAAGTGATCTATGTTGGAGAAAAATCAATTTTTTTAAATTTTTATAAAACCTTTTAAGATCGCTCTCACACAATATATAAGAATTTGTAATCTAGAAATCGTACTTTGAAAATCCGATTTGGCTTTTTCCGCTGAAGTGATTTAGGCTCCCAGATCACGATCTATCACCACCATGCTTGTTAGATCACGAACTGTCACCAATGATCTTCCAGGTTATAACTTAGGTTTGATTTGTACTTGACGTGTGGGCGCCTTTATCACAACTAAAGTAACTAGCACGAGAAAATTTTTCTCTCAACAATAGAGAGAAAAAATTTTTTCTCTGATCTGTATAAAGTGGCTGCTCTCTTTTTCTTTAGAGAAAATAAGTTTTTTATATCTCTCTTTTTCTTTATCACCACTAAAGTAAATAGCACGAGAAAATTTTTCTCTCAACAATAGAGAGAAAAAACTTTACAACAATAGAGAAAAAAATCTTTTTCTCTGATCTGTATAAAGTGGCTGCTCTCTTTTTCTTTAGAGAAAATAAGTTTTTTTATATCTCTACTCACGTTACTTGTTTTTTCTATAGGGGACCCACCTTATAAAATAACATAAGGCCCCTTACACACAAGCTAATTAAATGGAGCCTCCCACTAAATGATCTATTTAGGCTTTTGACCCAAATAGCTAGTTATCTTACTTATTAATCCAGTAGTGGTGTAGTCAATTAAATGAGTTAACCCGAGGATCATTTGGGAACATACAATAGTGACTATAATAATTAGGCTTGTAATTAAACTAGCCCAATTATTTAATTCCAAATCTACTCCACTAAAAGATTGGAACTGACCTCCATAATTGTATGCTCGAATAATAATTTGTCCCAAGCCACATTGATTTCTTTACTACATAATCCTTTGTACCACATCATTAATTAAATCGACATCTCAACTGTCCAATCGATTTAATTACATCTTATTCCTTGATACTTACTGGTTTTCTCTAATGATCATTTTCAACATACTAAATATGTTGACACACTCTGGCCAGAGAATTCTATGATCAAGTGCCGAAAACTCATCAAGAAATGTGTTGTACAAATTCTATATTGTTAATGTATAACTCCAATACTCATAATTGCTCCCACTAAGATACCGGGTAATCTTGACCACAAGGATGTGTCGTGCCCATTGGTAATTCAAATGGAATAACAATTACAATCGTGAAATCATAATTAACTCAAGATTAATATTACAGTAAAATCAATGCCTATGAGATTTAATAAGTCTGACAGTTATTACAAAGTTAATTAAATCTCATATGTGATCATGTTCAATGTAGTCGTACTACATCAATAAATTCATACATGATTAAGACAAATCATTCAATGAATTTATTATAGTCTATACCTAAATAAAGTGCCCAACTTTATTTATCAACTGCAAACTAAATTTATTTAATCATAAGATAACTTATATTTATATCTTCTGTGAATCTACATGGTGATCACATAAATACATATAATATGATTAAATGGACTTTAATAAAAATATTAATACAATTAAGATATTTAAATAAAATACCTCATTTATTTTATTAATCAGAAAAATTATTTATTATAATTAAATAAACACATATACTTTTAAAGAGCATATTTTCCCAACAACACCAACATTACCAAATTCCCACGTAATTGCACCCGCCACAACTTCAAAAGAAGAACGCGTAAAATGACATCAAAAAGATATTGCTAAAATCCTGTCACACAACTTTGTGAGGTTCTTGTGATCCAGCAGTGTCGTTCTCCACTAAATACGAAAAATGACTAAAAGCAATATTAAAGAGCACTTAAAAGGGCATCTATTTTTTATTACTTTTTCTTCTTTTCTTCGTTAAAAGACAAGCTAATAATTTGCTAATTAGCCAAGAGCTTAAATTTTTGTTTCAATATGTGTAGAAGATCTGGCATAGTGGTAACTTAGTCATCTGCTTTGTCCTCATTTTGGAATTAAATTTCCATTTTCTGAGGGGTTAATTGGTCTAAAAAATTAATTGTGGCATCTTCATCATCCAATTACTTGTGGCATCTTCATCATCCAACAATGTAATTAAAAATTAAACTAGAGAAATGATGGATTAAAAGGAAAAAGAGAAAGAAAAGTAAAAGGGTATTCCATTTTTTTGGCGTAATTATACATAAATTATGTTGGGATCCTTAATTTTATTGATAAATTATTCAATTTCCATGTTAAATAGTTTTCCAATGTGAGTGTTAGCACTTTAAATATAAAGTGCAGACTATTCTCTTACATCGTTGAATAGATACTTTTTTCAGTAATCTAAAGGAAATAATCCGCATTTTATAGACTCCGCAACTGAAGATGACTCAATATTGTTAGTTTTATAATTTTTTTTAATTATTTCATTTTTTCACTTTAATCATTGTTTCCACTGCAGTAGAAAACCAATTATTGAATTTGTCTGGAAATGTTTCTTGAAATCAATATCCCGCGGAAAATTCAAAACCACACTAGAAGAGCTTGATTTCATTGTTTTTGTAATGATGGATCAGAAAGAGGAAAACAGATACAAAGAGGGAGAATGGAAGAAATAAAATTATAATTAAAAAATAAAACAGAGGTAATAGAACAAATAAAATGTAGATAAAAAATGATTTCTTTTTTTCCCATTTTGATCTTATTTTATTTTGTGAAACTTTAAATTTTAAAATCATTGGACATTTGGTCTCCCTTCTTATCAATTTTGCTAGTTTAGTCTTTTCGGTTTTGTGCTTGTTGTGCGGATGCATTGCTTTTCTTTCTATGTTTTTAATTTTATGTTTATTTGGAGGGATAAGGCATGTTACTTTAATCTTTCCTGATTAAGTGTTCTTCTTTATTCAAATGTCCAAATCAGAGACAAATACATGTTGATTTTTTTTCTTAACCCTTTAACTAATTAATTAATAGACACATGCTCTCAATTCCTCCAGAGAGTATCAAATTTTCAAATTTCAAAGATTTATATGCATCGCGTTTTAAAGTGCCTAGACTAATTTTGAATTAATCCAAACTTCAAGGATATATGAAAATATCTGATAAGTTAAAAATTTTGTGAAAGATGAGAAGCCTTCCAGTAGATTTGGATCCTTCCTAATAATATGCGGTGTTATGTTTTGTTTTCTTTTCTGTTTTTCCTTTTCGATTTCCTTTGTTTTCATTATTTTTTTGTGTTCTTTTATTTTTATTATTTTGTTTTTCCTGCTATTCATCTTATAAAGAGCGACAATTTATACAATTTATCTTCCACAGAAAATTCAAAGAAAAAGGAATCAAGTTAACCCAATTCCTAGAATGTTAATCGCATACATTAACCCTAAAACAAAAAACAGAGTTCGAGCTTTACAAGAAGAGGAAGGTCTCTTAAGAAACTCATAAAGTGATTCAATCAATTCAATCCAAATCTCAGTGGCTATATATATATAGATGTGTGTGTGTGTGTGTGTGTGTGCGCGCGCGCGCGCGTGAATGAATGAATGAATGTGTGTATGTATGAATGAATGTGTGTATGTATGAATATGAGACTGCATAAGTCATATATAATGTTGTTGCGACTAAACTCACAGCAAATGCATTGAGGAATTACAAAACATTACCGTGTTATTTTTATATATACACACCGTTTGGTTATGTTTTCTACAAATGATTGACAGCTACAGAAGCTTTAGGCTTTTTTTTTTTAATATTGTTATATAGGACTGTAGGTATTATAATTAATATTTACATACAGATTCTAGTACTGGGACCTTCTTTGTGGCATGTACTCTTCTGAAGCGCTGCTCAAATTCTTCAAACCCTCTCAAATATTCGAGGGTTGTCCACTCCACTCACATTTCGTGAGGGATAGACTGGCTCCACTCAATCCCACTGAACCAAAGGCCCATTAGTATAGAAGCTTTAGGCTTAAAAGAAGAGTTTTGGTGCCATTTTTCAGAGAAATTTTAAACGTCTAGGACAGGGCTTTCCCTTCTTGCTAGCCACATTAATGTTTTCAAGATAAATTGAATTCTATAACTTTTTTTTCATCTTTTACTTTTCTCACAACCATATTGGAAAATTTAGGGTATCCTACTAGTTTGCTTTCTCCGTCTTCCCGCATGTCTTGAATAGAAAACAAAATTTTATTTCTATTCAGATATAAATCTTTGGTGATTTGGCCTTTTTTTTTTTTTTGACAAAAAAATTTTCTTATAGATAACACACTTTTAATTATAGATCTGATGTTATTATATCAATTAAAAGAACCAACACTGAAATGGGATATCATGTTCCGATATATCAATACACTGACTTTCCTCCATGTTTATTAGTGAAGGATCTAAATTCATTCAATTTCCAAAAGTAACAATTATGTGCTTCTCTTCAAGTTTCATAACTTCAAGTGTTGACTCGGTACTTATAAAAGGCACTCTAATACTTAACTTAACATTTGCTTTCTTAGAGAATATAAGAAAATGTGTTTGGTTCCTTCGAAAATATAAGAAAGGGTAAAATCTTGTTTAGTTCCTATATTTTAAGATTAGTGTCCGTTTAATCCCTAACTTTTTAAAAATACCTCAAAACATCCTCGACATTAAATTATTAGCACATTTCCTCTTATTTTTTGTTGCTTTTGACTTAATTTTTACAAAATTACGCTCTTACAATAATTTTTTTTGGGCATTAGTAAAAAGAAAAAAATTATCAATTTAATCTCAAAAAATAAAATAGAAACAAAATTAATATATGTTACTTTTTTGGAACACACTGCTCAGGAGTTAATGTATTAATTTTTTTAAATAATGTCCAAAAAAAAGGTAATTTAAATATTTTTACAATAATTTTTTTTTGGACACATGTAAGCTTTCACAAAAATTAATATACATTCTTTTTGTTTTTATTTTATTTTTGGGATTAAATTGATAATTTAAATTTTTTTCTTTTATTAATTTCATAAAAAGAAATATTATTGTAAAAGGGTAATATTGTACAAACAAGTCAAAAGAAATAAAAAGTAATAGCGAGGATGTCAATAATTTAATAATAGGGATGTTTTGAGATATTTTAAAAAATATAGAGACTAAATGGGTACTAATCTTAAAATATAGGGATAAAACGAACTTTTACCCTATAAGAAAATCAAAGAGAAATATAATCTTGAGCCCGGATAGTGGTTTGCTCTCTTATTCTTGAGAGAGAGTGATCCGTTAATTTTCTCCTCCGAACTTTTTTTTTTTTTTGCTTTCTCAAAATTTTTTATTTATTTTTACTGTACACATCCAGAATCTTTAAATCCTTATTGTATTTACTGACAGGTGGAATGATCTAAGTGGTCAAATTTTATGGTGCTTACCATTAGTAAGAGTTTAAAACTATTTACTGAAATAGATTATCTACAAATTGATTTAAACGTCTTTAATGGATTGTTTAGTTTGTATTATTGTTAGAGTGCAATTTATGCACTAATTTTGCATTGTTTACTTCCTTTAATATCGATGTTTTGCACTTAATAATAGTAATTTACTTGTGTTTTTTTTTAGGCGCAATTCTATTGATTGGTGCTAAAATTGAGCTACAAGATGATGTTTGAGGATGATTGTTTTCCTGGAGAAATTATGAGCTTAAGAAGAACTTTGTTAATAAGGCGTGGGCGTTTGCTGTCAACTAAGGGCCTGCAGTTTTTATTTTAACGTGTTTTGTCTTTTTGGTTATTTTTTTAATTTTGAATTTAATATTTAGATAATATTTTAGATATTAGTATTTTATTTTTGGAAAAACTCTATTAGAGAGAGGAGACATGAAAAACAAAGGAGATGAGATTTTTGAGGAAAAAAGAAAACCCTATATCTAAATTTTTCTTTTCTCTCTATAAAGAAATAAACCTATTATTTTGGTTGAATGTTAATAAAGCTGTGATTCGTCATTACTGTGAGATCTTTCTTATACTTTAATTATTTTATTACTTTTTGGGTATTTGTTTAATCTCTAAATTATTGTCATGATTATGCTTGTTAATTAGATAATTGACCACTATTTAATTATCAACTTAATCTATTGTCAATTAAAAGATTCATCGTATGAAGATTTTAATGTTTGTGACAAATAGCATAGCAGTGCGTTGTGTTATGAGAATAAACAATCTAATTTAAATGAACTATCGTATGCGTTTGTTGATTAGGATTTGTGTTTCTTTGATTTTTCAGGCTGTCAATTGATTAAATCCTATGATCGTATCTAGGCTTGTCTATTGATTAGGGAAATAACCAATGGTCGTACCTTGATTATCGACTAGTTTAGGAGAGATTGGCTATTAGAGGGTCTCATTAGCTATAACTGGTCTATACATAAGTAGTAATGATTTATATTTAAATCAATGATCAGTAGTCGAATCAAGCTGAGTTAATTCCTTCAACCAGAGCTTTTCCCAATTTGAATTAAAATTTTAATTTGCATTCTTGTTATTTTAATTTGATTTTTATTATTGTCAACAATCCCCCCTTTTTCATTTTACATTTTAAAATGATTTAAATAATTACCGATCTCTGTGGACACGACCCTGCTCAATTAGTATACGCAATTTATTTAGAGTAGGTATTTATTTTTGCTGGCTTCGACAACCACCAAATTTTGGGGTGGTTGCTAGGGATTGGTGCCGTTTATTTAATCCTTTTTACATTTTACTTGGTGTATGGTTCGTTCTTCTCATATAGGTACACTTTCGTTTGATCCCGAAATTGAGAAGACAGCTCACCAGCTGAGACAGCAGACGAAGCAAGCTAAGTAACGATCCTCGTCGCATTTGCTTTCTGAAACAGATACAGTGCCTGATTTGGTTGAATCATCTAACGATTCAGAAGAACAAGTGATCGATAGAGATGCACATGTAGAAAGAACTCTTAGAGAGTTAGCTGAACCATACTTGAATTAGCAACCACTCTGCATTCAATATGTAGACTTGGAGGTAAATTTTGAATTAAAGTTTGGTCTTATTCATTTATTACCCAAGTTTCATGGTTTTGCAAGTGAAGATCCTCATAAACATCTCAAGGAGTTTCATGTTGTATGTTCAAGTATGAGACCACAAGGCGTGACTCAAGAGTAGATTAAGTTGCGTGCGTTTCCTTTCTCTTTAGATGGGCTAGCTAAAGACTGGTTGTACTACTTACCTCCTGGATCGATTACAACATGCAATGGTTTGAAGAAGCAGTTCCTTGAGAAGTACTTTCCTGCTTCAAGAGCTACCAACATCAGAAAAGACATTTGTGGGATCAGACAACTTCCTGGGGAGACTTTGTATGAGCATTGAGAACGATTCAAACAATTGTGTGCCAATTGTCCTCAGCATCAGATTTCTGATCAACTTCTTATTCAATACTTTTACGAAGGACTTTCATTGATGGATAGGAGTATGATAGATGCTACTAGTGGAGGTGTGTTGGTGAACAAGACCCCTACTCAAGCAAGGGAGTTGATCTCAAATATGGCCACCAATGTACAACAATTTGGCAGCAGGCAAGATCCCACTTCAAGGAAGGTGAATGAGGTAAATATTTCTTCTATTGAACAACGTTTAGATAAACTTACTTCTCTTGTGGAAAAGTTTGTTGTAGGTAATGTGCAACAGGTGAAGACTTGTGACATTTGTTCCAATATGGGTCATTCAACTGATATGTGTCCTACACTTCAAGAAGAACCCGTTGAACAAGCCAATGCAGTTGAAGGATTTCCAAGCATACCTCAGAGGAGGTATGATCCTTATGCACAAACATACAATCCGGGATAGAAGAATCATCCCAACTTCAGCTATGGAGTTAGGCTGTTAGGATTCCCACAACAATACCCACCAAGACAACCAGCCACACCACAGTCAAACTCCAAGTCAGGTATATCTCTTGAAGAAATTGTTAAATCACTAGCGACTAACACTCAACAATTTCAGTAGGTAACTACAACAAGCATTCAGAATTTGGAGAACCAAATGAGTCAATTGGCGACTACAATGAGCCGTCTAGAGTCTCAAGTATCAGGGAGATTGCCTTCACAATCTGAGGTGAATACAAAACAAAACGCTAGTGCTGTCATCCTTAAAAGTGGGAAGGAGTTCCAAGCGCCTAGTAAGAAAGTGACAAAGCATGTAGAAGATGAGCTTGAGAAGAATGAATTGATGCCTAAATCTCAAGATGCGCAACCCACCAGAGCGAAACCCCTATCTGTGGTGATACCTCCTCATTTACCAAGCCGGTTTGCAAAATCCAAGAAAGAGGAACAAGAGAAAGACATCCTTGAGACATTTCGCAAGGTTGAGGTAAATATATTCCTTTATTAGATACTATAAAAAAATACCTCGATATGCTAAATTCCTTAAGAAATTGTGCACCTCCAAGAGAAAATTAAGAGGAGATGAAAGAGTTCACATGGGGGAGAATGTTTCAACAGTTCTCCAAAAAAAACTACCTCTTAAGTGCAAGGATCCAGGTATGTTTACTATCCCTCGCAAAATTGGTAGTGTTAGAGTTGAGAATGCTATGTTAGATCTAGGAGCTTCTATTAATATCATGCCTCGTTCCATTTATTCATCTTTGAATGTTGGTCCATTAAAAGAAATTGACGTGATAATTCAACTAGCTAATAGGTCTAATGCATATCTTGATGGGGAATTAGAAGATGTCTTAGTACAAGTTAATGAGTTGATTTTTCCTGCTGATTTTTATGTACTTGATATGGAAGAGGATAACTCATTTAATTTTGTCCCAATTTTTCTAGGAATACCTTTTCTTAAGACTGTTAGGACTAAAATGAATGTACATAAAGGGACTCTCACTATGGAGTTTGATGAAGAGGTTATAGAGTTCAATATGAATGATGCCATGAAATATCCTAGTGAGGAACATTCGGTATTTTCTGTGGATGTTATTAACCCTATAGTGCAGGAAGTTTTTTATTTGGATATTAAAGATTCATTGGTAGCTGCTTTAAATAACAATTTGGGCCTCAAAGGATAGCAAAATGATGAAAATGAGTTTGTTTTAAATTTTGTATCGCAAGAGATAATTTATGAATTAAATTCTTTGAGAACTTTAACTCATCATATGTCTTATATTGAATTACCTTCATCTCATGCAAAACTTCTTCCATCTATTTTGCAGGCACCGAAAATAGACCTTAAATCATTGTCGAGTCATCTAAAGTACATGTTTCTAGGAGATGGTGAGACACTTCCGGTGATCATCTCTTCAAAGCTTAGTACTTTAGAGGAAGAAAAACTTATTAGAGTGCTAAAGGATTACAAAAAGGATATTGGGTGGACAATTGTTGATATTAAAGGATAAGTCCGTCCACGTGCATGCATAGAATACTGCTGGAGGAAGATGCCAAACCCTCGAGTCAAGCTCAACGCCATTTGAATCCACTAATGTTGGAAGTAGTGAAGAAAGAAATTTTGAAACTTCTTGATGTAAGTATAATCTATCCAATTTCGGATAGCAAATGGGTAAGTCCAGTACAAGTGGTACCGAAGAAAACTGGTATAACAATTGTTGAGAATTCTTATGGTGAGTTAGTACCCACCCGAGTTCAGAATGGGTGGAGGGTTTGTATTGATTTTAGAAAGCTTAATTCACTCACTAGAAATGATCATTTTCCTATTCTTTTTATTGATCAGATACTTGAAAGGTTGGCAGGAAAATCTCACTTTTGTTGTCTTGATGGCTATTCAGGTTTTCATCAGATACCAGTTGCGCCTGAGGATCAGGAGAAGACTACCTTCACATGTCCTTTTGAAACATTTACGTACTGACATATGCCATTTGGTCTTTGTAATGCTCCCGCCAGTTTTCAAAGGCGCATGGTCAGTATTTTTTTAGACTATGTAGAGAACATTATAGAGGTATTTATGGACGATTTTACAGTTTATGCTGATTCTTTTGATGATTGTCTCTATAATCTAAAGAAAGTACTTGAAAGATGCATTGAAACAAACATTGTCTTGAATTATGAAAAATGTCATTTTATGGTAGATCAAGGCATTATTTTGGGTCATGTAGTCTCTGCTAGAGGAATTGAGGTAGATAAAGCTAAGATAAATGTTATTAAATCTTTACCTTATCCTACATGTGTGCGGGAAGTTCGTTCTTTCCTTGGTCACGCAAGTTTCTATCGACGTTTTATCAAGGATTTTTCGAAGATAGCTAAGCCTTTATGCAAGCTGCTTCAGAAAGATCTGACGTTTGATTTTAATGAAGTATGCAAGGTAGCATTTAATAAGCTCAAGGAGTTATTGACTTCAGCTCCAATTATACAGCCACCCGACTGGAGCCTCCCTTTTGAGATAATGTGCGACGCCAGTAACTATGTTGTTGGTGTTGTTCTCGGACAAAGGGTTGGAAGAACTGCTCATGTGATATATTACGCATCAAGGACACTTGATAGTGCTCAGTGCAATTACTCAACAACGGAAAAAGAACTTTTGGCTATTGTTTTTGCTTTAGAAAAATTCCATTCTTATTTATTGGGTACTAAAGTGATTGTTTTTTCTGACCATGCAGCGCTCAAATATTTGCTCGCAAAAAAGAAAGCAAAACCGAGACTCATCCGCTGGATCCTACTACTTCAAGAGTTCAACTTGGAGATCCGTGACAAGAAAGGAGTAGAAAACTTGATTGCAGATCACCTTAGTAGATTGGACCACGAGTGAAGAAAAAATACCTTTAAAGGATGATTTTTCAGATGAGCATCTCTTTGTAACTCAAGGTATAGTTCCTTGGTACGCTGACATTGTCAATTACTTAAGTACAAGAACACTACCTAGTGATCTGACGAGGGCTCAAAAAGATAAGATTAAGAGCGATGCTAAGTACTATGTTTGGGATGACCCTTACTTGTGGAAACATTGCTCTGATCAAGTCATCAAAAGGTGCGTATCTGAGTTTGAAATTCCTTCTATTCTTCAGTTTAGTCACTCATATGCATGTGGTGGTCATTTTGGTCCCAAAAGGACAGCATCTAAGGTGTTAGAATGTGGTCTATTTTGGCCTACTTTATTTCGTGATTCATACATGTTTTGTAAGTCGTGTGAGAATTGTCAAAAAACTGGCAATTTAAGTCATAGGAATCAAATGACACTTACCCCTATTCTTGTGTGTGAAATATTCGATGTGTGGGGCATTGATTTTATAGGACTTTTTCCCTCATCTTTTGGCAATGCTTACATTCTTTTAGTAGTGGATTACGTTTCTAAGTGGGTAGAGGCTAAGGCCACCCAGACTGACAATGCTAAAGTTGTAGATTTTGTCAAGTCTAATATTTTTGCCAGGTTTGGTGTACCGAGAGCGGTGATAAGTGATAGAGGCACTCATTTCTGTAATCGGGTGATGGAGACTTTGTTCAAGAGATATCATGTTACCCACCGAGTGTCTACTGCCTATCATCCACAGAAAAATGGACAAGTTGAGATATCAAACAGAGAAATCAAGTCTATTCTTGAAAAGACGGTTAGTCCAAATCGAAAGGATTGGAGCTTACGATTAGATGATGTATTATAGGCGTATCGCACCGCATACAAAACTCCTATAGGTATGTCTCCTTATCGTTTAGTATTTAGTAAGCCTTGTCATTTAGTTGTAGAGCTTGAGCACAGAGCATATTGAGCTGTTAAGCAATGCAATATGCGGATTGATGAAGCGGGAAAGCAGAGGAAGTTGCAGCTACAAGAGTTGGAGGAGATTAGAAACGAATCCTATGAGAGTTCGCGATTTTACAAGGAAAAGACAAAGATATTTCATGACAGAATGATTTTGAGAAAGGAGTTCTCTGTTGGTCAAAAAGTTCTTCTTTTACATTCTAAGCTTAAACTTTTTCCTAGTAAATTACGTTCTCGTTAGGTAGGACATTTTATTGTTACTAATGTTTTTCCTCATGATGCAATTGAGATTCGGAGTCCGACCTCTGACAAAGTTTTTAAGGTTAATTATCGCTTAAAACCTTTTTATATTTCGGTGAATATTGTGGAGGAAGTGTGTTAGATTGCAATTTATGCACTAGTTTTGCATTGTTTACTTCCTTTAATATCGATACTTTGCACTTAATAATAGTGATTTACTTGTGTTTTATTTCTGTAGGTGCAATTCTATTGATTGATGCTAAAATTGAGCTACAAGATAATGTTTAAGGATGATTGTTTTCTTGGAGAAATTATGAACTTCAGAAGAATTTTGTTGATAAGGCGTGGGCACGTGCTGTCAACTACGGACCTGCAGTTTTTAATTTAACGTGTTTTATCTTTTTGGTTATTTTTGTAATTATGAATTTAATATTTTAGATATTAGTATTTTATTTTAAAAAGAACTCTAGAGGAGAAGAGAGTGAGGAGAATTTAAGAGAGGAATCTATTGTGAAAGGGAGAGGAAAAGAAAGAAACCCTAGATCTAAATTTTTCTCTTCTCTCTATAAAGAACAAAACCTATTATTCTAGTTAAAGGTTAATGAAGCTTTGATTCATCACTACTGTGAGATATTTCTTCTGCTTTAATTGTTTTATTACTTTTTGGGTATTTGTTTATTCTCTAAATTATTGTCATGATTATGTTTGTTAATTAGATAATTGGCTACTATTTAATTATCAACTTAATCTATTGTCAATTAAAGGATTCATCGTATGAAAATTTTAATATTTGTGACAAATAGCATAGCAGTGCGTTGTATTATGAGAATAAACAATCTAATTTAAATGAACCATCGTATGCGTTTGTTGATTAGTATTTGGGTCTCTCTGGTTTTTCAGGCTGTCAATTGATTAAATCCTATGATCGTATCTAGGGTTGTCTATTGATTAGGGAAATAACTAACGGTTGTACCTTGGTTATCGACTAGTTAACGAGAGATTGACTATTAGAAGGTCTCGGTAGCTATAACCAGTCTATTCATAAGTAGTAATGATTTATAATTGAATCAATGATCAATAGTCGAATCAAGCTGAGTTAATTCCTTCAATTAGAGCTTTCCCCAATTTGAATTACAATTTTGAAATTGCATTCTTGTTATTTTAATTTGATTTTTATTATTGTCAACAATCCCCCCATTTTTCATTTTACATTTTAAAAGGATTTAAATAATTACCGATCTCTGCGGACACGATCCTGCTCAATCACTATACTCAATTTATTTAGAGTAGGTATTTATTTTTGCTGGCTTCGACAACCATCAAAGTGGCTCTCGAGAGTCCCATTTATGGAGATTGATGCATGAATGTGTCTAGCCAAAGATATAAAATAAAGGCGTTTTTTGGGAGGCAACCCAAAGGATTTATTTATTTTGGTTTTTGTTATATCTTTTGTTTTTAATTTTGATTCAGATTGTTTAAATAATGTTTTTGCTTATTTTGGCTAGAAGAAAATTTTTGGTTAGGCGTGGCCACGTTTTAACTAATAAGTACTTCTGTGATTTTAAAGTAAAATTATTTTAAGGCTTGCCCATATGCTTATTAAAAAAGTACTTTTGTAATTTTTTTGGTGTCTCAAGTGTCTCTTTTAGTTTTTAGTTTCAATTAAAAAAAAAGATTTTTTAATTTTATTTGAAAAAAAATCGAAAAAAAGGGATTTTTTTTAGGGTTTTAATCCCTAGCGCAACCAGCAGCCGCGTCCCCAACCGTGCGCTGCATCCAGAATCTCCATCCTGCGTGCAACCCGCCACGCCCAGCTCCATTCCGCGCAGCACCAGCGTCACCAACTCCAGCATCCCGAGCAACCAGTCACTCTGCATCCCGCGCCCCGTCCATGCACCAGCCCAGCTCCATCCCGCGTGCAAGCAGCCCACACCCAGCATTTCAGCCGCGCAAACATGGAAAAGGCATGAGTGTTTTGCCACTTGCTGAATCCAATCTCGGAGGTTGCCTCACATTCACGACTCAACAAGAGAAAGAAAGGTACAAAGATATTTCCAAGCGAAAAATACTTCCAGCTAAGTATATTCATTACCCGACTCTTGAAAAATTGAATGTTAAGGATAATTTTAATTCTTTGATGGATAAGATTGGTTTGCGTAAGTTTGTTGATGTTGATTGTTTGGGTTATGTTGAGTTGATTAGGGAGTTCTATGCTACTTTTCAATTTAATATACCGAATGATTTTACTTCGCATACTCCGGATGTTTAGGTTAATGGGACAGAATTTTTCACAATCTATCACAGATTTTAACCTAGCTTTAGGATTCATTGATGATGATTATTCTTCTAGTGATGCATATTTAGGGACAACTTGTGACTTTAGCGAAAATTTTGAGCCTTATGGTCTTTGGCGTAATTTATCTTTTGATCACAATGCATATGACCCGAGTAAATCAAAGAGCTCTTTCTTACGTGATCCTATTTTGAAATGTGTGCATCGGTTCTTAGCATATAATTTTTTAGGAAAGAAAGATCACTCGGGAGTTTTCTCTAAAACTGAGTTTTATTTTATCTGGTGCATGTTAAATGATGTGAGGTCTAATTTAGGTTTTTGGTTAGCAGATTAATTTCAAAGTGTGCTTAAACGGTATAGGACTTTATTTCTTGGTCCATACATTACTCTGTTAGCTATAAACTTATGTGTGCTTGATCATAACAATAATGATTTACACCTTGCTTGCAAAAAGGAATTTTTGGATATGTCTTTGTTCGAAAGAACAGGTGCGGTCGAATTCAAGGAGGGGAGATTTCAGTTTACTGAACTAGGACCACTCAACTTCCAAAGAAGCTTTATGTTAGGAGTAGTGCTACCTCTGATGACGAGTTTGACGACGAAACTGCTGCCCCACCAACTATTCCTTCTACATTTGCACCACTTTTGAGCATTCAGTTAGAGAAAATGGAGCACAAGCTGAACAAGATGGACCAGAATTTGGCCGCATACTTTGAGAGTGTGGGATTTATCCCACTATTTCCGCCAAGCCCATAGACATTATGTGGATTAAAGTTCACAATTCAGGGACATTTTTCCTTTAATCTTTTATCCTTACACTTTATTTCTTTATGTGAGCTTTGATTATCATACATTGGGGACAATGTAAGTTCTTGGTGTGGGGGATGGATTTTTGCAATATTGATGTCTTTAATTATTATTTTCACTCTACTCATCCTTAAATGATTTTGGAGTTAGTATGCTTCATATATTATTCTTATTTTTTTTTCTTTTCTTTTGTCCCACTACTCTTTTCCCATTTATCTCAAATTATTTACATCTATTTTTATTTTATCATACTCTTTCATCACTCACATTTTATCTTTCACTTTTTATATTACTACATACATCTTTCTTGCTTCTTATCCTTTTTACCTTTCCTTTTATATATCACTCATACCTTCTTCTCATTCTACACCACTATTGATGGTTGATTCATTTGAAGAGTGTACATGATTTGATGGCAAATTTACCAACTTTGTGAGGATTTGAGCCTATGAGCAACCACTTTGCTCTAATTATTTTTGTTATGTGAATATCAATCTTAGTTTATTTATTCTAGAACTTGCTTTGTTATGCATGTGGAAGCCGCATTACGGGATTTTATGCATTAAAATGATAAGGGCAAACCACTTTCCATTTTTCTATTTTTGCATTTTTCTTCTTTTTCTCCACCCGAAGACCTTTATTTGTTATCTTTGTTTGAGCCTTAACCATTCTCTTCACTTGTTTTACCCATCTAATTCTCTCCATCTACTTATCCATTTTCCTTTTTTTTTTTAGCCTCAATTTAAGGAGATTTTTGGACTCATTGTTTGGATATATTTTGTATATATATTTGTTGCTCTTGCTACCTTGAATTAAAGTTTCTCAATTAGATCAACAAGCATTATGCTTGAATTAAATTGTGCAAGGTTCATTTCTTTTGTTTGGTTCACCATTACTGTGAAAAATAAAATAAAAGAAAAAAGAAAAAAGAAAAAGTGTTTACATTCTTGGCGACTTGAGTAAAAATAAGCATTTTGATATTATAAAATTCATTCAATGAGTTCATTCTTCTCATTTTGATTTCTTTTTCTTTCATAAACCTTTCTTTTTCATTTAACCCATTTAACCATGTTACAACCTTTTTAAGACCCTTAGATTTTTGCATTTAATTCATGTTTTGTGGATTGAGATATGATATATGAGCAAGCTTATGATAATAGCATTCTTTGATTTGATTAGAGTGCATAAATGATACCTTAAACACTTTGACCATTTTTTACCATTCAAGTTACTTTAACATAAGTTTGATCATTTTATCCTTATGAAATAAAATGGACAAATTGCCCCAATAAATATGTGTTATTGTGTCCAATGGATTATGTATTTAATTTTGTGAGTTGTATTCTAATATATTTTTTAAATGAAATCTAATCATATTTAATGCTCTACATGTAAATTATATAAATATGACAATTTGATAATTTATATGAGTATTGTACTATAACGAAATTATGTTATTCAATTAAAAATTAGTAATCATACTAATAAAGTTATATTGACACATCATTAAGAAATAATGAATCTTGTATAAAAATTAAAAAATATATATTAAAGTACAAGTTTGACACTTTAATCTTATAAGGATATAACAATCACTATAAGCTTAAGCTAAAGTGATTTTAGTAATCAACTATAGTTAAATATCTAAGTCCAAAAAACAGATTTAATTAATCATTTCTCTTAAAATTCTTCTCTAGTTAAAAATCTTAAAGATTATACGAATTTCTTTTTTTTTTGTAATTACTTTTAAGAAGTGGAGTAGATTAACAAAAAGTGTGGGTTAGAAATATCACCATCTTTTTAAAATTTATACGAGCGTCAAAGAAAAAGGGCTTGCGTGGCCGTCTTAGTCTCACCCTCCGCTACTACAAAAAAATCCCAACAAATTTCGTTTTTCATATATTGCAATATCTTCATTCAATATGAATAAAACCATTTGGAGCAAAATAATTAACTTAATTTTTAAATATTTAAGTAGGTATTATTATTCCAATAATATAACAATCACTTTTTAAAATATATATATATATTTTTTTACTACTTAAATTATTATGAAAAAAAATAGCTGAAACAAGTACTGTACCCTACCAATACAGTTCATATCCTACATTTATGTGAATTTATGAATAAAGAAAAGGAAATGATATCTAGACAATGCACAGACAGCAATATCGGCACACGCAATCGAATTTAACCTGCTAACTGAAAAATAATCTATTAATACGATAACATCGACTGGATGTATCCTTATTTCTGTCAGCACTTTGTAACCCTCAGTTTCTTTATCTTTTTTGTTATCAATAAGATGTCGTACGTATACATGCATAACTAAGAAATGGTGGGGACCTATCTCCTTCATATTAAAATTATTAATTAAGATATATAAGGTAAATGAGTTTGACGAAGTTTGCTCGTATCAAAATTATTTGACGAGAAATGGATTAAAAAAATAGACTATCAACACATTAAATGTAAAATTTTTTAATTCTTTAGTAGTAAAATAATAGGATATACCTAATTTTTATTTCATAATAACTTAATAGATAAAAGGGTAAAAGCCGATTTAATCCCTGTATTTTAAGATTAGTATCTATTTAGTCCTTATATTTTTAAAAATGTCTCGAAATATCTCTACCGTTAAAGTATTAATACTCTTACTGTTACTTTTTATTTCTTTTGGCTTACTTTTACAATATTACCCTTCAATAATAATTTTTTTGTTTAGACACTAATAAAAATAAAATAATTAAATTATCAATTTAACTTTAAAAAATAAAAATAAAAATTTATATTAATTTTTAATTGTCAAAAATTGTATGCAAACTACTAAGTGCGCAAACGGTGCTTGCAAAAAAATTAAAATAATTTTTTAGGGTTAAATTAGTAATTTAATTATTTTCTTTTTATTAATATCCAAAAAATTATTATCAAAGGGTAATATTGTAAAAATAAGCTAAAAGAAATGAAAAGTAACGGTAGAGGTATCAATACTTTAACGGCTTAGATGTTTCGAGATATTTTAAAAAATATAAAGACTAAATAAACACTAATTTTAAAATTTAAGGACTAAATAAATTTTTACTCAAGATAAAAAATAGACTATTAATGATGTTACATGTCACATTCACTTGATAGTTGATATGGATTAAAAAATAACAAGATAGTTTGTCGTCTCATATTGCATTTAATTATTACAAATTAGGTCATGATATGAAATAGCGATCACATTCCGAGATGATTGTATGGTGTCACTTGTTACAGCAGGTCAATTTTACTGTTGTATGTGCACAGCAAGTTAGTTGGGCCATACTTGTGAAAATCAGCAGGGAAAAATCACAAAATGTGTGGCACAAAAAAGGTCAAAATAATTGAAATAGATCCACTTAATTAATTGTCTCGTATCCAAACATTTAATTACGCAAGCCAGAAAGTGTACGTGTATAGTCATTGTGGGATGACATAACTGAAAAGATTGCTCATGGAGAGATCAGAAATTCCATCTCCATAGAGATTGCTTGGTCTTTAATTTGGGTACCACTAAGAGCTACATTATTTTATTAATCAAATCAAGCAAACATATAATAAATAAATAATAACAACAGTAATAATATTTCTCATGTTTCCTTTTATGGTTCAAGCTCTAATGAAAATTAGGTCTGCTGATTGAATATAAAGCATGCGCAAGTTTTAGTGCACAATTACAAATTATTCATTACTATAATTTTTAATTAGTTTTTATCTGATCATCCAAGCTCAAAGTCTTAGCACACATAGAAGAATATATATGGCCCGAATGGCTTCTCTTTTAGCTGACCCGAAAAAAAAGGTACTTAAAGCTAGTATTAATTAAATAAAAACATTAGTAAATTAAGCATTTGTGGCGACAAATTAACAAAAAGACAATCTGATCAATTGGGTTACGGTTCTTGATTTTAGTGGTTAATGATGCCATGCTGGACCAACCAAGGCCACAAAACATAATCACCATAAATTAGCTTTACAATATCATCATTATTTTAATGCGAGAGTGAGATGCAATCGCGTCGTGTGAAATAAAATATTGATTGTAGACTCCTAGAGCTATAGGCTTGCTAATGAACAGATTATGGTTTCATTAACGCCTATATTTTATTTTTGCACATAGAGTCCAAATTGAAAGTGAAAATATAAAAAGGTAACAAGTAGATTTTTTTTTTCAATTTTAGCTGAACTAGTGATTCAATCCCCTTCCCACTTATGAAGTTATGTAAGTTATGTGACTGGATTTTAAATTTCAAACTTCTTATTTCTATTCAAGAAATTTTACGAATGGAATTAGCTATTAAGAATTATTTTTAATATTATATTAGGTAGTACAATATAAATTTGATAATTGCACCATAAACTTTGCGAGAACCAAAAGCCTAACACAATGCCTACGTGGACCTACCTAAATATGTTAACGGGAAGTCCATCTTAAAATTTCGCTTTGAAAAATATACATGGACTTGATGCATCAAAATGGATTCTGATCAATTTGAAATTTTTTTCGGCACATAGTTAGACTGACTCGGATCCTCAACTTCAGGAATTATGGGAAGAAGTATTCATCGCTTGACCAAAAAACGATTTGCTAAAACATTGAGGTAGCATTTATTTTTTATTTTTGTATAAAATCTGAATAAGTTTGAATTTTTTTTAAGTATAAATAATTCTAAACACAAATGACCGAATGCAATTTCTTTTTAATATTTGACACTAAGTGGATTCTTGTTTGTTTTTATAAATTAAAAAAAATCTTAAACATAGTTATTTGATATTTATATCCTTATAAATCAAACAAAAAAAGGATTAAGTTTACGGTTTATAAAATAAGTATATTTAAATAGAGATATTTTCATAATATAAAATTTACTTTTCATTCGGACATTTTTCATTCAAATAAAAATCACAAAGTTTGCTTACTCTGTTCAGACTATTAACGTATAGAAGTTGGTTTTGTATTTAAGGAAATTAGATTTGTATATATATTGTGAATCTGTAATTTTAGACAACTTAGGATTCTATCCTTATTAAGGCTTTAGGATTGTACATCTATATATATGCAGCAACGTTAATGCAAAGTAGAATAACAGTTCTATTCATCAACTCGGTTCTTTATTTTACATGGTATCAAAGCATATCAGATCATAATCTTTATTATTTTCTTTGATTTTGTTTAACTCTCATGGCAGACGGTCAATCATCAAAGCAAGTTGCCAATCTTAATAAACAGGAGGATGATGTCTTCCTTGTCTACCCATCAGATAGCCCAACTACCGTATTGGTTTCTCCTTTACTCACTGGTGATAACTATGGTACGTGGGTAAGGGCAATGACAATGGCTTTACGAGCAAAGAACAAGCTCGGTTTTGTTGATGGGACTATATCAAAGCTAGATGATGACGAAGATGATGGTGGTAAGTGGCAACGTTGTCATGATCTTGTTGGATCTTGGGTGTTGAACTCCATATCGAGTGAACTTGCGGGAAGTGTGTTGTATGCACAATCTGCTAGAGAAGTATGGCAGGATTTACAAGAGCGTTTTCAGCAGGCCAATGCGCCAAAAATCTATGAACTCAAACAAGCCATCTCTAATTTACGACAAGGAGATGCATCTGTTTCACTTTATTATACTTGAATGAAGACTCTTTGGGATGAGTTGAATTCTCTACAACAAGTAGGACCATGTACTTGTGCGAATGCAAAAACTGTCAATCACTTACAGCAACTAGATCGGGCTATGGAGTTTCTTCAAGGCTTACATGATAGATATGCAGCAGCGAGGAGTCAGATTTTGTTGATGGATCCTTTCCCTAACGCAAATAAAATTTATTCCCTTGTGAGGCAAGAAGAAAAACAACAAGATCTTCACGCCATAGGGGGATCTCCAGAAGCTACAGCATTGACAACACAAAGCCGTAATTCATTTGGAAATAGGAATTGGAATAACAATTCTGTAGTAGATAACAAAGGAGGAAACTTGAATGCAAATAGTGGAAATAATTTAGGAAGACCATCATGTGAACATTGTGGAAAATTGGGCCACACAAAACAAAAGTATTTTGAGTTAAATGGATATCCACCAAATTGGAGAAGACGTGGACAAGGCAATAAAAATGAGACTAGAGCTGCCATGGCAACAAATAGCAAAGAAAACACCCAAACACCAATTTTTACTCAAGAGCAATATCAAAAACTCCTAGCTATGTTGTCCTCTTCAGGTAGTTTACATACTATGAATCTTGCAAGTATAGCACTTAATTCCTCTTTATCACATACTTGGATCATAGATACAGGTGCTATTAATCATATGTGTAGTTCGCTAGATTTTTTTCACACCTATGAACCATGTCATGTTCCTCTTCACGTTCAATTACCAGATGGTACAGTAGCACAAGTTACCCACATAGGGAAAGTCTCTTTTTCGCCAGATTTTTTATTAGACAAAGTGTTTTACATTCCTAGTTTTAAGTTTAATTTACTGTCTGTTAGTCAGTTAACCAAATCAAATAGATATCGGGTAATTTTTTCTTCTAATTTTTGTGAGTTTTAAGACCTGTACACGAAGAAGCAAATTGGCAAGGGTAGACTTCATGAAGGCCTTTTCTACATTCAACTTCTAGCTGCATTTTCTTTCACCTCCCAAATCACCTCTACACATGAGATTGATCTTTGGCATTGGAGACTTGGTCATCCTTCTCTTGGATGTTTAGAGCATTTTTCAAAAACTTGTCCTATGGTTAGTTTTAATAAAGAATATGTTTGTGATGTTTGTCCTAAAGCAAAAAAAACTAGAATGTCGTTTTCCATTAGTAGCATTAAAAGTAAAGTACCTTTTGAATTAATCCATTGTGATGTTTGGGGTCCTTTTTTAACTTCAAGTTTTTCAGGGGCTTATTATTTTTTTAACCATTGTTGATGATTATACTCGATGAACTTGGTTATATTTAATGAAAACCAAATCTGAAACCCAATTGCATTTGTACTCTTTTCATGCATTGGTAAAAACTCAATTTAATGCTAACATTAAAATTGTGCGTTCTGACAATGGGACTGAATTTCTTGTTAAAGATTTACATAATTTTTTTTTAGACAAAGGGATTATCCATCAAAGAAGTTGCATTGGAACACTACAACAGAATGGTATGGTTGAGCGTAAACATCGCCATCTTCTCGAAGTTGCGCGAGGTTTACGTTTTCAAGCCAATTTGCCAATTAAATTCTGGGGGGAGTGTGTTCTTACTGCAGCATATTTGCTTAACAAATTGCCTGGTGATGCTCTTAATGGAAAAACCCCACATGAAATGCTTTTTGGTATAGCACCAGATTTATCACGACTAAAAGTTTTTGGTTGCTTGTGTTTTGCCAAAAATTTACAAATTAAAAATAAATTTGATTAGCGGGCAAAAATGGAAATTTTTATTGGTTATCCCTTTAGTAAAAAAGGATATCGAATTTATGATGTTGAATTTAAGACAATACATGTGTCACGTGATGTTCTCTTTTATGAACATATTTTTCCTTTTAAGGATGCTAAATCACCGGTCTTTTCTACACCTTTTACACATGTCACTGATGAGTTTTTATTAGATGAAATTTTTTTTAAGTCAAATACTCTTTTATCACCTTCTCCTAATGAAAACATAAGTTCATCACATGCTCTCCAGGAACGTGACCCACTTTTGAAAGACACGGATTAATCCATGAACAATTTTCACTCTCCTGACACCACTCATGTTCAAATTGAACACACCATAACTGAAAAATCACCTACCCAACAGCCTATTTCACCATCAGATGCAACCTTAGATTCATCACTTCCTTTAGAAAGCCCAAATATACAACCTCCTGTACGACCTCAACGTGATAGACGCCCACCAACCTACCTTCAAGATTATTGTACCTTGGCTTCTCACAATTCTACACCTGCTGATCTTGTCTCTTCGTTGCCAGGTAAGAGATATCCTCTTCAAAATTTTATTTCTTACTATCGTTTTTCTCCAGCACATAAGTCTTTTTTGTCTGCCATTACCTCTACAATCAAACCAAATTCTTTTCATGAGGCAGTCAAGTTACTTGAGTGGTGCAATGCCATGGAGGATGAGATAAAAGCTCTTGAGAAAAATAATACGTGGACTTTGACTTATTTGCCGAATGGTAAAAAGGCTATTGGTAGCAGATGGGTTTACAAAATTAAATATCAATCTGATGGCACCATTGACCGTTACAAGGTTCGTTTAGTTGCTAAGGGATATACTCAAACAGAAGGCATTGATTATCATGCTACTTTTTCACCTGTTGCTAAACTTGTGACTGTAAGAGCACTACTCATATGGATGCTGCCATTCGAGTGCTTCGGTATTTAAAGGGCTCACCAGGAAAGGGTATCTTATTATCTTCAACAAGTGACTTGCATATCCGCGGTTATTGTGATGCGGATTGGGGTAGTTGTCCTACTACACATCGGTCTGTTACTGGTTATTGTACTTTCCTTGGTACCAACCCTATATCTTGGAAGACAAAGAAGCAAAATGTGGTCTCTCGATCTACAGCAAAAGCTGAGTATCGCTGCTCGGTTGATCTTTCATGTGAATTACAGTGGCTTAAAGCACTTTTTGCTGATTTGGGGCACCTTCAACATGCTCCTATGACTGTTTATTGTGATAATCAATCAGCTTTGTACATCGCCGAGAATCCTGTCTATCATGAGCAAACTAAGCACATTGAGTTGGATTGTCATTTTGTGCAAGAGTGTGTGCAATCTAATTTGTTATTACTGCTGCATATTCCTACTTCTATGCAAGTAGCTGATGTGTTTACTAAGCCTCTCGGACATGCTCTCTTTCATCATCATATACGCAAGTTGGGCGTTGTTGATCTCTACGCTCCACATTGAGGGGGAGTATTAACGTATAGAAGTCGGTTTTATATTTTAGGAAATTAGATTTGTATATATATTGTGAATATGTAATTTTAGACAACTTAGGATTCTATCCTTATTAAGGCTTTAGGATTGTACATCTATATATATGCAGCAACGTTAATGCAAAGTAGAATAGCAGTTCTATTCATCAACTCGGTTCTTTATTTTACACAAACGTAAATATTTAAAAATCATATATAAATTATAAAATTAATAAAATTTTAGATTGTACACGTTTAACAATTAAGTGTTAAGTGAGAGATTATGTCCCTGCCGTAAAAACATGAGAATAACCTAATCAGATGAAAATTAAAACCTTTTGCTGGAGCTCTATTGGTGGGCCAATGAATTTAAAGATATATGCATGTGTCGTAAACATGCATCAAAATAAGTCACCGTCTGCCTCAAATGAAATTGATGATGCATGCATCATGATGACCTGCGGGAGTGTTCTACCAAATGGATATTCCAATTAATTTGGTAACGACGTTGATGTTTTTAGAAAATGAGTGGAATCTGACTAGTGGAAGCAGACTTCTGATTGATAAAGATTATATTTGAGAACAGAAAACAACTGGAGACAAGTCTGAAGATGATAAGCAATCGTTTTTACATAAAAGTGAATGTGACTTTTGAGCGGTGAAAATGGTGGACTTAATTAGTGCATGAATGTGCCACAAAATCCATTTAGATAGAATTCATATCACTGTTGATAAGCAAGTGCATGGACACACTTAATACGAGCATTTGCGTTTCAATCATCTTCACTAATCACATCTAATCACTTTGTCAGACAGAAGTAGTAAGACTTGCTCCCAAATTAGACAAAAAAAAATCTAAATAAAATATAAATACGATTAATGCATGTATAAGAGAACTAAAAAATAAAAAATAAAAAATTCTAAAAATCAAAAAAGAAAGAAAGAAGATATAATGCGCAAGTTCGGATGTTCAGATTTTATAAAATCTGGATTCAAACTATAATTGAAGATGCACAGTGCTGCGAAAAACTTTATAGCATTGTACAACTCTTATCGTAGTTCAAATCTTAATAAACGTCGTTTACGACCTTGTAAAATACATTTTGCACGAATTTAAAAGACTATTTGTAACATTGTACATATGATCCCAGACTTTATAGGGTTAAATTTTTCATGCATATCAGTGTATAATAATAATAATAATAATAATAAATTTGTAGTGAGGACATCCTCATTTTAGCAAAGTGACCACGTCACTACAAACAAATAAATATAGATTTCCATACAATAATAAATAAATAAATAATGGTTTCAAATGTATTAAAATTTGTGTTTTTTTTTTTTACATTTTAATAAAATCACCACTTTAACAAAATGAGAATGTCCTCGTTAGAAAAGAATTAAATATATTTTTGAAAATTATTTAATCAAAGATTACTGATTATATTAAAATTAAGAATGAGATCAAAGACAAAAAAATACTGACTTTAATATAATGTATTTTGTCTTTAGAAACTTACTATATATATATATAGAGAGAGAGAGAGAGAGTTATTCTCTCATGTGAATAATCTATCAATTCGTGTAGTTTAAGGATCAGACTACGGTGCCACTGTTACGCCTAAGGGGAATCCGTAGTTTAATAGAATTATTGTGAACTGGCAAATAAAAAAAATAAAATTTATTATATTAAAATTTATATTTTTTATATATTCTATAAAAAATTTTATTTTAATAAAATAAAGATGTATACACACAAAAAATATATATAAAGATTTTACATCGAACAAGCCTCATTTGAAGAGGTCTTATATTATTTAACCTTTGCCATAAAGACAGCCTAACAACCAAGACCAGAAGCTGCCAGAAGAAGTGACATGATGGGAAGCCATATTGAAATTTTGAGGAGAGGCGGATGGAGAATTCAATGGAGAAATAGAATGGTGAAAAGGAAAACTTGAGACACCAACTTTGAAAAGATTTTGATGGGTTCAAAGCGGTGCTAGCTGTGTCCCACATTTGAATAAAATTTGTCTTTAGCTCTTTATTTTTATCCTTTGCAAATATTATTATTATTTTTTTTTTTGGAAAAAATTGTGGGGTGATGTGTTAGGTGATGCTTAACAGTTGTATTCCTTGTAATAACAAGATAAATTAACTTTAATATCTATTTTTATATATCAATACAACCTTGCACATGAAAGGTATCTGAAAATGGGGGGAAATTCTTGGAATTTAATGCACTGAGGGAAAACATGATAAAAATGGAATATGAATAAATAAACAACAGATAAAACTGTGGTGCAACTGTGGTACCGTGCCACAGTTGCACCCAACCGTTGGATTTTCACTTATTCAAGTGGACCCCATTCATTTGAGTGGATCCAATGACTGGTGTAACTGTGGCACGGCACCACAGTTACACTGTAGCCTGACCCATAAACAACTCAATCAATATTCTCTAATTATGAGTCGTGTAGATTTCACAACAATTAACATTGATCGATTACAGATGTAATTTATCATCAAAATGACTAAGACAAAAAGAGCATCATGTATATGCGTGGTTCAAATCCAGTTGATGTAGACAAAATCAAAATCAACATCAATGGTGCATATTTGATATATGCTTTATGTTTTGTAAGTTAACTGGGGCACTATATTGGGTGTGTTAGTTAGGAAGTTTTGCAATAAATTAAATGAAAGATATGCACCTGTAACCCACATGAAAGGATTCCATACCTAAGAATTATTACTGTAATGTTAGGATCTCAACTTGAGTAATTTGAATCCCAACTGATGTGTTAGGGTAATGAATGATATACATGCGTAACCCTCGTGAAATCACTTCATAATCTGAGTATTAACTATCACATTAATTATTACAATTTATCATGGAGGGATGGAATTATGGGAGATTGTCAGTTTTCCTTTACTAAAATCAATATATAACCCTTAGCCTCTATTGTTTTTATAATAACAATAATCTCCTAGCACCATATTAATAATTTTATTACAATATTCTTATTTTTAAATACATTTTTATTCATATTTGTTACAAATTAAATTAATCATATATTGAAACTAAAATTAAAAAAAATAAAAAATAAGAAATATAAGTTTTGGTGTGAATAAAAAAATAATAATAAGATATTTTCTAATACTTCTTGTTATTTTCAAACAAAATTAATAAAAATTAATGACAAATATGATATGATACTTAAAAATAAATTGTCATATCAGTTTTGGGCTCAATCATTTGAATAATAGTTAGGATCGCTAGCATTATTAAAGAAATTAATAAGCCCTTAGTTTAACCATCATTTTATTCACTGTAACTTTCTGATGAGCAATTTAGGAATTCAAGTAATGTTTCTCTTACAACAAAGTCATTAGTAAAAACAATAATAACCTCTCTGAATTCTGAGTATAATTTGGCAAGTAACGTGTTTCATGTGGAAGTAGTTGGTAACTTTTTCTTTCTAGCTAGAAAATGACAAAGACAATAATTAAAAGAACAAATTTCTGGAATCAGCATAACTCATAAAGGAATTTATGCAAGAATACACATTGAGGCTAATGGAAATTGATCTATGCATGGCAGAGATAACTAGAGTTTTATATTATTTTCGTTTAATTATTTCGGAAAAGAAAAAAAAATCGAGTCTAGAAGGAGTTTGATGTTGGATAAAGAATTAATCAAAATTAAATGTTATTTTACGGTCACTTGCTTTGATCTTTTGAACAGTCAATATACTTATATATATGCCTTATATATTCTGATGGAAAGAAAAAAGGTTTATGAAAAAATAAATAAATTAATTAAAAATCAAAAGAAGATTATAATTAATTAAAATTACATAGGAAAAAAACAAAAAATTAGTATAACGGTGGCCAGAAAAGTAAATGATCAAACACCTGAAATGGTATAGAAACTTCTTCAGTAATGCTCATGTTTTTTTTTTTTTTTTTTTGATGAGATGCTCATGCTTTGTTTAGTTGTATTGATGTGTGACTGAAATTAAATTAAATTTCTATAATGGCATTATTTAGAGGAAGGATGTGATACTTTTATCTGGGTTCGAGTTTTTCCTTACCACTTATTGGATTCTTGCTAAATTTTTAATATTTCGTTTCTTCAAGTTAAAATAATAATATAGAAAACACATTGGTCAAGGATAAATGTGACATTTTTTTATTACAAAATTATTATACAAGACCTCAATAAATTAAAATTAGTTAAAATTTATTCATTAAAATGTGAAATTTAGCCCCAAAAAAATGTAAATTTAATATCACAATGAAATAGGTGGGGATATCTTCACCTCATTAATTATGTAAATCACCTCACTATTAGAAAATAATTAGAATAAATTCACATTGTTTTAAAAATATATAAATCAACCAAAAGTTTAGATAACTAATCAACTAAATCATTCTTATTCTCTTTTATACTTAGGTATCTTTGACTATTGATGTTAAGTTAAGATCAATTTTATTTGACTATTTTTTCTTTTTAATATAAAATAACTAAATTACCTCAAAAAACATAAGTTTTTGCACTTAATAGTTTAGGTATTTAATTTTATTTGATTAAATTTTCAAACTTCTTGTTTATTTATTTTTTTAAAAATAATGTCAACGTATTGTAATTATATCTTGGAAGTGGGATGAATTTACAAAAATTCTTTGGAAAAAAATATTACAATCCCAGTGAAATAGATATTATAAATTGACTAATAAAAATAATTTCTAAAAAGGATTAAAGTGTTATTCTTCATGTGATGATCATTCTCCTATTCGTAAGAAAAAATTATAGCACATTTCCCTTTTTTAATAAGTTTATTTATACATATGTTTGTGTGTAACTGAAATAATGTAGCCAAGGCAGATGGATTTTTAAATTCGTCATAAATAGTATGCATGTTTTAAAAAAATTAAAAAAAATTAGGTTCACGTCATCAAAATGACTATTCACAACTGTTGCATACTGTAAAAGAAATATAGACGTTTTTCCTGTAAAAGAAATATGACGTTTCAGTCATGCACTCCTGGGTGTGATACATCAAATCGTAGGGAAGAAAGCAAAAGTAATTATCAATAGCCAACCCTAGCTATTGGGGATCCTTATTCTTTATAAGCCAATTGTCTTTATCCACCAATAATAATTGCAATATATTCTACTAATTATTAGATTCCATCCCAGTTGTAGGAGAAAATCTTTCCTTCTATTAAAGGATTGCTCGTTATATATTCACTACTTATTATCTGTTCCAACCCAAGTATTATTTTCTCTCATGAAAATTTCCGAAGTAATTTGAAATTAATGATTACCAACGAATGGAAACAAATTAGTTAAGCTCTTTCCTTAATTTGTAACTTGATTAATTAATAACCAAAAGCCAGTTCCCACCTTGAAATTTTTGAGATGGTCACAATTAATAAGCTCACTTAAGTATGTATCTATTATGGTTCAGATTAATGAATTGCTGCCAGCATTCATGGAAAATAATCTCAAAGTGAAAAAGTAAAAAAATAAATTTAAGACATTTATGGTTTCTATAAGAGCTTGCCTGTACTATTTGTACTCTCTGTATAAGAGTTTTTTTTTTTTCTTTTAAGTTGGCTATTTGTTTGTTTTTTTTCTTTCAAAAAAATTGTGAAAATAATTAAATGGACATTGGACGTACCAAATCTATGGTGGGGTTTTTTTTTAATTTGTAATGGAATAATCACAGAGAAAATGCTTTGGTGATGCGTAGTGGGAAAAGAAAAAAGGAGGTTATAATAGAGCAAATAATTAAGATGTTGCAAGAATGTCTTAGCAACTTGAGTAATAAGACGTTAAAGAAGTATATTATTTGCTCATAATTCAACATGCGGTATCGCTTTAATAGCTAGAGATAACATCAATCAGTATGCCATTGTTGCCAAAAGGGGAGAAAGTAGATATTATATTATGTAAATTAATCCTTGTTTCATCACCACAACAAAATCAATCGACATTCTTAATTATGGAATCGTGTCCTTGTGTAATAATGGAGGAGCAAAGCAAAGATGTTAGATGCAAAAAAAAAAAAAAAAAAAAAACATGTGACTAATCATTCATATCTTTATTCCAAATGTAAGAGAAAGACCAGTTGTTACTAGAATCATCCTTTTATTCATTTGTGATGCTATATGTGTATAACTTCGGAATTTTTTCCACGTAGACTAGTCGAATAGTATCAGATGAGGTATCTCACATTATTTGATAATAACTCCTGGACTAAGAATACACTTTAGATAATTTTCAACCCTTGAGTTAACTATTGAGTATTCGTTATGCCAGCAGAATTTTATAGCATTTTGATGTGCCTTTAATACTAATAAACATATTACAATTGTCAATGGTCGGCATCTATTTATTTTCAGTTGCAGATTTCACTCATTAATTTGCATTTCATCTATGTAGAACAATATATTTTTCTCATTCACGTTTTAAATCGTATAGAACAACGAACTTTCTAACTCACAACACAAACAAAATATATAAAAAGGTGTAGAAAAAACGAAATTGTTTAACTTTTTTGAGTTATAGATTTTATATATTCGCATTATAAAAGGTGTAGAAAAAACGAAATTGTTTAACTTGCAAGACGAAAAAATAATAATAAAAAGTTTTGTGACGGCTGAATGAAATCGAACAAATGTTATGCTGTTGCAAATGTAGCAACTGTTCATTTTTACACAAAGAGCAGTGCTGGCTACAGTTGCTCGAAAACAGTTTAAGATAAGAGAGAGACCCCTAAGCACTAAAGTAAGTTTTAAGCCTGGCACAAAGCCAGATTAATTAATTACTTAATTAAAACAAAAATATTGAGCATAAATATGTTTATTTAATTTGGAAGATTTGGCAAATTAAGGTGGGGCCTCCCCATTTCTATCATGCATGTAATCAATCTCCACCGTCCGTATCACCCTGCCATCCTCTATATATTCACCCTGTGCCCCTTCTGTTTCTTGTCATCACCAGCTTCTTGAAACCTTCTTGCTCTTTACCTGTTTAATAATCACCACCTTCCTCTTCTGCATATCACTCCAAAAAATTTCTCCCAAATGGACTGTCTAGAGATTTGTAAGGAGGTTAGTTTCTTTGTTCTCTCATATGCCCTTTTGTCTCCCCAATTTAATTTTCTTTTACATATGTAAAGCTAAAAAGAAGAGTAACAAAATGAGTGTTAAACAGATGATATTTTTTCTCTTTTGTCTCCTGCTTCATGCAAAGAGTACATGATAGATTGTGCAGTGCTATAATCTTTTAGTATTTGATCATCGTGCTAGAATCAATTCACTTGTTTCATTTATTTTTCTCTCTTTCTTTTGGCCAAAAAATGTGTATATTTAGGAAAAGTTCAAGGACGATGGAGAAGAACATACTCTAGATGGATCTGTTGATTACTATGGCCGCCCAGCAATCAGAGCAAAATCTGGAGGATGGGTTGCTGGAATTATCATACTTTGTAAGCTCCATGTCACAACTAAATATTCATATATAACAAAAATTCAAAATCGACAAGTTCTATTAATTAAACTTTAGCTTGTTTCTCTTTAAGGTTATTTCTCTTTCAATTTTTAGAAAAATTAACTGCGAGAATATATATATATATATATATAGAGTAACGATTTAGTTGGCAATGGTACTTACCTTATAGCGGTGACATTATCATATACCTGCTTCAATATTATTTATAAAAAACTATAAAATTATATAACGTTTCTAAATATTCTTCATTTGATGAATATTGGTGATAATTAGATCATTTTATTTATATATGCTTTATCTTGTAAATTCTTACTGCTTGGTCCCAACGCATTACCGAATATACGTGTTTGTATATACATATACACACACACACACATACACGTGTGTTTAAGTTTTTACATAAAATAGCAAGAAAATTTGTGTACCTACTTTTTTCATTTTTGTCTGGTGTTTTGAGATAAGCTATCAGTTTGATGTTGAGTTTGAGTTGCACATATAGAGGAAAAGGACAATTCTTTTTTTTAATACATATAGAAACGTGTAACACTTGCAACTCAAAACAAAACCAAGTGTTAAGCTCGAGTTGCATGCATGTTCATGTTGGTTCTTTAACCAGCTAACAGAAGGCCACCCACCAGTCACTTACTAACGTTTAATTAATAATTTTAGTGAGAGATTTATTGAAACACAAGTCATACTAACCGACATAACAACAAAAAGAAAAGAGGGTTACTTCATTTTCATTGTATAAGACGAGTCTAATACGTAATTACTGTCTTGGCAAAGTTGAAAAATGTTAAATACCCAGAATGTTGATTGATTTGAAGATTTGTTTACTGCACATAATTTTTTTCTATTTAATTAAAACCTTTTTGACCTAACCCATGTTTCTTTGTCAATAACATTGTGTTTTGTATGTGATAAGTTAGTTGGCTTGCGTGCGTTGTGTCATGGTGGACACAAATGCATGCGTGCAAACACTAACTTCTTCTTTAATTGGGTTAGTTTCTTCTTCGTAAGATAAATTGTGTGGTTATCATTTCATAAAAAAGTCAATTTGTATACCCCACCAAGTTTATTAAAGTAAAAGGCAAATGAGTGATAAGTGACACCTTTTTATTTTCAATTTTTGTTAATTACAAGTTTTTTGGCCAATGAAAAGAAAGGTTAATTAAAGTTAATTGCTCTCACAGGAAGAAGCAACAAAAAACAGCTTGGTAGGATCATAATAATATCAAATGCACGGCTAAGTTAAGAGTGAGAATATATAGGTTAAATTTCTGCTACCTATGGCTTTGGTGTCTTTCCTAATTATAAACTTTTTGAGTAGACATCTTGTGTGTATATACTCTAGTTGAAGAATGGGCACATGCAAAGAAGGTTTGATCTTGATATTTAGATAGATTCTTACCGTGGAATCTGCTGATTTTATGCTTGATTTTACAGAGAAAATGACATATTTCTAATTTTCAAAAATTTTCATAACAGTTTAGAACATTGAATGTTTACAGCCTGATTTGAAAGCAACTTTGAAATATAATCTCTACCATTGCCAATTATATGACTTCTTATCCTAAAGTTGGCTAATGTGAAGCTATCTTTCCAATTTCTTGATCTTTTGAAGATGTCATATTATTTTTTCCCCTGATTGATTGTCCTCGTGCCCTTGTTATTAATTTTGGACTCTACTTGTTGATTGAATTGACCAGTGAACCAAGGTCTTGCCACCTTAGCATTCTTTGGAGTTGGAGTGAACTTGGTGCTTTTCTTGACAAGGGTTTTGCAACAAAACAATGCTGAAGCTGCTAATAATGTAAGCAAATGGACTGGTACTGTCTACATCTTTTCGCTTGTTGGTGCTTTTCTCAGTGACTCCTACTGGGGACGATTCAAAACTTGTGCCATCTTTCAGGGAATATTTGTCATCGTAAGTCACCTTGCTACTACTATGTAGAATATAAAATGCTAATTATTTATATATATAAAATCTTGGCACTTGATGCCAATTGTTTGTTTGTATTTGTGTGCATCAAAATAACAGGGGCTGGTTTTGCTATCTCTATCATCATACCTTTTCTTGATCAGACCAAGAGGTTGCGGCAATGAACTAACTCCATGTGGAACACATTCAAGCTTGGAGATTTGTCTATTTTACCTCTCTATCTACTTTGTTGCTCTGGGAAATGGAGGATATCAGCCTAACATAGCTACATTTGGAGCTGATCAGTACGATGAAGAGGACGCAAAAGAAGGACACTCCAAAGTGGCCTTCTTTAGCTACTTTTACTTGGCTTTGAACCTCGGTTCTCTCTTCTCCAACACCATTTTGGGATACTTCGAAGATGAAGGCATGTGGGCACTGGGATTCTGGGTGTCTACAGGCTCCGCCTTTGCGGCACTGGTCCTGTTTCTTGCAGGAACCACAAGGTACAGGCACTTCAAACCAAGCGGCAACCCACTCGCCAGGTTTTGTCAAGTAATTGTTGCTGCAACTAAGAAATGGAGGGTTCACTTATCCGCAGAAGGAGAGGACTTGTATGTTATAGATGCAAATGATAGCTCCACAAATGGTAATAGAAACATGCTCCACACCCACGGATTCAAGTAAGTAATCAAGCATGATTGTTGACTCCTAGCTTATAATCTATCTGTTGTCTATATTGCTCATAAAAAATTGAGCCGTTTGTCAGGTTTTTGGATAGAGCAGCTTATATATCATCAAGAGATTTAGATGAGCAGAAGCAGGGTTGTTCCAATCCCTGGCGCCTCTGCCCTGTCACGCAAGTGGAAGAAGTTAAATGCATACTGAGATTGCTTCCCATTTGGCTCTGCACCATCCTCTATTCAGTGGTCTTTACACAAATGGCTTCTCTTTTTGTTGAGCAAGGTGCTGCAATGAAGACTACAGTCTCCAACTTCCGAATCCCACCTGCAAGCATGTCTAGCTTTGACATTCTAAGTGTGGCAGCTTTCATTTTCCTTTACCGAAGAGTTATCGAACCGCTTGCCGGAGGAATAAGAAAAAAGAATTCCAAAGGCCTGACTGAGCTTCAAAGAATGGGAATTGGCCTTGTTATAGCAATAGTAGCTATGCTTGCTGCTGGTATTGTGGAATGCTATAGACTAAAGTATGCCAAGACGGAATGCAAACATTGTGAAGGCGCAAGCTCCTTGAGCATCTTCTGGCAAGTGCCTCAATATGCCTTGATAGGAGCATCTGAAGTTTTCATGTATGTAGCTCAGTTGGAGTTCTTCAATGCACAAGCACCAGATGGCTTAAAGAGCTTCGGAAGTGCACTCTGCATGACATCAATCTCACTGGGGAACTATGTAAGTAGCTTGCTTCTTACAATGGTGATGAAGATCTCAACAGAAGATCACATGCCTGGATGGGTACCAGGAAATCTCAACAAGGGTCATCTAGATAGGTTCTACTTCCTCTTAGCCGGCTTAACAACTGTCGATTTCGTTGTTTATATAGCCTGTGCCAAGTGGTATAAATGTATAGAACTGGAAGCAAAATGTGCAGAAAGTAATCAAGACAACTTTAAGGTCTGATGTACATAAACATCAGCCTAAAACGTTTTAAGCCCTACAGCCCTACTTACATAATAAGAGGAGGGATGGGGAAACCACAAAACTTGGCAGAGAGCTTCAGTTCAAAAGAAAAATGAGCTTCTTAAAACCATTTTTATCTAAAAACCTCTTCATTAAAGGCCGCCACTCTAAATGAATCTAATTTTTGTGTGAAAGCTGTATTCAGTGCTAGGCTGTGCAAGACTGAAAACTGAAGATTAGGGTAGCTTCTGGTTTAAAGGCCTTTTAGGTCTTTTCACTTTCTATTGTCATTGTTTGCTTCTATCCCTTGCCAAAGTATTAACACGCCCTTTTTGGCGGTTCTAATGTGATATGGACTGAGTTTGAATGTAATGTAATTTCAACTCCTGTCTGTAAGAGTTGCTCTCTGAAATGTTAATTAAAACACCCCTTGCTTCTCATTAAGTTTCTCCTAACACTCCTTCCTTATCTATTGAAAACAGAGTTCTAACAGGAGTGCTGAGTCATGCTATGTAAATCAGTTAAACTTCAAAGAATTCCAATTGAGTCGAGAGTTTTAAAAATATCTTGTTTTTTGAAGTTACAGCCTAATGACAACCTAATTTCCTCCCTGCCCATTTAAGAGCTTAATGACAACCTAAATTCTCCCCATCCATATAAGAGTGGTTCGAATTCCCAATTAAACGAGCCAATACCCACCTAAGATATAGCTTTTGTTTAGCTATTAACAAATTAAAACAATAAAAAGAAAAGTCAAAAGCTGATGCAGAGAAACTTTTGACACCAAAATCTCGATTACAGGATGTAAACAATGGACAAATAAATCAATTAGTTGATTTGGCCAGCCATAAGTACTCTTTGCTCTAAGTCATAGGCAACAAGTTGGAGAGAATTGCAAACAGAAAAACTTAACCATAACCCACTCTGAAAACACAACATGAACTGACATAAAAATTCAAGAAGCATCCCAATGGCGAGCTTTCTGAGTTAAAAAAATATCAAGAATTCAAGTGTAGAACAAAAAACTGCAATTTCAATCCTATACACAAGAATTTCTTATATACAAATTTACAATGGCAAATAAATCACTTAGTTGATTTGGCCAGCCATAGTCCTCTTTGCTCTAAGTCATAGGCAGCAAGTTGGAGAGAATTGAAAACAGAAAAACTAAACTGTAACTCACTCTGAAAACACTACATGAAATGTCATAAAAAATTCAAGAAGTATCCCAATGGTGAACTTTCTGAGTTAAAAAATATCAAGAATTCAAGCGTACACCAAAAAACTGGAATTTCAATCTCATATATAAGAATTTCTTAATATATCAAAAAGATATGACTGAAATGTTTATGCCAAGCCTTGGCAATATCGAATGAAGCTTTATCAGTTCACCAATCCTTTACATAAAAGAATTCAAAAAATAATAATAATTAGAGTCTTGGGCTCTCAAATTATTTTGGAAAAATATACAGTTGCTAGACAGCTGACAATTAAATGGATATAAGCGTCAGCTAATCACCAGTACTAAATGTTATCAAAAATGAGTTTTCACAAGTAAGATATCAGCCTTGGACCTTACGAACTTGAATGTGGTGAGTAGATTCTTGACGCCAGATTGGCTGCGCTCCACTCTGGACAAGAGTGACGAATTCTCCCTTTGTAACCAGATTCTTATCCTAAAGCATGAGAAAATACAAAAGGTCAAACTATGTGAAGAGAGAATACAACCAAAGTAAAAAAGATAAGTTACTGAGAAGTGGCCAAACCATTAATAACTTGATAGCTCGAGAGAATGTCTCCTCCACGTCATCTGAAAACTGCATATATATGGGCATGACACCTTGATAAAGCACCAGTCTCTGCTTAATTCTCTCTCTGCCAAAGAAACAAATATTTCATGCCAAAGCTAGAAAAGAGTAAGATGGCCATCAATGAATTCACTTACATAAGCCCAAACCAAGATAGCATGTGGAAGTGTTTTCCTGGACAAAACATGAGTCAATGATGACATCCTAACTTCACATAAGATAGGACTTGTAAACATGATCATTCTTAATTCATTTTTTCCCTTTTGAAGCAAACATTTGCCTCTAGTGTCTCTAGACACAGTCTGCAGAGTCATTGATTTAAAATACCGCCCTCAGCTATCCCAAAACAAACACTACCAACCATTCAAAAACTTCCTTGATAGGAAAATTTTGTAGCAGAAAATAGGTAGGAAAGTAGGCCTCACAAACCATATTGTATAAGAAATTAAAAGAAATTAAATTCAAGTAATTTGAATAGTGTACTTCACACAATACTGTTCTAGGGACTCACTGATTTGTGAAGGCAAAGATTGTTGATGAAGGCCGATAATGACTTAAAATTACAGCCATGGATCCTGTTCTTGTGAATACAATTATGGGGGTATTGAGAGTGTTAGCCATAGTCGTTGAATGGAAAGCAAACATATCACCCATGTGGCTCTGCAAAAGGAAGCCCTCAGATTCAAAAGATTATGGAAGGGAAATGTAGATGGAATTTCTGAGTGTTCAGAAATTGCAGTTTGAAAAAAGTTCCTCTTTAAAATACTCACCAGTGTAGCATAATAATGCACATCTGATACGAAGTAAAAATGTGAAAAATGAAACCAACTTAGAATGATATAATGAAAATAGGCATTTTAAAATTCAAGGAATCTCACCTTATGAGCACTAAACTGGGTTGGGGGAGTAATGCTAACTGGCAGACTTGACTCAGTCCTCAATGCCACAGTATGCATAACTTTAACAGCTTTCAGGGGAAACCTACAGCCGTTTTTATAATAGAATTATTCAAACAATTTCTTTTTAAGTGAAAAGTTAACTAAAAGAAATTGCATGGAAAGATGAAAGTCATTTCAGGAAAAAGGATAAACATTTAAGATTAGTGCACTCCACAAACTCCATGTTGCATAATTACTAATTAGCAATTATAAATTAGGGTAAATTAGAGGATTACAACAACATTAACAATAATGATATCAACTACAAATCTACCCACGAGGCACCACCCTCATGGGCTGCCCCAATACATCTCAGTTGGTGCAAATGCATTTTGCTCTGTAGTTTATGGAAGAGTCGAACTAACCTATCTTTCCTAGCATCAAAAGCACAAAATATTCCATATATTTAAGAATAGCTACTAGAACTATCAGACCAAGAGAACTATTGAATTTAAACCAGTTTCTTTAATATTATTAATGTAGTTCTAAACCATAAAAGTTCAGGTTTTTAGACAAGCTTATATTTCAACTGCATCTCCACCGGAGATATTAGATGTGAACAAATTATTGGAGTTCAATATTATTATGAAAAAGCCAGAAAAAGGGGGGTGCAACCCCAATAGTAAATATACAAAAGATCATCCAGAAAAAGAGATTAGTGATATTATTATTTTACCCAATACCGGAATAAATATGCAAAGGTCAACCCCCAAACAAAGTCGCAAAAACAAATAACCGCGCTATAAGCAAATGAAAATTAGATATGTGTGTTTATTCTACCATATTACAGATGGAAAAATTTGCAAATATCAAATTTTCCCAGAAGTAAAAACTCGCATTTTGCTAATATAAAGTTCCATCAAACTAAT
The DNA here is from genome assembly GCF_000493195.1 of Citrus x clementina. NCBI lineage: Eukaryota > Viridiplantae > Streptophyta > Magnoliopsida > Sapindales > Rutaceae > Citrus > Citrus x clementina. Next base: position 11,160,085 of record NW_006262274.1, read on the forward strand.
ATGATCATCCATGAATATAAATGGGTTAATCAAAATCAAATTGAATGGGTTAATCAAAATCAAATTGAATGGGTTGATCATAAATATGTAAAGCATCAAAGATTTTTTCAAATGTCCTATGACTAGGCCTACAAACGCTGGGAGAAAATAAAGTTTAAAAAATTATAAAAAAATAAATAAAGCTCCCCTAAAACTTTTTAATCCTGGATCTAGGATAACACTTTCCCCCAATTAACAAATATAAATAAATTGAAATATAATTTTGCCTTTTAAAAGCCATTTGGTTATTCTTGTTGGTAGAACTAAAGAGTTGAAAGGCTATCTGAAACTGTATAGGAAATAAAAGTTTTCAAGGTCACTAAACATAAGCCAATCACTTACTTTCCATGGGCAGTTTCTCCAGAAAGCATGACTGCATCAGCGCCTTCCCGTACTGCAATTGCGATGTCCGAAACTTCTGCCCTTGTTGGTGTAGGATGATCAATCATACTCTCCAGCATGTTTGTTGCCACAATTACGGGTTTTTGCATACTACGACACCTTCTAATGATATCTTCCTGTATGAATGAAGATAAGGCATTTAGTTTCCAAGATAAGTGGAAAAGAACTCTAGTACTAGATTATAGACATCATTGATTCCAGTAGTAAGAAAACCATACATAAACGGCGGTCACAATTTCACTGACAGACATGCTAGTAAGAAACATATGCAGGCAATAAAACTAAACTGGAGAGACATAAAAAAGAAAGGCCTAACAACTGATTATTTTGTTACCACTATTTGGGTTCATATTTTACTGGTTTATCATGTTGGCACCTTGTCGCCAATAAGGTCTAGTAATCAAGTTTCTTTACCACATCTTTGATCTTTTTCTTTCATAGTTCAGAAGTTACAACTAACACCATATTTAGTAATTTCATTGTTTCCTTAACTGGAAAAAAAGAAAAAAAAAATGGGAAACAACTTCTTCAGATTGACCAGGTTAACTAAAAAGGATCTGATTTAGTCTTGCTGACACATAAATTCTATCTACATCATGATTTAAGGTCAGATTCAAAGGCAAACACAGAATGCCACAAACATTTAGATGTAAGTTACCTGCAATAGTGGGACATCCTCAATTGGAAGTTCAGCTCCAAGGTCTCCACGGGCAACCATTGCCTATAATGTTCCAGAAACTAGTTAGGTACTAGTGGATATGGATATAACGTATCTACAGAATCCATTTATAGGTCTACGCATACCCACGTACACTCGTTAATATACTGTTACCATAATACTTCAATAGAGATTAAAAAGAAATTACAAGGACCACAGAGAATATTGAAACTAACCCCATCGGATGCTGAAATTATTGAATGAAGATTGGGTATAGAGTCAGCACTTTCTATTTTTACAATCACGTGAATATCCGCATTGCAACCTAAATAAGAGGTTTGCAACAGTTTAATAATAGAGGGAACAAAACAAATAAAATAAAAATAATTGAAATTTTGTAACCTACATAGAAAAAAATTTAAAAGAAAATTACTAAAAAAATTTAAAAGAAAATTACTTTTGAGATAGTCTTCCAATTCATGAACCACTTTAGCATCCTTCACAAAAGAGACAGCATAGAAATCAACTTGGTTGTCCACTCCAAATTTGATATCTTCCCAATCTTTGTCTATAGATATGAACAAGAAACTCATGAGTGCTTCCTAGTTTTTCTACCCAAAAAAAAAAAAAGAGAACAGAAATTCATGAGACATAATAACATTAGAACCAAATATTAACCTGTTATTGATGGCAGATTGGCACTTTTTCCACGGACATTTAAATGACGTCTTGATTTTAGCTCACCGCCATCAACTACTATGCATTTAACCAGATCCTTTGTCTTTGACTTCACAGCTAATGACATCATTCCACCTTGTATTGACAAAAGGAAGCAACTTGTCAAGTCTCTTGAACAAAAAAGCAAGTTAAACTTGCTTGAAAACTTATGTTTGTGATGGAGAACAATTAGAAACATAGTGTGATCTGCAACCAGTAAGAACCATAAAGAAAGGCAATGTTTAATCTCAACAGGAGATTAGAATTCTATTATACAACAAGCAGTTTTAGCAGTCTTTTAATTCTGTTCTGAAAAAAATAGGTTTTTGACAGCTAGTACACCAGATACATCCTTCTTTTTCAAAGTTCATATATGTTTGGATAGCTGAATGGTAAATCTTTTAGAACAAAAATTAGGGATATTTAACAACACGCTTAAAAGAACCAGAAAACAGATTATTTATTATGATCACTCATAAGAGTTTCAGAAAACTACGTAGGAGGCCAGGAAATTTCACACACAGTAAACAACTTATTGCATCAAATACAAGGATTATGGTAGAACTATGAATGAGTTCAAACCAGCTAAATTTTACCAAGCCATACTGAACAATGCAAAAGGCAGTCAGCTGTTAGACTGAGCAGACCAATTTACTGACATTGTTACTTCGCATAAAAGCAAACCCAAAATCAGTAAACTGGAAAGCCAGAAAAACTCATAGACAGACATTCAGAAGTTGATTTGAATCAATTACTTCAATCAGTAATTAGTCAGCAGTTCGTTCATCCAAAAACACTTAGGAACTTTCTTATCTCGTTTGAATGATCCATGCGAATCCTTTTCATTCTAGAACTCAATTGCTTCTGAATTTATTAATTTCCATTATAAACATGACAATAAACTATTAGATAGCACAAAGTCCAGACACAATTTAACTCATGCACAATCCAGCGGCAGTAGAAGGCATCTTACTTAATGCTTACCATCTACCAGTAGTATGTCTCCAACCTCTACGTCATTCACAAAGTCATCATAGTTCACACTAACAGTATCTTCTGTGCTAACCCCTCTTTTGATAGTAAAATTAAATTCCTGACCCTCCTTCAGGATGATTGGTTGAGGTACATCTCCACTCCTAACCTCAGGACCCTGCATTCAAAAATAAAAATAATCATATCCTAACTATCAGTAAGTAAGAATAAAAGTAGTTGTACATAAACAAACAAACTACTAATGACTGGATTGAAAAACAAATAAACACAATCTAATATTACATGCAGTCTCCCCTTGACCAATGCATTCTTAATACATTTTTCAATTACTGGTTTAATAGGAGTAAGCCAACGTGAATTATATACATGAGAAATATAAAAGTCAATCCTAAAAGTAGAAGTGTTTCAACTACGACCAGAAGCATCGAATGAAGACCTTGTTAATGATAAAAGGATTTCAATCAACACAAAATTAGACAACATATGGACTAAGATGTTGAATTCATGAAATTTTGGCTCAATTTTGAAACCAGTTCAAAAATTTTGAGAAATTTGCAGATGCTAATGCAGTGGTGGTTGACCCAGAATAAATACCTTGGTGTCCAGCATTATGGCTACAGCCTTGTCTTCAAATTGAGAATTGTATTCTTTGACGAGATCAATAGTTTTCTGGTGTGATGCATGGTCTCCATGCGACATATTTAAACGTGCCACATTCATTCCCTCTTCTGCCAGTTTCCATATCATTTCCCGTGAGCTTGTGGAAGGACCAATTGTACACACTATCTTCGTTTTTCTTCTAGCATTTGGACCTACAACTCCCTTTCCAGGTGTGCACTGACCATTTGGAAGCTCAAAAATAGAGCTCAAGCTTTCCTCAAATAACTGAATACAGCAAGATTGAAAACCATAGGAGAAAAACATAGACACAATTAATCATGGAATAAAGAGAACATTCTAACAGTATGTAAATGAAATGCGAAACAGATACAATTAGAACCACACTGACAAGAAGTGCATATCGCAAAACGAGAACATGCTATGTTCAGGCAGACTGATCCTGTTTTTATTATTTCAATATGCACAGGACAGTTTTCTTTGTTTCTGGAAGCAGATAGTTTCATAGCTGAAGAGACTCAACTAGGACTAAATGAAACAAAAGGCACAGGGACAAATCTACCAAACTGACAATCCTTTTTTTTTTTTTAGTTGGTTGGGTTTTACAGGTAGAATTTCAACTAGAAAGCATGAAAAAAAAAAGCACTAATAAAGTTCGATATGCATTATAATGTTGGTTTTTCTAATTATAAGAATGAATTGAATGGCTTCCCAAATTTTACATACAAAATTAAAGGACACCTATCTTCCATTACAAGCATCATAGTTACAGCCTAAAATCAGCACACTGGTCATTAAATTAACCAAACAGGATTCATCCAATACATTTATAACTCGAAACACTTGCAGTACACGTGGCACTTGCTTGAAGCATAAAAATGGAAACAATTGGCATCACACGCACACACCAGAATAAGAAGAAGAAAAAGGAAATACGATAAAAGCTTACAGAAATTTTGGGGGCGTGATTGTCGTGAGAGATCCTCATGGATCTAATTGAAAATCTTTGTTTTTGATGAGAAACAGAACATCCTCTTCTCGTTGTTCTTGACCGTGTTGTTGTTATTGCTTTGGAATGAAACGACAACGCATCGCTCAAGTTCCGTGACGACGACAACACGCAATCCGTACACATGTTATTAACCGCTGCCGCCATTTGACGTACCAAACTCAAACAATCAGAGATTGACTCAGAGCTTTTTTGTGCGTGTAATTAAGGCCGCGAGAGCAGAGAGCAGAGAGCAGAGAGCAGGGAGAGGGCGATAGAGAGATTTTGAATTCGAATAAACGGGGACCTAAACTGAAACTTCTCCTGAGAAACAGCAAGAGAGATATTTTTTATTATTTCTGAGAATTGAAGGCGACAACAAGTGAATGGAAGGAGAATGGCGTCTGGACTGGACGGTTGGACTTCCGCTGGACCGCTGCTACTTTGTGCTTCAATTTTTGTGTGTGGGCACGCGCGTTCTCATTCGCTTTCACTCGCACAAACCTAAACCCTATTACCAGTTTACCACTAATTGCTTAGTTTTTCTACTTTTCAACAATTATTTTCACATTATTTCAAAATTCCCCAATATCTTCTTCATGTGAAGCAATTGCACAACCCAATCTTTTTGTATTTGGGGGTCATAATTTTTTTTTATATCAAATTTGAGGAATAATTTTTTTTATCTTAAATTTATTGGGTTTTAAATAGTAAATCTAATGCTTAGTTATTTTGGTAATGGTGTGTTTACTCATACATAATTAGGAAATTAGAATTTAAAATGAGAATGATAATTAAAATTTGAAATGAGAGTGATTGATAATATTTACTAGATGTGAAATGGAAATGAAATATTCGAAACCTACATATTTTTAAATTAAGGAATGAGAATTTAGTTATCATTAAATTAAGAATTAAGTTCTCATTCTTTAAATTCATTATTTTACTCCCTAAATTTCGTAATTTTACTTTTATCCTCAATTAAAATATTATTATATTATTGTCATTATTATTACTTTTATCCATATAATTTTTGTTAATGATAATAATAATAATTAATATAGGAGTGTGATTAGTTAACGTACCACCCAATACCTCTATTAACTACCGCATTTTAATTATAATATCATTTAATTAATCTTAATAATTATGTATTTAGGTAAGTTTATATTTCTTTGTGCAATTATCATAATTTTTTGGTTATTTACAACAAATATTTCGTTATCAAGTGTTTTGTTATTAATTAAGAGAATATATAATTATACATATACTGAAAAGAATTACCGATAACTAAAAAAAAAAATCACAGCCACACTATTTCTAAATCTATAAAATTAATATTTCCTAAAATCTTGTGCTAGCCAATTACAACCCCCAATCTTTTTGTCTCCAAGTTAGGGTATTATTGAGGTTTATTATTATTATTATTTTAAGACTACATTTTAGAAATAGGAATTATATAATATATTTTACCTGGACAAATACGTTGAGGTAAGAAGTGCATTTCAAGCGCCAAAGAGGCAAGTAGCACTCGATCTTTGTTAGGAGCTTCACAACTGGGACCATCAAATCAATCATAAAACATATCGTTAATTTCGTTTCTCCACAGACACATCAGATCACTGCCACGTACGCGGTGAACTTCATCGAACGGCCGACATCTGCTTTCGCTCATTTATACCCTGAACCTGATGATTTTTTCGCCACAATGAGGCTGGCGCTAGCTCTGGCCACGTAAGAAGCAAAGCAGTTCAACCATAGAAGAATATAGAAGGACAAAAGTGTGCTGACACTTGGCTGTTGTCTTTTCTGAGAAGTCAGTCAACAAACGACAACGTTTCCCAGATCTTTTTGCCATTTACGCGGGCGGTACCACGAGTAATCGAGTACATTCGATTCATCGATGATATCGAAACGGAACCAAAGCACGTGCTCCGTGCTCGCATGGCCTGCTTTACACCACGAATATCCATTTTCAGATGTACGGTAGTTTTTGCCCAACGTAACACAGACTGACCCCGTAACTTGAACACAATTGGTTAAATCTTATTGTGTTTATTCACGTGTAGTACGGTACTACCGCAACCTACGGTTGCACACCCAATCTGACATTAGTCGTTAGAAGAATCTGAAAATGGATGGCCAACGCTACAATACCCGCATGTATCACATGCATGCGGGTAATTAAAAAATTAAAAAAATATGGCTATTGTTTCATTAAAAAAAATGGAGCAACCGGTTGCTCCTTACATTAATATTATATTATGAAATAATATAATAAATAAAATAATAATTATTTTAATAATAAAGGCCACATAATAATAAAATATTAATTTTATAATAATTAAAAATTAGTTTCAAGTTTAATGGTAGTTGTTTCATATTTATTAGTCCATTAATTGTATGATTTTTAGGATTGCAAATTAATGATCCTAAGTTTCATGTTAATTGCCCTCAGTTTCAAGTTTCTTTGGTTTCAAATTTAATGGTCTTAATTTTAAGTTAATAGTAGGTGTTTCATGTTTATTGGTCCATTAATTGCATGATTTTTGGGATTGCAAGTTAATGATCTCAAGTTCTATGTTCATTGCTCTAAGTTTCAAGTTCTTTTGGTTTCAAGTTTAATGATCTTAATTTCAAGTTAATGGTATGTGTTTCATGTTTATTTGTCCATTAATTAGGGTTTACAAGTTAATGTTCTTAAGTTTCATATTCATTGCCCTCAGTTTCAAGTTCATTTGGTTTTAGTTTATTGGTCCAAATTTCAAGTTAATGGTAAGTGTTTCATATTTATTGGTCCATTAATCGGGGTTGCAAGTTAATGATCCTAAGTTTCATGTTAATCGCCCTCAGTTTCAATTTCATTTGGTTCAAGTTTAATGGTCTCAGTTTCAAGTTAATGGTAAGTGTTTCATATTTATTGATCCATTAATTGGGATTGCAAGTTAATGATCCTAGGTTTCAAGTTCATTGCCCTTAGTTTCAAGTTAATTTGGTTTCAAATTTAATGGTCCCAGTTTCAAGTTAATGGTAGGTGTTTCATGTTTATTGGTCCATTAATCAGGGTTGCAAGTTAATGATCCTAAGTTTCATGTTCATTACCCTCAATTTCAAATTCATTGGTTTCAGGTTTAATGATCTCAGTTTCAAGTTAATGGTAGGTGTTTCATATTTATTGGTCCATTAATTGCATGGTTTTCGAGGTTGCGAGTTAATGATCCCAAGTTCCATGTTCATTGCCGTCAGTTTCAAGTTCATTTGATTTTAAGTTTACTGGTCCCAGTTTTGAGTTAATGGTAGGTGTTTCGTGTTTATTGGTCCATTAATTGCATGATTTTCGGGGTTGCAAGTTAATGATCCCAAGTTCTATGTTCATTGCTCTAAGTTTCAAGTTTCTTTGGTTTCAAGTTTAATAATCCTAGTTTCAAGTTAATAGTAGGTGTTTCATGTTTATTGGTCCATTAATCAGGGTTGCAAGTTAATGATTCTAAGTTTCAAGTTCATTACCATCAGTTTCAAGTTTATTTGGTTTCAAGTTTAATGATTCAGTATCAAGTTAATGGTAGGTGTTTCATGTTTACCGATTTTTCAGGTTTCCATTTCTTTCATATTTAATAATAATAATAAATTTCAATCATTCGATCTACTCCAGTTTAATCCAATGGCTATTTTTTATGCATGTATGAGATACATGCATGTGTTAACTATTGATTTTGATGATAACAAACTTGATTAAGATTGTTTTAAAGGCTCAAATTATTTTTAATATTACAAAGGTTTTATATCCAATGAAAAGTGATTTTATGATATAAGTTATTTTCATGTTAATGTTTTACATTAAAAATTTTTTAGAATTTTCAAAATAGAAAATATTGCTTAAAATTCTGGAAATAGACTTATTTGATAAGTTTTACAAAATTTTAGGATATAGTGTAATTTTATAAAGTTTTGGGGCCAAACTATAATTTTATAAAATAGTTCACTGTAGCATTCACTGTAGCAGTCACTGCAGCAAACGGCTAACCGACATCTTGATAATGGCTAGCCAACATCGAATAGAATTGAAGAGTAGCTTCTGGACACTAACGGCGACCCGATATCTTAAAATCGGCGATCCGACATTTTGAAAATTCAGCCCAACGGTCATATTGACCAGTCAAAACGACGATCCGATATCTAGTTAACGGTAATTTGACAGTGAGCAGAAAGTCAATAACGGCTATATTTCAGCTCCAATTATAAATAAACTCAATCAAATTCAAACAATAACGATTCCAACAATTATTATTGAGCAAATTATTGAGCATACAACATTCATTAAGCCTTAAAGTCCTGTATTCATCTCTTTTCCTCACACTTGGGATGTTCATTTGTAATCAAACTCATTGTGTGAGAGAGATTTATTTTGTAATATTCTTTAAAATCAAATTGAGAGATTGTAAGTGTTGGGATACACTTGGGTTAAGAGATTGGGGATAATCTCTTATTGTAAAGGTTTATTGACATATTGAAAGTCAATTGTAAGAGCGGTTGAAGCCTTGGAAGCTTGTTTAGTGGAATCCTCAAGCCCGGTGAGCTTGGAAGCGTGGACGTAGGCACGGTTAGCCGAACCATGTAAAAATCATGTGTTTGATTTCTCTTCCCTTACTCTTTTTATTATCTCACTTAATTAAATTTATAAGTTTTGTTCTTATTAAGGCATTAGATTTAAATTGTTGTGAGGTTTGTTTTGCATAAATTTTGATTACCCAATTCACCCCCCCCTCTCTTGGGTTACTTAGATAGTATTTCATCATGTACTGTAGCCACACCCAAAATGGATATTTGTGGTTGTACCATGCTCCTCTTATGTCTTTTATGATTGGACCCCTTACTTTTATTTTTATTTACAATTTATTTATAACTATTATGATAATTTCATCTTACTATTACACTTCCCCTCTCCTCCGTATACGACCCAATTCTCTATGTAATCATTAATCAATAGTTAGTCATAAAAGCCCATCCGGAAAAAAAAATCATTATCCATAAAAATATTTATCACACATCTAGTTAATTTCTATGTTGACACATCTATCATTTTAGAAAATATCCTCGATAGTTACGAAAACCAGCAATGATATTCTGAAAACAATAATCACAACACTAAGAATAGAACGTTGTGTTTTGGACTCACTATAAAATACTAAAATTATAATGCCTAAATCAACACTCTCAAGCAAACTAACTCGACTCTCTATCTCATCTCGCTTCCTCACTCTCTCTTCTCCCACATCCAATCATCCTTGTCTCTCTCATCCCGTCTCCTACAACTATCGTGGTTTCATTTCTCTCTCTCATCCCGTCTTCGACAGCTACCGTGGTCTCATCTCTAACACATGGAAGAAATATGACAACAAAATATTCATGGAGTCGATCATTACAAATTGAAATGAGAGGATGATATGATGATTGGCTCCAAGAACATGGAAGGGCATGCGAAATAACACCACCATGGGGACTTTCAGGATTGCCAGAATGGGAAGAAAGATGGTTGAAAAATGGCAACCAAGGGGAAGAATGGCTTCATGAAGAATCTCAGCCACTACAAAATGATACCTCCACCAGAACTCATAGATAAAGATCAAATATTTGCACAAAATTACAAGATTGGGAAGAAGAACAAGCTCACAACAAAAATCCCACATGGGATGATGAAGAAAGCAACAGAAACTAACGGAAGCAATAGTGGACCAAAATCGGAAGCAATGGTGAATAAACAATAATGAATAAGTGACAAGTGTGAAAGGTCACATGTAATGTTTGTTGAGTCTTTTATATCAACTGTAAACCAAATTTCATAATGTAACATAAAGTAGTAATTAGTTGTAAAGTAAAATTCCTTATATATAAGGTATGATTATGTGTCTTGTAAACCATTGGCTATTCATAATTGAGAAAAATATGGATGATTATTTTATTAAGAAAAGTGGTGCATTTAAAAAAAGTACAATTGAAAAGAAATTAAATGCAAAAAAAAATGAAAAATGAAAAATGAAAGAAGATGCAAAACACCTTGTAATCTCCAAAAAATCAACATGCTTCTCAAGCATATATTTTATTTTTCCTATTGTCCTTTCTTCGTTAGTCATATTTCTAGCCTATGCTACATCCTAGTAAAAGTCTTTCTTGATTTTAAGGATCTAGAGTTTGAAGTATAAACTAATAATATGGAATAAAATATGTGGTGATGCATAATAATGAATACCAATAATATTATTGGTCTAACTGGTAATCTGTTTGACTCGAGATCATATTTTTTCTAAGCTATTGATGTCATTCCTTTATCATGGTGATGGTGTGTGATATTGTTTTTCTATTATTTTCTCTCAATCTACCATTCCTTGCAGTGACTGTTTTTATTGGGTTTGTTGACTGTTTTTATTGGGTTTATTTTCCTTTAAGAGTGTCATTCTTACCCGAGAGATTTTGAGTTTTGACATGTTATTCTTGAAAATAGCTTAATTAATGTAGCTTTGATAATTGATCATTTTTCATTAGCTTACTTGATTGATTTGTGAAAATAGATGATCTGGGAGTGATTTCTTTGTGCTGGGATAATACTTATACTTTTATTTGATTATTGTTATTAATCTAATTAAAGACGTAAACATGATTACTCATGAAAAAAAGAAAATTGCAATTTGGGTTTGAAATTTGTTAGATATTATCACTTAGCTTACTAGGGACTAGCAATAAGTTGGTTAGAGGTTGTGATTAACATTGGAAAGTGTATATCCTACAAGGGTTTAAATTATCATTTGATCAGTTATCATGTTAATTAACTTATTTTGTGTTTGTAGGTATATTTTGGGAATAAAAAAAATCATTGGAGCTTATGGAATAATGGGCACAATATTAATTGATAATTTCGATGAAACACAATAGAAGTCAAACTGTGAACATAAATTTTAAAAAGAACAAAGAAGAACGGGTAATGACTTTCCAAATCATTCACGTGAAGAGGACTTTTGGGTAAATCTTTGTTGGCTTATCAATTATGAAAGGGGGAGGCTCATTATTCTATGAAGAAGCTGAAAGTGCTTTAGATTATCATTAAAAAAATTGAAGAAGGTAGAGGCAGCAATTTGGCTATATAACGACGAGAAGCCGAGGCACCTAAGGGGAGGAAAAAAAGCCCAACTATCTATTTAAATTTTCTCCTCTTTTTTTATCCCAATTTTTCTTGCAATATATCTTAGAAGTTTGTTAAATAAAATGAGTATTTTGTTTATCAACATGAGTAGTAAATTTCTAAGCTAAAGTGAAAGATGAAGCTCAAAGAATTTAATTATGGAATTAATATTCTCTCAAGTAAATTAAATCATTTAAATTTTAATTACATGCTTATAATATATATTTTTCCATCAATTATTTTCATTTCATATTAATATGTAGATTAGGTCTACTTTGGATCCATATGTATTTAGGCAAAATGTTGACATGCCATTGATCTAGCTCATTATGTACTTTATCTCCTTATTTATCCATAAGTGGTTAATTAATAATTAAGTCATATAATAATTATATTAGCAAAAATATAATTATGAGGGATATTATAATCATAATTTGAATACAAAGAGTGGATCTCATAACCTTAGCACTTTTTAAACAAATAATATTTTTCTGCAATTAATTTTATTTAATCATTGACAACTAGATTCTCATATTCCTTGTGGCTTGACCCTGAACTCATCCGATTATATTATAATTAGATACTCTTATACTTGGGAGTAATCAACACTTTTGAGTCATGTCAAGTACTTCTCAAAGATAACCATTAATGGTGAATTAAAGGCGAAATGTAACTATTGTATCAAGGTAAGCTTGTATCCTCCAGTGATAACGAAACCTTTCATTTGACTAAATATTTGAAAAGATGTAAGGTAAAGCATGTTCCCAAAATTGATGACAGTTTACAAACCCTTAATATGATGAAGAAAGATGACGGAACAAATTGTGTTAAGATGAGAGAATTTGATCTAATTGTTGCTTGACAAAAGATTGCAATATTGGTTGTAAAGCATAAACTATCACTTAATTTTGTAAAGTATGATGCATTTAGAGATTTGATGTGTTATAGCAACCAATTGGTGAAGATGATGAGTAGGAACACTTTAACAAGTGAGATTCTTAAATTGTTACAAACTAAAAAGGCAAAAGCAATGACTTTGTTGGAGATCAATAATAGTAGAAAGCCAATTACAACAGACATGTGGACTACTACTAATCAAAGGTAAGGGTATATGGTTGTTACAATACATTTGTGAATAAGTCTTAGTAGTTGCAAAGTGGAATTTTATGGTACTTTTCTTATTATTTCATGTTATGTTTATTTAAGTTATTTCAATATAATTTATTCTAAAATTTAACTTTTGGGTAATGACTATGTTCATATATTTATTGGCCCCATATACTACTGAATTTCTTTCTCAAAGCATTTTTTAAGTGTATGTTACATTGGAATATGGATAGAAGGGTATCGATGTTACTTTACATAATTGTGCCACCAATGATGTTATGGTTGATAGGTTGATGGGATTTATTCTAGTTGATTCTATGTTAGTAAGTGGGAATTATTTTCATATGAAGTGTGTGGCTCATATTTTAAACCTAGTTGTGAAGAATGGGATAAAAATGATTAAAGAGTGGATTAAAAGGATTAGGGATAGTGTGGCTTATTGGATGGGCACATCAAAGAGGGTAGAAACTTTTGAGATGGCTACACGTCAATTGCAAGTCAAGTGCGAGAAAAAGTTGGCGTTTGATTGTGTAGCTGGATGGAATTCTACGTATTTAATGCTTGATGTTGCTATGAAATATAAAAAATGTCTTTTCTAGATTGCAGTTGTGCGACAAACATTACCTTCTTTGCCAACGGAACGAGAGATGGCTGAAACGATGTTGGAAAATGTGCAACTGTGTTACTCAATGACGGAGCTATTTCAGATATAAAATTTCCCACATCTAATCATTTTTTCTCAAAGATATGTGAAATGAGGATTAAGCAAGATTGATATGAACTTTCTGATATACTTGTAGTTAGACAAATGACTGTGAAATACTGGCTATATTACTCAAGAGAAGGGTGAATTGGGTTTCTAAAACTTCAATAATTAAAAATTACACAACAATTTAAAATAATGTCTTAATAAAATTAATAACAATAATTTTAACAAAAAAAAATTAAGGGAAGAGAGAACAAACACAATATTTTTACGTAATTCAGCAAATTCTGCATACATCAACACCTCCAAGCTCACCAGATTTGAGGATTTCACTAATTGAGCCTCATATTTTAAGGCTTCAAAATCTTTACAATTGACTTCTAAGGTGTCAATCAGCCTTTACAATATAAGGTTATCTCAAATCTCTTATCCCAAGTGTTTCCCACACTCTCAATCATTCAATTTAATATTTAAGAATGAAAATTACAGAAATTTCTTTCACACACTATATGTGTTTACAAATGTGTGTTTTGATGATAGAATCAACAAGTTCTAAGTACAAAAGAGATTAAATGCACAATAACAAGCTCAATGAAATTTGTTGAATCACATTAAATTTGAATATGATTGAGCTTTTTATAGTTAGGGAAGAAATATAGTCATTGTTGACTTTCTGGAAACAATTGGATCACCGTTAACTATTGTTGGATCACCGTTTTGACTCGAGCAAATGACTGTTATGCCGCAATTTTGAATAGTAGGATCTCTATTATCATTCCAGAAACCTGCACAAAATTATCAGCTAGACGTTTTGACTAAATGATTTGTCGTTTGTAACCTGGATGCTCTCTAGAATTTTTCGGTTAATTGTTTAGTATAAACGGTCTGTCGTTAGCAACCTGGATGCTTTCTGGAATTTATCGATAAACCGTTTTCTAATAAACGGTTCACTGTTTTCTTCTATAATCATATTTTCATTTTATCCTATGTATAATAGGTTTGTCATTTAATCATTAATAGTTATCCATTTGTTTCCATATTCTTATACAATCCCAAAAATAACATTCAACCTAAGAACTTAACAAATTTCAAGGCTCCAACATTCTTAGTAAAAACATATATGATTTGTTATTATCAAAATCAATATTATAAGACCATTTATGCCAACATGCTAGTCAAATGATTTAGAAATTTGATAAATATTAGGACCAGATACATGAGATTTTAGTGATGGTTGTTTTTCTTGACCTGAGGTTCAAGATGTAATTAGATCATTATTATTTTCCACAACTTTATGGTGAGGTTGCTGCAATAAGATTCAAAAAGTGCACAATCTATATCACAATTTGGTTAAATTTTATTAAGGTACTCATGGGAATGTGAGTGACGAGATTATTAATGAGTCTTCTTCAGTCAATGTTAGCTCTGATATAGGCACTGTGGCAATTTTTTTGATATACGTAAGTTTGAGGCATTTGCATGCCAAAAGAATGAACCAACGGTACCGAAGTTTGACCTTGAGAGGTATTTAGAAGTGGCTTTAGTCAAATCGACTTTGAACTTTGATATTTTGAATTCGTGAAAGGAGAACTAAGGCAAATATCCTATCTTGCCTTAGATGGCAAAAGATATCTTAGCCGCTCTCGTGACAACTATTGCCTCTGACTCTGCATTTAGCACTGGAGAAGAGTCTTGGCTTCCCATCGAAGCAGACTTCATCTATGATATTAGAAGCACTTATATCCACTCAACATTGATTATGGACAAGCTCCAATAGAAAAAAAAAAACAAGTAACGTAGAAAATATTTAAATAATTAGTTTTGTAATAATTTTATACACCTAAATTGTTTTCACACTTTCTTTTTCCTTTTTTTTGTTTTTCCTTATAGGTAGAATTCTTGAAAGTGAAATTTTTACTAGAGAAGAATTTATGGCTCACAAATATTAGAGTAGTTTTTTTTTTCAATGGTGGGTTGTGAATTGTCGTTTGTTAAACTGATGACCTCCTTGTTCAGATTGTGGAATTGAATTATATGTTTTTATTTGTTTGTTAAACTGATGAACTCTTTATTTAGATTATGGAATTAAATTGTGTGTTTTTATTTGTATAAGACATAGGTTATGTTTATGTTTATTTATATAATTATATGGTTAAGACATTGAATTGAGTAATTTTTATGTTTGTATTACTTTAAACAAGCTCTGAAGCTTTTAAATTTAAATATATTAGTGGAGGTTATGTCCATTTTTTACTTAAATTATTTAAATATCAAAATAAAAAATCTTAAAAAAATTATGATTGGACTCAAACAAAGGCCAAGCAGATCCTGACCGATTCAGATCGGGACAGACCTGATCTGAAGTTCAAAGAACCGGACTTTTTTGAGGTTCGGTCCTTTCATTTTAGTTATAGGGTTCACCTTGCACAACTAAGTGCTACAAACATTTTCAAACTCAGTTCCAAGATCAAACAAATATCGTCGCTGGCCATTATTCACAGGAAAAAACTTTTCAAAACCCAAAAACAAACCCATTTTTTCCAATACAAATAATTTTCATTCAACAGCAACAATAGCTCAAGTCAATTTTTCACAAGTTTTAATTAATTTTAGGTTTCACAACTTTACTCTCTACAACGAATAACCATGAATGAACAAATATCAACCAAACCCACTTGACATTTTCGAGTCACAGCAATGTTGAGGAAAAATCAGGTTTTTAAAATTTTTATAAAACCTTTTGAAGATCGCTCTCATATAATATATAAGCATTCGTATTCTAGGAATCGTACCTTGAAAATCCGAGTTGGCTTTTTCCGTTGAAGTGATTTAGGCTCCTAGATCACGATCTGCCACCACCACTCCTGTTAGATCACGACCCGTCACCACCACGCTTGCTAGATCACGAACTGTCACCAATGATCTTCCAGGTTATGACTCAGGTTCGATCTGCACTTGACATGTGGGCGCCTTTATCACTACCAAAGCAACTAGCACAAGAAAATTTTTCTCTCAATAATGGAGAGAAAAATCTTATTCTCTAATCTATATAAAGTGGCTTTTTTTTTCTTTAGAGAAAATAAGCCTTATATATCTCCCTTTAGTGAAAACCCTAGGCTCCAAATAATGCCCTAAATAAAACTCACGTTATTTTCTTTTTCAATAGGGGACCCACCTTGTAAAATAACATAAGGCCCCTTATACAAAAGCTAATTAAATGGAGCCTCCCACTAAATGATATATTTAGGCTTTTGACCCAAATAGCTAGTTATCTTACTTATTAGTCCAGTAGTGGTGCAGTCAATTAAATGAGCTAACCCGGGGATCATTTGAGAACATACAATAATGGCTACAATAATTAGGCCTGTAATTAAACTAGCCCAATTATTTAATTCCAAATCTACTCTACTAAAAGATTGGAACTGACTTCCATAATTGTATGCTCGAATAATAATTCGTCCCAAGCCACATTGATTTCTTTACTGCACAATCATTTGTACCACATCGTTAATTAAATTGATATTTCAACTGTCCAATCAATTTAATAACATCTTATTCTTTGATCCTTACTGGTTTTCTCTAATGATCATTTTCAACATACTAAATATGTTGATACACTCTGGCCAGAGAATTCTATGATCAAGTGCCGAAAACCTATCAAGAGATGTGTTGTACAAATTCTATATTGTTAATCCATAACTCCAATACTCATAATTGCTCCCACCAAGATACCGGGTAATCTTGACCACAAGGATGTGTCATGCCCATTGGTAACTCAAATGGAATAACAATTACAATCATGAAATCATAATTAACTCAAGATTAAGATTATAGTAAAATCAATGCCTATGAGATTTAATAAGTCTGATAGTTATTACAAAGTTAATTAAATCTCACATGTGATCCTGTTCAATGTAGTTGTACTACATCAATAAATTCATACATGATTAAGACAAATCATTCAATGAATTTATTACAGTCTATACCTAAATAAAGTGCCCAACTTTATTTATCAACTGCGAACTAAATTTATTTAATCATAAGATAACTTGTATTTATGTCTTCTGTGAATCCACATGGTGATCACATAAATACATATAATATGATTAAATGGACTTTAATACAAATATTAATGCAATTAAGATATTTGAATAAGATACCTCATTTATTTTATTAATCAGAAAAATTGTTTATTACAATTAAATAAACACATATGCTTTTAAAGAGCATATTTTTCCAACAATCTCCCACTAGCTCTCAAAGCATATTTGGCATCTCACGCATGCCCATGGATTCCAAGTGCAAGTTAAAAGGTTTCCCAAGTATGGCCTTAGTAAAAGGATCTGCCAAGTTTTGCTGTGACGCAATCTGAGTAACCTCCACATCACCTCTCTGCACTATATCCCTTATAAGATGATACTTCCTCTCAATATGTTTTTGTTTCTTGTGGTTCCTTGGCTCCTTAGATTGAGCTACCGCACCACTATTATCGCAAAATAGTTTAAGGGGTGCAGTTACAGCAGGTACCACCTCAAGATCTTGTAGGAACTTGCGGAGCCATACAGCTTCTTTTGCAGCTTCGGATGCAGTTGTTGAGTGTTAGAAAATGCATATTTATAAAGGAGAAAACCGTCATTTTACATTTTAAGTCTTACTAACAACCCTTACTTTTATATATTTAACCTTCTTGTGATTTAATTACATGTGTTTTATTTTAATTAAGTATTTTATGTATTTTAGGGGCATTATAGTCATTTCACAATAAAGGAGAGATCAGACGGCAAAACGGACATCACTTTTGAACTCAGGACGGTCGAAAACCTTAGGAGGAGCATAAAAGGAAAAATGGCACTATTCACATGTACGGTACTATTCACGTGTACGGTACTGTATACGTTACTGTTCACGACACTGTTCACATAGACGGATGATGACGTGGCATTGACCGATGATGTGGCATTGACTGATGAGGTGTCACAATCTTGTTGGACTAAAATTCTTATGTACTGTTGATGGTGACGTGGCAGCATATCAGTGGACGAAAAATCTCGCGTACGGTGCATGCATCACACAGGATTATTTTCAACCAAACCGCGTTACTGTTCATCCGGGTCAAACCGCGTTACTGTTCAAAGTCGGGTCAAACCGTGTTACTGTTCATCCGCGTGGTCAAACCGTGGACTGTTGACTGATGACGTGGCGCAATCCTGAGCGTCCAAACTGTTTTTAATCCGATGGCCATGATTTACTCCATGTATCTATAAAAAGGGGGCCTCCCCCCCTAATCTGATATCTCTGAATCCATTTTTGGGATCCATTTTCTGTAATTCCCTCTCCATCTTGTATTTTCTTCGTATTTTAATAAATTCCCATTTTGCCCCTAGTTCAACTATGAGTGGCTAATTTTCTTTCAAGCTTGGGTTGAAGGTGAAGTCTCAACATGTGTCATGGGCTTAATTTGGTAAATTTATTTTCTCTTCCCCTCTAATTTTTGTGGATGTTTTAACTTCTCGTCGACAAATAATAATAGTCTTGTCTAGATACCGCTTTGGTTATACCGGCTCTCTAGTATAAGGTTATTATTATTTGGCACGATAAGCCCTTAGCACCATATTGATTAGAGCGTGGTTCATGAGGTGTGGATTCCCCCCTCATGATTTAATTGGCATTAATACGGATTATTTAGCCCATGATGCATGTTGATACGGATCCAGATACCCAAGTACGTCAATTTAATAGATTTTCTCTTCAATTTATTCTCTCCATTGCAATTCCAATTTTAGAATTTATTCTCGCCATTTTAATTTAAGTATTAGCATATTCCAAATCATTTCCACCATAAATCCAACTACCCATTTACAAAATTAATTCTATATATAATTAAAATCCACCTCCTCGTGGGATCGACACTCGTCACCATTAGTCTATACTACAATAGATTCGTGCGCTTGCGAGTACATTAAAATTTGCACAACAAGTTTTTGGCGCCGTTGCCGGGGAGGTAAGTAATTTTAATTCATAGAATTAATTTTTGTGAATAATTTCTTTTATTTGTTTTCTTGTATTTTTTTTATTATTAAAAAAAAAAAGAAAAAAAAAGTGAATCTACATTTAAAGGTTAGTATTTCTTTTCTTTTTCTCTTCTTTAAAATTTTGTAATTTAATTTTCCATTTATTTTTCTTTGTAATTTTTTTTTGTTTATCTTATTAATTTAATTTTTAGTTAATTTCTTTCACGTATTTATTTTTGTGTATTTTTATAGAAAGGTTGTAATAGCGCAATAAGGTTAGTATCGTAATTTCTCCCTCTTCTTTATTTTTATTTGTTTTGTTCCCATCTTTATTTTTTGTTTTGTTTGCATCTTTATTTTTATTTTATTTATTTTGCATGCATGGTCGTAGGTCATTATTACCTAATCTTGAACCTATAGACCTTGAATTAGAAAAAACACTTCGCACACACAAACACGTTAAAAATAAAATGGATTTACAAGCACCACAGGAGAGGCCATTTAAGGACTATTTTAGTCCCTTAGCTAATTTGAGCACGTCATGCATAAGATACCCAAATGTAGCTGCTAGGAGTTTTGAATTAAAACCTAGTGTGTTAAATTGTCTCCCTACATTTTATGGCCTAGAAAATGAGGATCCATATAATCATTTGAATGATTTTCATGCCATTTGTCAAACATTCAAATATGAGAATTTTTCAGATGATGATGTTAAACTTAGACTATTCCCATTTTCTTTAAAGGATAGAGCTCGTTCATGGTTAAATACGTTGCCTGCTAATAGCATTTCATCATGGGAACAAATGGTTACAAAATTTTTAAATAAATATTTCCCAGTGCATAAAACCAATGCTATTCGCAGGGAAATCTCGGAGTTTACCCAGAAAGATGACGAGCAATTTTTCGAAACATGGGAGCGATTCAATTGGCTACTCTTGAAGTGTCCACATCATGGGTACGAGAAATGGCACCAATGCCAATACTTTTTGGAGGGATTACTACCAAATGTGCAAGAATGGCTAATGGCAACAAGTGGAGGAGAGCTAATGTCAAAAAGTGCGTCAGAAATTTGGGAATTCTTCCAACGACAAGCAGATAATTCCCAACAACGGAGTCGATCACTCAGGACTACTAGAAGAATTAAAGGAGTGAATGAGGTTCAAATTGGCGAATCAAGTTCAGAAATTAAAGAAGTCAAAGCGATAATTGAAGGTCTCTCTCGACAAATAGCATCACTATCGACTGCTAAATCAACAGAGCCACATGACCATGACTCATACTCAGATCAAGCCAATGCCATAGGTGTAATGAGAAAGCCATCAAATTACAACCCATACTCCAACACATATAACCCTGGATGGAGAGACCACCCCAATTTTTCATGGTCTCAAGGATTCCAACAGAATGGACCAATAGCTCCAGCTCCACCAATTCCACAAAATCCTCAAGCCTCTCAGCCACCATTTAGACCATACATCAGAACCAGAACCACTCTCAACCTAGACCATGGAGGATGCATTCCAGATTTTAGGAATGTACTCACTCACGATGACTCACTCTACGATGAAGCAACAGAACCGCACCATTGATGGACTACGAAATGAGTTGAGAGCAGGCTTCAATTCACAAGCCCAATCAGTTTCAAGCCTCGAGAAGATGGTGGGACAACTTGCTTCTTCAGTTCAGACCTTGGCAATGACCGTTGAGAAAGGTAAGTTTCCAAGTCAACCAGTGCCTAACCCTAAAGGAGTACATGAAGCAAGTACCAATTCACCACAGCAGCATGGAGAGGTCAAAGCAGTAATGACCTTGCGAAAAGGAAAGGAAGTCGACAACAAAGTGGAGATGCCGGTGACAAAAGAAAATCAAATTGTACCTGTGAATGTTGAGGACTCATCACCGGAGGAGAAAGAAGAAACTAACCCACGAGAATATGTTCCGAAAGCTCCATTTCCTCAGAGGTTAGCTAAAGGAAAAAAGGGAAAATCCACAGGTGAGATTCTTGAAATCTTCAAACAAGTAAGTGTTAACATCCCTTTGCTTGATGCTATTAAACAAGTTCCATCTTATGCCAAGTTTCTTAAAGACCTTTGTACTAAAAAGAGAAATATGCATGTTCAAAAGAAGGCATTTTTAACAGAAAACGTTAGTTCTATACTCCAACATAAAATTCCTTTAAAATGCAAAGACCCAGGCTCCCCCACTATCTCATGTAGTATAGGGAACCACACAATTGAGAATGCTTTGTTGGATTTAGGAGCTAGTGTAAATCTGTTGCCTTATTCAGTATTTGTGAAACTTGGATTGGGAGAATTACACCCAACTCCAGTGGTGTTACAGCTTGCAGATCGGTCCACGAAAATACCTCGTGGTATTGTGGAGGACGTGCTTATCCAGGTAGACAAGTTTTATTTTCCTGTTGATTTCATTGTAATTGACACTCAACCAATACAGGATTCAAGGAAGCACATCCCCATTATTCTAGGCCGACCTTTCTTGGCAACTGCGGATGCTCACATTCAATGTAGGACCGGAAATATGCAATTGTCCTTCGGCAACATGACTATGGAGTTGAACATCTTCAACATTGCCAAACAACCTCACAATGCAGATGATGAAATTGTTGATGTGGATTTAATAGAAGCATTAGTTGATGACACTTTTGTTTCAAACCTTAGTGATGATCCTTTACAGACATGCTTAACTCACTTTGGTTTTGATTTTGATTTTGATATTGACAGATCGGTCGAAGAGGTCAATGCCCTACTTGACTCAGCACCATCTATGGACACTAATAAATGGAAGTCAAGAGTTGAACAACTAGCACCATCAGAGAAGAAACTCATCCCATCATCAGAATCACCACCGAAACTCGAGCTCAAACCATTACCCAACACTTTGGAATATGCATTTTTGGGAGAAGAAAGTTCTCTGCCGGTAATCATCTCATCATCCCTCAATGATGAACAAAAAGGTAAGTTGTTGGATGTTTTAAAAGAGCACAAAGGAGCATTAGGATGGACCATAGCAGACATCAAAGGTATAAATCCAGTAGACTGCATGCATTACATTCACCTTGATGAAAATGCTAAATCTACTAGGGAAATGCAACGTCGGTTAAATCCTAATATGAAAGAAGTGGTTAGAACTGAAGTCCTTAAGCTATTAGATGCAGGTATCATTTACCCCATTTCTGATAGTTCATGGGTCAGTCCTGTACAAGTTGTCCCCAAAAAGTCAGGAGTCACAGTAGTTACGAATGCCGATAATGAATTGATACCCACTAGAGTAACTACAGGATGGCGTGTATGTATTGATTATAGGAAGTTGAATTCTGTCACACGTAAAGACCATTTTCCTTTACCATTTATTGATCAAATGCTTGATAGATTAGCAGGCCATGAATTTTATTGCTTTCTAGATGGCTACTCAGGATATAATCAGATTCCCATAGCACCAAAAGATCAGGAGAAAACTACTTTCACTTGCCCTTTTGGCACATTTGCATATAGGAGAATGCCATTTGGATTATGTAATGCACCTGCTACATTTCAACGATGCATGTTGAGCATTTTTTCTGATATGGTTGAACGATTCCTTGAAGTCTTTATGGATGACTTTTCTGTCTTTGGTGACTCGTTTGATCAATGTTTACATCATCTAACACTAGTTCTGCAGAGATGTATCGAGAAGAACTTGGTCTTAAATTGGGAGAAATGCCATTTTATGGTAAAACAAGGTATTGTTCTCGGTCACATCATTTCGAGAAAAGGTATTGAGGTTGACAAAGCCAAGGTGGATCTCATTTCTAATCTTCCTCCACCCAAAACAGTCAGAGAAGTAAGATCTTTCCTTGGGCATGCTGGTTTCTATAGACGTTTCATTAAAGATTTTAGCAAAGTTTCTAGACCCTTATGCAATTTACTTGCTAAGGATGTACCTTTTATCTTTAATGATTCATGTCTTATGGCGTTTGAAAAATTAAAACAATTGTTGACAACATCACCCATCATTCAGGCCCCAAACTGGAGCTTACCATTTGAGCTCATGTGTGATGCATCTGATTATGCAGTAGGAGCAGTTTTAGGACAAAGAGTTGATCGAATTCCTCATGTTATTTACTATGCTAGTATGACATTGAATGATGCACAGTTGAATTATTCAACTACTGAAAAAGAAATGCTAGCAGTAGTGTTTGCATTGGAAAAATTTCGATCTTATCTCATTGGTTGTAAAATAATTGTGTTCACAGATCATGCTGCTCTTAAATATCTTCTCACAAAGAAAGATGCAAAAGCTAGACTAATTCGTTGGGTGTTACTTTTGCAGGAATTTGACTTGGAATTCAAAGATAAGAAAGGGTCAGAAAATGTTGTGGCGGACCATCTCTCTCGTCTTCACTTTGACACAATTACAGAGCCATTAATATTAAATGAGTCATTTCCAGATGAACAATTAATGAGTGTGGAAGTATTACCTTGGTATGCTGATATAGTTAATTATCTTGTTACAGGTAAACTTCCAGAGCATTGGACCAAGCAAGACAAGATCAAATTCTTTGCGGAAATAAAGAATTTCTTTTGGGATGACCCGTATTTGTTCAAGTATTGTGCAGACCAAATTGTTAGACGATGTGTCCCAGAAAATGAAATTCAGAATATCCTTTCATTCTGCCATGAACAAGCTTGTGGAGGCCATTTCAGTGCTAAGAAAACAGCGACTAAAGTTTTACAATGTGGTTTCTATTGGCCAACACTATTTCGAGACGCTTACACTTTTTGTTCTTCATGTGATAGGTGTCAACGAATGGGGAGCATTACACGAAGGAACATGATGCCACTAAATCCAATTTTAGTGGTTGAGATTTTTGACGTATGGGGTATCGACTTCATGGGACCCTTTCCCCCTTCTTTTGGCCATCAATACATATTGGTTGGTGTTGACTATGTATCAAAATGGGTAGAAGCAATTCCATGTAGGACCAATAATCACAAGGTGGTGATAGCATTTTTGAAAAGCAATATTGTTTCACGCTTTGGATTCCCTCGAGCGATAATCAGTGATGGTGGTGCCCACTTTTGTAACAAAGCATTCAAAGCTCTTTTGACAAAGTATTCAATCAAACACAAAGTGGCAACTCCGTATCATCCGCAAACCAGTGGCCAAGTTGAGATATCCAATCGAGAAATAAAGCACATATTAGAAAAAACGGTGAGGCCGGACAGAAAAGATTGGTCATTAAGACTTGATGATGCCTTATGGGCATATAGAACGGCTTTCAAGACCCCGATTGGGATGTCACCCTACAGGCTAGTGTATGGAAAAGCTTGCCACCTACCTGTGGAGCTCGAGCATCGTGCATATTGGGCCATCAAGAAATTCAATTTTGACATGCAGCAAGCCAGCTCAGAAAGAAGATTACAGCTGGCAGAACTTGAAGAAATTCGCAATGACGCGTACGAAAATGCCAAGATTTACAAGCAACGAATGAAAGTCTTCCATGATAAGCAAATTATGAGAAAATCGTTCACTCCAGGTCAGAAAGTGCTTTTATTCAATTCTCGCTTGCACCTATTCCCAGGTAAGTTACGCTCTCGTTGGTCTGGCCCATTTATTGTTCATACTGTTTTTCCACATGGGGCAATTGAAATTAAAGACCCAAAGAATGGTGTCACGTTTAAAGTTAATGGTCAAAGATTAAAGCCATATCTAGAGTACCAACCACATGAAGAAGACACCGAAATAAATTTGAGTGACCCACCAAATTTGAATTGATTTTTTTTTCTTTTCGTTGATTTGATTTTTCTTTCTTTCTTTTTATTATTATTCTTTTGCTAATTGAAATTGTTTTTGCATAAGTGTGTTTATTTTACCATTAAGTTTTCTCTTATCATTTTTAATCATGAGTCTCATACTTAGACCGTTCCTCCTGAACATTCTTAAACCACTTCAACGTGTCAAAACTCATCTCAAAAGACATATTCAATTTTGTAAAACACATCGCATTTGGTCTCTACAACCACCAGAGTTAGTAGCCTATGTTGAGGGTTTAGAACACCAACTCAGAGACATTGAGAGAAGTGTTTACGACATCCAGTTGGAGCTTGAGGTAAATTCAATAAGAGGACGATTTTAATTTTCTTTGTGTGTTTTAATTTGTTTTTCTATTTGTGTGCTTTAGTTTGTTACCCCGGTGAAGTGGCGGATAACGGTACTCCGTGACAATCAAGTCGGTTACTTCAGTTTCCCATAATAACTGATATTCTGAGGCGAAGGTATGGACAAAAACGAGATTCTAGCGAAACTTCACAAGCGATTCCCTTCACTTCCTCAGAATGCCCTCCTTACGATCTATAAAGCTCGGTCCGAACGCATGCGATTACTCATGAGGAATAACATACCTGCTGACATCCGTTGGTTAATCGAGGCTAAAGTACGATCGACAGGTGAGTTACCTCCAAAATTTATTGCATACATGCCTGGTTGTGGTAAAGGAAATTATGCAAGAAAACGACGAGCTCGAAGAATTTCTGTTGCTTGTCATAAGTGTGCCAGAATGAGTTGCAATAAAAACCCATGTTCTTTAGGAATGGTGTCTGATAACAGGGAAGATAAGATTCAATTCATTAGGGATGGCTTGAATAAGGAGTCATTGGATGATATCCTTTTGTCTCTTGAAACGCATCCCAGTGGATATGTGCAAGGAGCGATTCTCCAGTTATGGCCATTATTCCAGAAAGAGCATGCACGATATAGTCTCGGGAATCTGACTATAAACGACCCTGTTTGCCAGTTTATAAGAAAACTGGATAGGAAGCCTATCCTCGACCCATAGAGGGCGTTCAAGCCGTTTCTGGACGTAAAACCAGAGGAAGATGTGAGCCACAGTCGCAACTACCTGTAAATATCCTTTTACTTTATTGTTATTTTATTTCACTATTGTCTTATTGTTTGCATTATTGTCTTTAATAATTTTATTACTGTTTGCTTTTTCCTTTTTACTGTTTTCTTTTTGACTTGCGAGCCACTTGCTTTACGCGTTATTTGACACTAACATATTACCTCATACACAACCATGACCCACTATCACCGAGACTCTTAAATGTGATTTCTTTTGTCAAACACTCACAAATTGTTTTTGAGAAATATTCCAATGGCAGCTACTCCCAATAGACAATTCAAGAACATTTGTGTGCTTTCTGGATTTACCTATGGCAAACATAAAGAGTTCGTTGAGGCAGCCATAGATCTTGGTCGAAGCATAGCAGCGAGAAATTTACATTTGGTGTATGGAGGAGGTAACCGAGGGTTATCAAAAATGGTCTCCGAAGCAGCTTTTATCAAAGGAAGTCAAGTGTTAGGCATCATCCCAAGAGTCCTAAAACCATTGGGCAGTTCGTCTGACTCATCAACTGGAGAAGAGTTAGTCGTCTCAGGTATGCAAGAAAGAATAACTGAAATGCTTAATTATGCTGATGCTTTTATTTTCCTTCCAGGAGATCTTGCAACACTAGAGGCACTTATGACACTAGCATCTTGGGCCCATCTACACATTCACCAGAAACCCATCGGTTTGTTAAATGTCAATAACTTTTATGATGGCTTTATCGCATTTCTTAACCATGCAATAAAAAACTATTTCATTCCCTCTAATGCGAAAAAACTTTTTATTTGTGCTCACACTGCTAACGAGCTACTTGATCTGTTACAAGCTTATAGACCGGAGCCAGACCCCTGGACCTTCGTGTTGGAGCGTCCAAATAATGATGGTAACAGTAGCAGCAGTAAGAAGTACAAATTAGATTTAACTCTCCGCCTATAAATATTTTCTTCTGTGTTGCACCACCCAGGTGATGTCTTCTAAACTCTACTTCTTTCCTTTCAAACATTGAGGACAATGTTTCGTTCTGGTTGGGGGGAGGGAATAGTCGACAATTGTAGAATTTTGGTTAAGTTTTTACTAATTTTTGTTGTAGAAACTAACTGTTGCTAACTTTTTGTGTTGAAGATGGCTGAATATGGAGTGTAGTGACTCTAGAAACGCATCTTCATCGTTTATAAAAAAAAAAAAAAAAAATTCAGACATTTTCTTTTTCTTTATTATGTGTTTATGTTTATTTTTCTTCTTTTTAATTTCTCCTCTATAAATATACATTTTCCAACTTTTGAGTCGAAGATGGCTGAATATGGAGTGTAGTTCCTCTAGAAACGCATCTTCTTTAAAAAAAAAAAAATCATTTTCGTTTTCTATCATTTTACGTGTAACTTTTCTAATTAGTTTTTATGCATCATTTTCACATTTCTGCATGCATATTTTCCTTTCATGTTTAGAATAGGTTGGGGGGTAGAATGATGTTTAAAAAAAAAAAATGTGTGATTTGTTTTAACATTGGATGACATGATTAATTTCAAATTTTAGTATTTGTATTATCTTTGGTCTTAAGTGATGTTACGCTATGTTTGCTACTTTACATGTTGATGTCGGAGACAAATGTGAGTTGCTTGAAGGAATGAACATGTCATAATAAGTACCAAGTGAGTTTTTGAGCCTATTATTTTTCTTGGAGAATAACCCTTTTGCCCACTCTTTATACAGCTTAGCAGTTTATTATTTTATACACGATCTCTAAATTACTTTTGAGTTAACCCTTAAAAAAAAAAATTGTAAAATAAAAAAAAGAAAAAGAAAAAAGAGTGTGTTGCTACATTTGGAGGCCCATCTAACTAGTAGATATGGAAGATTATTTAGAGCCCTAAAAGACGATGGAGAGGCCATCTTTGATCCGTTTGAGCCTTTCAAGCCATCCCTTTTATTTAATATCCATAATTAACCCTTTTGAGCCTTTAAAAAAAAAAAAAAAACCTTTTCTTTGTCAACTTATCATCTTGACCCACTCCGATTTGGAGTATTACCCGATATCTTATAAGTTCCATCACCTATTTATGTTTGAGAAAATGTAAATAATTATTTTGTTCAGTGAAGTTATGCCAAATAAAAGCAAAAAAAAAAAACAAAAAAAAAAACAAAAACAAAAACAAAAACAAAAGTTGTTGTTTCAAAAGAATAAAAATAGGTGAAATCCACCTTGCAACTTCCAAAAAAAAAAAAAAAAAAATTCTCTGCATTTTTCTCAAACATACACTTTGTTTTCCTTATTTTCCTTCTTTGTTAGCCATGTCCCTAGCCTACGTTTCATCCTAATAAAAGTCCTTCTTGATTTTAGGGAACTATAGTTTGAAGTAGAAGCTAGTTATATGGGCTAAAAAGATGTAGTGATGCATAATTAAAAAAAAAAAAAAAAAGATAAATAAAGTGGGTTGACTAACATTTTATTTGACTTGAGATCGTATTATTTCTAAGCTGAGGGCATATTTATTTCATCTTGGTGAGAGCATGTGATATCACTTCTTTATTATTTTCTCTCTCAATTACCATTCATTGGAGTGACTATTTTTATTGGGATTAATTTATTTGTGAGAGTGTCACTACTTCCAGTGATATTTTGGGGTTTGACATGTCATTCTTGAGAGTAGCTAAAACAAAGTCTACTGGGCTAATTCATGTGGATGGTTGATGTGGGTGTGATGTTGCTTTAGACTGGAGATAATGCCTGGAGATAATGCTTATACTTTTATTTGATTGCTATCATTAATCTGATGGAATAAATACGAGTGTTTCTATTAAAACAAAAAAAAAAATATTTTGAATTTGAATTTTATTTTCGCTTTATTTGCTAGGGACTAGCAATAAGCTGGTTGGGGGGTGTGTTGAGTGTTAGAAAATGCATATTTATAAAGGAGAAAACCGTCATTTTACATTTTAAGTCTTACTAACAACCCTTACTTTTATATATTTAACCTTCTTGTGATTTAATTACATGTGTTTTATTTTAATTAAGTATTTTATGTATTTTAGGGGCATTATAGTCATTTCACAATAAAGGAGAGATCAGACGGCAAAACGGACATCACTTTTGAACTCAGGACGGTCGAAAACCTTAGGAGGAGCATAAAAGGAAAAATGGCACTATTCACATGTACGGTACTATTCACGTGTACGGTACTGTATACGTTACTGTTCACGACACTGTTCACATAGACGGATGATGACGTGGCATTGACCGATGATGTGGCATTGACTGATGAGGTGTCACGATCTTGTTGGACTAAAATTCTTATGTACTGTTGATGGTGACGTGGCAGCATATCAGTGGACGAAAAATCTCGCGTACGGTGCATGCATCACACAGGATTATTTTCAACCAAACCGCGTTACTGTTCATCCGGGTCAAACCGCGTTACTGTTCAAAGTCGGGTCAAACCGTGTTACTGTTCATCCGCGTGGTCAAACCGTGGACTGTTGACTGATGACGTGGCGCAATCCTGAGCGTCCAAACTATTTTTAATCCGATGGCCATGATTTACTCCATGTATCTATAAAAAGGGGGCCTCCCCCCCCTAATTTGATATCTCTGAATCCATTTTTGGGATCCATTTTCTGTAATTCCCTCTCCATCTTGTATTTTCCTTGTATTTTAATAAATTCCCATTTTGCCCCTAGTTCAACTATGAGTGGCTAATTTTCTTTCAAGCTTGGGTTGAAGGTGAAGTCTCAACATGTGTCATGGGCTTAATTTGGTAAATTTATTTTCTCTTCCCCTCTAATTTTTGTGGATGTTTTGACTTCTCGTCGACAAATAATAATAGTCTTGTCTAGATACCGCTTTGGTTATACCGGCTCTCTAGTATAAGGTTATTATTATTTGGCACGATAAGCCCTTAGCACCATATTGATTAGAGCGTGGTTCATGAGGTGTGGATTCCCCCCTCATGATTTAATTGGCATTAATACGGATTATTTAGCCCATGATGCATGTTGATACGGATCCAGATACCCAAGTACGTCAATTTAATAGATTTTCTCTTCAATTTATTCTCTCCATTGCAATTCCAATTTTAGAATTTATTCTCGCCATTTTAATTTAAGTATTAGCATATTCCAAATCATTTCCACCATAAATCCAACTACCCATTTACAAAATTAATTCTATATATAATTAAAATCCACCTCCTCGTAGGATCGACACTCGTCACCATTAGTCTATACTACAATAGATTCGTGCGCTTGCGAGTACATTAAAATTTGCACAACAGCAGTCACATATTCAGCTTCAGTTGTGGAGTCTGCGATACAAGATTGTTTCACACTCCTCCAACTACTAGCTCGACTTCCCAATGTAAATACATAGCCGGAAGTTGATTTTCTGGAATCCTTATCTGACATAAAGTTAGAATCAGTATAACCCACTAGAATGAGTTCATCACCAGAATACACAAGCATATAATTTTTAGTTCTTTTCAGATACTTCATTATATGCTTGACCGCAGTCCAGTGTTCAGGTCCAGGATTAGATTGATATCTACTAACCATCCCTACCGCAAAACAGATGTCTGGCCTAGTGCAAAGCATGGCATACATAAGACTTCCCACAGCTTCTGCATAGGGAACTCGTCTCATTCTCTCTATCTCTTCAGATGTTTTAGGTGATTGATCCTTAGAGAATGTAATTCCATGTCTGAATGGTAATAAACAAGTCTTGGAATTTTCCATGCTAAATCTAGCCAATATCTTATCGATATAGACCGCTTGAGACAAGGCTAAAGTTTTATTCTTCCGGTCTCGTAGTAATTTGATACCAGGAATATAACTTGCCTCTCCCAGGTCTTTCATATCAAATTGTTTTGCTAACCAACTCTTTATTGTAGTCAATACTCATATATCGTTTCCAATTAGGAGAATATCGTCTACATAAAGAATTAAGAAGGCTACAGATTTTTCTTAAATTTTCTTATACACACATGGTTCATTAATGTTCTGAATGAATCCAAACGATTTAATCGCTTGATCAAATCTGATGTTCCATGACCGGGATGCTTGTTTCAATCCATAAATAGATTTCTGCAACTTACATACCATGTGTTCTTGGCCTTTTTGTATAAATCCATCTGGTTGCTGCATGTAGATGTTTTCTTCAAGATGCCCGTTAAGAAAGGCAGTCTTGACATCCATTTGCCAAATTTCATAATCTAGCATTGCAGCAATGGAGAGCAGAATCCTGATGGATTTAAGCATAGCAACCGGAGAAAAAGTTTCCTCATAATCGATTCCCTCTTTCTGAGTAAACCCTTTGGCTACTAATCTTGCTTTAAATGTTTCCACCCTTTCGTCTACTCCTCTTTTTCTCCTGTAGATCCACTTGCACCCTATAGATTTTATCCCATTTGGTGTCTCTACAAGTTCCCAGACTTTATTGGAATACATAGAATCCATTTCTTGATTCATGGCCTTTTTCCAAAATTCAACATCTCTATCTATTCGAGCTTCGTTGTAACTAGTGGGATCTTGTACATGTTCATCTGAGATAGTCGTATAGGTTTCTCCCAAAAGCATGTATCTCGCAGGTAACCTAGTTACCCTCCCACTACGACGAGGTTCTAAAAGTGATGGTTGTTCAGGGTTAATCCTGTGTTGATCATCTGGTTGTTGCTGTTCTTCCTGTTCTGTAACAGGCGTTGAAAGCTGAGCATCAACCTGATCACCTGACAGCTCTTCAAGTATTACCTTACTCTTAGGTTTGAAGTTATTCATATAGTCTTCCTCAAGGGAAGTGAAATGTGTGCTCACGATCACTTTCCTATCTTGAGGACTATAAAATAAACCTCCCCTTGTTCCTTTGGGATACCCCACAAACATACAAACCTCAGAACGTGAATCCATTTTGTCTGCCTTTGGTTTCAGCACATGTGCTGGTGATCCCCAAATACGGACATGTCGTAAACTTAGTTTGCGACCTGACCATAATTCTATTGGGGTTTTAGGCACTGACTTAGATGGAACTAAGTTCAAAAGGTAAACTGCAGTTTCCAGTGCTAGTCCCCAAAAAGAGATTGGTAATGAAGAATAACTAAACATAGATCTCACCATATCCAAAAGAGTTCTATTTCTTCTTTCAGCTACCCCATTTTGTTGTGGTGTTCCCGGGGCAGTCGATTGAGATATAATCCCATTTTCAACCAGATACTCTTTGAAATCTCCTGAGAGAAATTCACCACCTCGATCAGATCGAAGTTTCTTTATGTTCTTATCTAATTGCTTTTCTGTCTCAGCCCTATACTCTTTGAATTTCTCAAGAGCTTCAGACTTATGACGCATCAGATAAACATAACCGTATCTTGAGTAATCATCAGTAAAAGTGATAAAATACTCATAACCTCCTCGAGCTTGTACATTGATTGGTCCACATATATCTATATGTACCAATTCAAGTGGTACTGTTGCACGTACTGCTGTGGCCGAGAATGGCCTTTTGGTCATTTTCCCTTCTAAACAGGATTCACAGAGTGGCAATGATTCATTTTCTAATGGACCCAAGAGCTCATCTTTGATCATTCTCTGTATCCTATTTTGGCTTATATGACCCAAGTGTAAATGCCAGAGGTAACATTGGTTGGAAGAAATATTTCTTTTCTTAGATAAATGTGTATGCTCATCATTATTTATCACTGTGTCATGCATAGAATGGATCATTGGACTTAAATGATATAAATTATCTTCCAATGTACCAGAACAAATAAGTCTCTTATTATGAAAAATAGAAACAGAGGATCCAAAATTTACAGTGTACCCTTGTTTTGACAAACAAGCTACTGAAATTAAATTCCTCTTAATGTCTGGAACATAAAGACAATTATTCAAAACTAAAGTCTCATTATTAAAAGATAATAAAACAGATCTAGTCTTTACTGCTGACACGAACTGTCCTGTCCCTAACTGCAGCTTGACGCTTCCTTCACTTATTTTCCTGGTTTCCTGAAACCAATAAAGTGAATTACAAATATGATTAGTTGCTCCTGAATCCAACACCCAAGTGTCAATAGGATTCTGAACTAAACAGGCCTCAATTACAAAAAGATTTTCCATACCTGATTTCACAATCTTAGGGCAATCCTTTTTCCAGTGACCTTTCTGTCCACACTTGAAGCATTTGCCTTTCGGCTTGCCATCTTGCTTGGTAGACGGTCTCTTTTTCCCAGCTTTCTTCTTACCTTTGCCTTTCGGTTTAGGCCCAGAAGATGAACTTTTTTCAATAATATTTATGCTTCCCAGAAATTTCTCAGCACGATAGATCTCTTCAGCAGAATGGAGTTCGTTCATCAATTCAATTAAGGTCATATTTCTTTTGTTCATGTTATAATTGACCTTAAACTCCTTGAATGTTTCTGGCAGAGATTCTAGCACCATGTCAATCTTTGAGTTATCATCGATTTGTGCTCCCTAAATCTCAGCCTCATTCAAATAGTCCATCATTTTGAGGACATGATCACGAACTCTTGTGCCCTTCCCCATTTTACTGTTCATAATTCCTTTCAGCGCTGCTTGTCTCGCAGAGCGAGTACTC
This sequence comes from Citrus x clementina, assembly GCF_000493195.1. Taxonomy (NCBI): domain Eukaryota; kingdom Viridiplantae; phylum Streptophyta; class Magnoliopsida; order Sapindales; family Rutaceae; genus Citrus; species Citrus x clementina. The sequence goes on from NW_006262274.1 coordinate 11,193,957, forward strand.
TACCCGAACATCTGTTGGAGACTATCCATATTTCAGTGGCAGTCTCCAAGTTCTGATGTTTGGTCTGCAGAATATTAGAAATCGAGGCTAAAACGTAGCACTTTGCCATTTCATTGGCCTTTTGTCATTTCTCATAAAGCCTCCTCTGATTTCTATGAGCATCATCCGCTGGAACTGGGGGGCATGGCTGGGTTAAGACTTATTTATAATTTTCAGCAGTCAGGACAATGAATAGATTTCTTTTCCAATCTATATAGTTCTCTCCAGTGAGTTTGTTTTGACTCAGAATAATAGTAAGTGGGCTCAGGGAAGACATTTTCTGAAAAATAAAAACATCCATGCATAAATAATTTGAAACAATATTCACAATAAATGACAAAAATGCAAAAAAACCATAAATGCATTTTAATTTATTGTAACGATAATCTAGTACTGCTTTGACAAGCTATCCGGTGGGGAAGTCATGTCTATACTTACTAGACCCAATTACCCATTGGATTATTTACTTTCATGTAAAGACATGATAAATAATTATCGTTATCTTTTTGGGCCTAAATTTGTTAACAGAGCTTCGTTGGGAAGATTAATAACAAACTTTAGTTGAGTGTATAACCATTGTTTCAATCTACGTATTTTTCATATCAATAGTCACCGTTGGGGTGAACAGTCGATTGAAAAATATTTCAATTTTATCTTTGAAGAAGTTCATCAAATAAAATATCTAATATATATACCCTCCGTAGGGAGCATCACCGTATCATGAAGTCGAGGTATATATATAATTTTATTATTGAACTAACAATGGAGCCCGTGGGAAAATTATCTTGAATTTTCCCTCTCCCACTCAATATTTTAAAATTGGTTTTTCCTTTTTAAAACATACATATTGTTAATTGCATGCTTCCTATAATATTATCTAGATGATATCAAATATTATTAAGCATGCGCAAATTTCAAACAATATAATGAAATTCATAATTAATGAATGACATGTATCATTATGCATAGAGTGGCACTACCTATTCTATATGACATGTTATCATCCAAAACATAACATATAGAAAAACAATTAAATAATCTTAATTCATGACTTTCCTAATAATGAAAAATACATTAACCCTATGCCTAATCTTCATTGGGCTTCTTGTCAATGTCCATCTTCCATAAGCTTGTTTTTGTTAATGGACTAGGGAAAATTGGGCTTTTAAATTTATAATTGGTCCAATTTTAATTTTGAAAGGAAATAAATAAATAATTAATTTTTTTTATTAAAATAAAACTTTTGGACCAAAAATAAATTTAATGTATTTAATTTTGTCTATGCATTTTTTAATCCATTAAGCCCAATTGAAATTGGGCTTAAAACTAGGATTCTTTAAACCCAAAACGATTTTTGGACTTAAATGCAAAAAATTAAAAAATGTTTCTGCCCAACTGAAAAATATGAAGCTATAGGGACCTCCACGATAAAAATCATGAAACCCTAAAATCACATTTTTCTTTTCCTCTTCTTCCCCAGCCGCCACCAGCACAAAAACCCAGCCGTTGTTTACTGTTTCCACACCGGACAGCCGTAATCGACGCCGGAAAGACACCAACCAGAACGCTCTGCGCCTCCGGCCCACGTTCACGCTGCTGCTTGGGCACTGCAGCTGCTGCTCGCGCGCTGCAGTTGCTGCGTGTGCAGCGCGCGCTGCAGTTGCTGCGTGTGCAGCGCGCGCTGCAGTTGCTGCGTGTGCAGCGCGCGCTGCAGCTGCTGCGTGTGCAGCTTGCGCTGCTAGCAGCGTGGCTGCTGGCCGCTGCGCGCGCTGCTGGCAGCATGTGCTACTGGTCGCGCCCTGCTCGCGCAGCAGCGTATGCTGCTGGTCGCTCGCTGCTGCGTGCGCTGGTTCGTTGCTGCAGTTTCCAGCAAGTTTCCGCAATTTTCCAGTGATGATTCTTCATTGATTTACAAATTCTCAACGCAAATTTTGACTTACAAAATTTTAATTACATTAAAATAAATCAAGAGGGAAACATGGTGATAATAAACCAACCCTCTTGTTACAGATCCAAACGAAAAATACAGTAGAACATCTAACCATGAATTAAGACAAACCAAAACATGCTTTATTCATATATTAAACAAATAATATATATTTGAATAAATTGTGCCACTATAATACATAAATTTCAAGAATGATTTCATACGAAATTCTTATATATTAATATGAGATGGCTCTGATACCAATTGTTGAGGAAAAATCAGGTTTTTAAAATTTTTATAAAACCTTTTGAAGATCGCTCTCATATAATATATAAGAATTCGTATTCTAGAAATCGTACCTTGAAAATCCGAGTTGGCTTTTTCCGCTGAAGTAATTTAGGCTCCTAGATCACGATCTGCCACCACCACTCCTGTTAGATCACGACCCGTCACCACCACGCTTGCTAGATCACGAACTGTCACCAATGATCTTCCAGGTTATGACTCAGGTTCGATCTGCACTTGACGTGTGGGCGCCTTTATCACTACCAAAGCAACTAGCACGAGAAAATTTTTCTCTCAATAATGGAAAGAAAAATCTTATTCTCTGATCTATATAAAGTGGCTTTTTTTTTCTTTAGAGAAAATAAGCCTTATATATCTCCCTTTAGTGAAAACCCTAGGCTCCAAATAATGCCCTAAATAAAACTCACGTTATTTTCTTTTTCAATAGGGGACCCACCTTGTAAAATAACATAAGGCCCCTTATACAAAAGCTAATTAAATGGAGCCTCCCACTAAATGATATATTTAGACTTTTGACCCAAATAGCTAGTTATCTTACTTATTAGTCCAATAGTGGTGCAGTCAATTAAATGAGCTAACCCGGGGATCATTTGGGAACATACAATAGTGGCTACAATAATTAGGCCTGTAATTAAACTAGCCCAATTATTTAATTCCAAATCTACTCCACTAAAAGATTGGAACTGACTTCCATAATTGTATGCTCGAATAATAATTCGTCCCAAGCCACATTTATTTTTTTTTTATTGCACAATCCTTTGTACCACATCGTTAATTAAATTGATATCTCAACTGTCCAATCAATTTAATAACATCTTATTCCTTGATCCTTACTGGTTTTCTCTAATGATCATTTTCAACATACTAAATATGTTGATACACTCTGGCCAGAGAATTCTATGATCAAGTGCCGAAAACCTATCAAGAGATGTGTTGTACAAATTCTATATTGTTAATCCATAACTCCAATACTCATAATTGCTCCCACCAAGATACCGGATAATCTTGACCACAAGGATGTGTCGTGCCCATTGGTAACTCAAATGGAATAACAATTACAATCATGAAATCATAATTAACTCAAGATTAAGATTATAGTAAAATCAATGCCTATGAGATTTAATAAGTCTGACAGTTATTACAAAGTTAATTAAATCTCACATGTGATCCTGTTCAATGTAGTCATACTACATCAATAAATTCATACATGATTAAGACAAATCATTCAATGAATTTATTACAGTCTATACCTAAATAAAGTGCCCAACTTTATTTATCAACTGCGAACTAAATTTATTTAATCATAAGATAACTTGTATTTATGTCTTCTGTGAATCCACATGGTGATCACATAAATACATATAATATGATTAAATGGACTTTAATACAAATATTAATGCAATTAAGATATTTGAATAAAATACCTCATTTATTTTATTAATCAGAAAAATTGTTTATTACTATTAAATAAACACATATGTTTTTAAAGAGCATATTTTACCAACAAGCAACATATTACATTGAAAACGAAGCTGACAAACCTGAGCTGCATTAGAAACTGACCTGTTTTGTTATTGGCTTTAACAAAAAGATATGGTCTTTAGGTCGTCGATGGAACTCAGATCGATACATGGTTCTCATTCAAAATTTCTTAGATATTAGTTGCTAGTTAAGAGGATTTGTGTTTGTGACCTGGAGAGAGCAAGTAAATGAAATGCATGAAATGAAAGAGAAATGCAAGATGAAAGAGGAAAATATAATGCCTGGCATGCATTTACAGATTTTGAATTTTATATCCGACATGCTACAATAATGTAGTTGACAAACAACTCAAGTAGTATGTTCAAAACTTTTTCTTATCTTAGGAGATTATGATTTTCACCTTAGGGTGTATTTGGGATTGAGGTGCTGTAGCTTTTAAGCTACAGCTGCTGTGAAAAAAAAGCTATAATTATGAAACAAAAATTAATAATATATAGTAAATATAAAATTTAAATAATAATTTTGATAAAATTATTAAAGATATAATAAATTTTATATTATACAAGTGAAAAATCATAACAATATAGCTTAAAAGCTACAACAGTTAGTGTTTACCAAACACTTTAGTGCTGTAGCTTTTAAGCTACAACTGCCCAACCTCAATCCCAAACGCACCCTTAGCTTACTAACAGAAGCTTAATGCGCATACAACAGTAGGGGATGTCACGAATTTATTCGTCTTGACCATCTATCTGTAAAATATATCAAACTTCAGGGGAGATTTTCAAAAATTACCCATATTAATATATCCATTTCTTAGCCAATTTCTTTTTGTAGCATTATTGATAAAATTGATAGTATGAACTATGAAGAGTTTAAAAGCTTTGGCATCACAGGAATACCAGCACAATGTCATCAATTTAATATTCAATTTCAAAACACTGGCTTATGATTATTCTCTTTATAATTTTGTTTTAAGAAAGTTTATCTAAATTTATGCATGCTTAGCTATGTGAGCACAAAAACTACTATGTTTTACATTCACCAAAATTCTTAAATCTTTTATTACATTTTTTTCTTAATGAAAAACATGGCTTTAGAAAACGCTAAAAGAAAATGAATTTTTATTTCTTTTTATCCATGGTATTTACTCTTAAGCATATAGACTTATCTAAAAGCCCTCTAAACTAAAATACGATGAAATATTTGTTCGTTTTTCTAAATATTTCTAGAATAATAAAAATAAGATTTAAAATTCTGAGCCGAAGTTATGATCGTGCAAAATTGTTAGGCTAAAGCAGAATTTTCAGAAATTTCCGGTTGCCTCGTTATTTCAACTTTGAACAAGTCTGACGAACCAATTTTGAGGCAAAAAAAGTAACCAATTAACCAATTATACCTAAATGACTGACCAAGTATATGATAATTCTAATGTCTTTTGTGAGTTAGCTAACGGGTCAACTTGTCAGCGAAATGGACTAGCCAATTTCGCATGTATTTTGAATTTCCATGTATTTACAAAAACTCGTTTTATAACCGTTAAAACCATTTTTCTAAAGAAAAAATATTTATTTAAATTAAGAAAAAATTATTTATTTAAATTAAATTAAAGTATTTTTGAGCTATTACTTGCATTTATAAAGATTCACAAACCTGAGGTAAAGCTCGTTACTTTCTCTTAGAAAGAATTGTATTTATGAGATTGTTTTTTTAAAAAATATATTTAAGTTGATTAATATTGAGAGTCTATAGTATTCATAAAATACAAGTTGGGGAAGAGAACAAAATATTTTTTAATTCCCTAATTTAGTGAGAGATAAGAAGAATATCCACTGACTTGATGGGAAAGACTTTGTCAATCTAAAAGTAGCGGAATTAGTTTTAGAGACTTTGCCTGTTTTAATCTAAGCCTTGATTGCTAAACAAGGCTAGAGGATTTTTCAATTCCCAAACTCATTAATGGCAAGGATCCTACAAGCAAAGTATTTCAAGCACACTAATTTTTTTAGAGGCAAATCTGGGGTCAAAGCCTTCATTTATCTAGCTAACCATCTTGTGAAAATTAAATTTTATTTTAAAAATTGACTTGGTAATCATGCTTTCTATGAAGTTTTGGCCCTGAATAATATAGTATTTTCTGTTTTTCTCAAATATTTATAACTATATAAACAAGTATAAGAAATATTAATAAAAAAAAATTAACCCACAATCCTCATCACTGAAAGCTAATCACTATCTTCCACAATCCTCAGTCACACACAGTGACAGAGAGAGATGAAGCTGTCTCTGAAACTCCCAGATGATTCCCAAAACCCACCAATCCTAAAGGCCAAAATACCCATCACCATTTTCAATCAACCTTTCATTTCTTCTCTCACCACCACTACTACAACCACCAAAACCGTCGCCGCCGGCAGTCAACACCTTTCCTTTTCTCTCGGCACCAACTTTCCATCAGGCCCTTCCTTCAAACTCAACTATACACCTCTCTCTACAACGAGCACAAGCACAGCCCCTTTCTCTTTCTCTTTGAAATCAGGCCTTGGTTTGTTTGGTTCACCCCAGGACTCTCCTCTTATCTTCTCTGCCCACTTCTCTCTTTCCTACACAAACCCAACCAATTTCACTCCTGCGTTTTTGCTCCATTTCAAGCCTCAATTTGGCAACTTTTCTCTTCACAAAACTACGTCGTCTTCAAACCCTAATCCTGCAAATTCTGGGCCCCACTTCAATTCTGGATCCCATTTGCAATCTGGGTCACCTTCAAATACTGAGTTTGTAAATAGGTCGATGTCGATTTCGGATGAGTCGTCCGGGTGGCAAGATCTGAAATTGGAGCCGCGTAGTGGCAATGGGAATGGTAGTTTCTTTAATGGGGTTGATTCAATTCGCAGTGATGGAATTGGGTTTTTTAGAGATAGAACGTTGTTGTTGAAAGATGATGATAAAAAAGGTGGCTTTTTAGGTGGTATTGCTGTAAAAGCAAGAACAGTGTTGCCGGTGACTAAAAGGGTAATGATGAATTTGAGGTGGGGAGTGAATTTGCCTGCGGATTCTGAGGTTAAAATGCCATATTTAACCGTGAACAAGATTGGGATTGAGAGGGTTGAGAAAGTGGAGGAAGTGAAAAGGGAGAAGAATATCGAGAGTGATGTGGGTGATTTAGAGTTGTTGAAAGGAATGTGTTTCTGGATGAGAAGAGATTTGGATCTATTGGAGAAGGAAAATAAAGATATGAAGCATTGTTTGGAGAAGATGGCAATGGGGGTTTCCCCAGGGAATTTTCATGGAATAAGTGATAGTATAGGGAAGAAGGTATTTCCATATTCAAATGAGAGTTTTGGTGAGGCAAAAAGCTATGGTGGTGCAAGTGATACTACTGGTAATAAGCTTTATCCAGCATCAAGTGAAAGTTTTGGCGAGTTTGAGAGGCGGAGGAACAAGAAAAATGGTGAAGGGAATGGTCATACCGAATATAAGAAGTCTGTTAATCAGGCTAGTGATTTGGAGTCTCAGTTGCAGAATGCTATTAAGGCTGCTTCCTCTTAGCAAGGTTTGAAATGTTTGCAAATGTGTAATTTCAGCTTTTCCTTTGCCATATGTATAGTAATCAAGTTTTTGTTTTATCTAAAATTCTGCCACTTTCTTAGTTATGTTATTGTAAAGCATTGGACATCCATTGCACTGGTTATGACAATAAATTTTTGTGTATCTTGGCTGTAATTGCTAATATCTTAGGAAAGGCGAATGACTAACTTTTTTCGGCATTGGTTTATTTTGCAAGACTTCTTTGGTTATAGTGTTAGGGCATTTATTATGCATAGCAGATTAGTCTGTAAATTGAGAGTTTTGCTGCTCTACCCTCATATACCAATCGCAAATTTTTGCATTCAAAATGTGAATACATTGAAATTGGTTTTGTGATCTTGTATGCTGAGTGAGCCAGAAGAATGCATTTGGAATACTGGTGGATTTGAAGACTCTTCTGCCTGATGAATGGCTTTTCTTCACTCAGTTAATTAGAAATGTAAATTAGAAATAAAAGAATACCCTAATTGTGCTACAAATTTGGCCTCACCTACTTAACTCTCTTGACTTCAAGCATTCAAGTTTTATTATTACATACATATTCACTGCAGCTAAGTTTTCTTATAATATTCCAGGAACCTGAGATATTTAGTTAGAACGGAACATTATGCTTTATGCAAGCATGAAGTTTTGATTGATATGAAATAGGATGGAAATGACTCGGCATTAAGTCTTAACTTGTCATTGTTCACTTGGACTACCACGGAAACTGACTATGACTTCCCACTTACAAGAAGCGAAGCATTATTTTTGCAGAGTGCAGAAAGTATGGCGTTTGTTCCATGACCACGCTCATGATCTGTGGGACTCTCTGGTCCATACTTCTTGCTTGCTTTGGGTTTTGCCCGGACAAATAATGTTTGAAGTAGCTGTCATAAGTGTGCGGGGTTGCTCCTTGGCTGCAACCATATGCTAAAGAAATGTTCTCATATTAGATTTATACATTCAAGTAAATGCAGTCTTCCAAGATATGTAATAACTGTATGAATTTACTCTCACAATGGTTCTATTGTTGTAATATCAATTGACTGTAATATAGCTTCCTTGATTCGGAAGTGGATTAACTATTAACTAGCAAAAGTCGTGGTAAATCATTGATAATTAATTAAATTGAAGACTATCAATTTATTGTGAGTCAGTCACTACGCGCTAGCAATTCCTAATGCAATTGAAAGATCTGGATTATTCAGAATCATCTTAAAAAATTGTTTTCTATCTTACAATTTTTAAACACGACAAAAATTTTCAACTATTTTATGCCCTATCAATGCCTATAACTAGAGTTAGCAAAATTTCCCAAATCTCAATCAAGATTCAGGATCTTAACCCATTCAAGAAGGAATTTGGTAGAAAATTTGTCCTTATTTACTATTCAGACTAGATTCGGGGCTTAAATTTATATTGATATACTGTTTGGACGGGGTTTGTAACATTTAAAAATTTCGATCAGCATTTTAAATGGGCCAAAATTTGAGTTTTAAAAAATGTATGACAAGCCGGTTTGATAAATCATATATATTTGACATGTCAATCATTTGTGTATGACAGATCATTTTTATAATAATATTTATGACATGTCGATAATATTCATAGACATGCCCTTAATGACAAAATTTGCAACATAAATTCATCTCATTCAAGACAATTCGAATCCAGTTCAAGATGGAAACGGGACATATTTTTGTCCCGATTTATTGTTTGAGACGAGATTCGAGACATTTTTTGTCCTAATTATCAATCAAGATCAACAAATCCTAATCCGTCCCATTCCGTTGCCAAAGCTACCTATAACTTGTAAGGCTTCATTTGATCTTGAAGAATCCAGTTTATGTGATTCTGACAGATTCTATTTTTCATTCATATTGCATTTTGGAAATCCACGATCGATAAAAACAAAATACATATACACTATACATTAGTATTGCAAGATTCTTGCACAAATTGTTGAGGATCTATCTATTTTCCTATTCTAAGAAAATCGAAGGATTCGAAACAACAGATGCTTCAATTGAGCTGGATCTAGGTGGATTTAAAAATTAAAACTAAAAATAGCTGGGCCGGGCCGAGCAGAGCTGGGCCGGATAATAAAAATAACAAAAAAAATTAGAGCTCTATTTAAGGAAGCTGAGTGCAGGTGCAGTGGGTGATAGTGAGATTCGTAAGTGTTAAACCAAGAAAAGAATGGCAAGCCCGACAGCAGCGGCCAGCGGAAGCAGTAGTAGTAGAGAAGGAACGGCAAAAGCAATGGTGTTTGATCAAATTTCTCAGACAATTCAGTCCACTTCCAATCTTCTTCACCTCATGCAACAGTCCTCACCTTCTCAGGTTTCTTTCTTTCTTTCTTTACTGATTGCTTCATAGCCCAATATTTTTCTTATTTGATGATTATTGGAACATGGAAATTCATTCATTCACGGATTGTCTTATTTGATCAATTTTCGCTAATAACCTTTAATTCATGTGGGTTCTTTCTATTCTATGAATATGGAACGTTTAGGCTTAGGTATTGTGTTCAATCATAGCCATGGGGCTGAAATGGTCTTATAAGTTCGAGGATTAACTAATTTTAGTTTGAGCGTTTTGATTGGAGTCACTGTTGGGTAGGCATATTACCTTTGTTGTGTTGGGCACGGTCGTATGGAGTGTGCACGTGTGTGCGCAGTAGCGGTCCCAAGAATTCAATCCAGCAGGGATAAGTTCAAACAATAATATAGTTTTAAAAATTATCAACAAATAACAAATGCCAAAATAAAAATTCGTTAACATATTCAATTCGTTTGCAACTGACCTCGGTATGTTTTCATATATTGAAAATGTTGAAGAATAACCTCATCGTCAATACTACAAAATATATGTTTTTTATTAATAAATACAACGATACTATCATTCGATTATTGATCTCTCAACTGATTTCACAAACATTTTTTTCACAAAATTCATAGCTAAAAATATCTTTTCTATTGTAGTTGTGGCAACTGGTAAAATCAATGCTAATGTCATCAACAGATTTAATTAATGAATAAAATTTATCCTTCTTAGTATCAACTATTTTCTCTTGCTAACTCACCAATCCCTTTCTATCCTGAAAATTTGTTAACAGAACCCACTTCCATAATGTAAACGTCAAGTTGGATTTCAAGTACCACAAGATCTATTGAAGAAAAATCATTTGGATAAAACTCAGCAAGATGAAACAATTTCTCTTTTTTTTGTGCGAGGAGAGTTAGGGCCCTAGGGATTTCAAAACAACAATGTTTCTTTGTGAGTTGGAAGTGTGAAAACAAATATCTGATAATTTATTTACTTTTAAATTTTTGCAGGGGCTTTATGGTAAATCAAATAAAAAATGGGACAAATATCCAAATAAACTTGCAAATTTGGAAAAGCCAAGAATCAGCCCCTGCTAGCCCCAACATGGCACCGCAACTCTCTGTGTGTGAGTGAGAGAAAGATATTATGAAATTCATGATATAAATTAGTGAGTCTCATTAAGAATTAAAATCTGAGAATTTCCAGGTCTTCAGAATTTAAGGAAGCTTCTGCGGTAGAATTGTACATACATAGTATTTCTAGACTATTTGGTGGTTCTAACTCGACTTTCATTAGTGCAATATGTGCTGATTTTTCTATAGATATATGCAGTCGTGATATGTTTAACAATGAACAAGCAAGGGAAATTACGTTTCCGCATTTTGGCTGGCACAGCTTTTTGGTTTAACTAAAATTTTCGATAAGTCACAGAATCTTCTGAATACTAGTGCAATGGATGAACTCTTTGCTGTCCAAACAATGAACTATGTTCTGTCTTAATAGGCTGAATTGCTATCACTAAGGTTTATCGCCCTTGCATTCTCACCAATGTTGGGTGTCTGTGTATATTACATGTCCAACAACTCATTCTTTTACCAATGTTTTGTTTGCACAATAGTTGACTTTGCCGTTCTGTTCGGTTGGGCATGATCACTCATATGCTTATCCTTTTTCTGATTTGCAGGTTCAACTAACAAAGCTCCCAAAGAACCTTCTGGCAAAAACCACCATGATTAAGAATACAGGGCAAGTATGTAAGACCCTCTGAAAATGTAGTCTTGTTTGCAAGATATTCCTTACAAGCCTTTTCATGTCATCCCTTTCTGACACAGGTATTAGAGCAGATGCCTCAGGTTATTTCCTCCCTAGATGCACATGTGGAGAATGGATTACAAAGGTTATATTTCCTAAATCCTTTGTTGTTTAGATCACTGCTGGTATTCAACTGGACCTGCTGCTTTTCATATATCAAAAACTTGCTTTAGTGACTTATGCCTTGTTTGGTATTGAGGTGTTGCAGCTTAAAAATCACAGGTGCTATAGAAAAAAAGCTGTAGCTATAAAATAAAATTTATTTTTTTTTTAAATATGACTTTTAAAAATAATAATTTTGACAAAAATAATAAAGAAATTATAGGGATTTCATCATATAGGTTTTGGGATAAAATCGACTTAGCTTTGAAACCACAGCAGCAGGTGCTTACAAAACAATTTACTGTTGTTGCTTGAAACCTACAGTTGCCCAATCACAATACCAAATAGGGCCTTAGTTTACAGAATCATGTTAAATTAGGTTTTACTTTAACAGATTGCAAGTCATTAGCATGTTATTGAATGAATGGATGTTTCCTACTTTCCTTAAGTTGCCAGTTTGATGTTTCCTGTGTTTGAATGATTTGGGAGTTCATCAAGTTGTAAAAGATCTGCGGAGATGATACAAGTACATGATAAGATAGCCAAACAATATTATGTGACAAATTTGAATTCAACTTAAGGAAATTCATGCCAACCTTCTTGGTGCTGGCTACATGAATCATCTCTGCCATTTAGCAGTTGCACTCAACTCCCAAATGAGAAATTGATATACAATGGCTAAGTCTTTAGATTATACCATCCAAAACCAAACCGATTGTGAGCTGTTGGAATGACCATTTGCAACTAGCACCGAATTTGTTGCACGTGTAATAGTTAAAAGGATACCTTTATATGCATTTATGTATGATTTACAACTAGTTTTTTGGTAACTGTTAATGAACTCAATAGCACCCTGTTTCTGACACCTTTTCCTTATTTGAATTACAAATTTTTCAGTGTTCCTCATCTCAGAACTGTTTCCCAGCTGCTTGCAAATATGGAGAGCTGCCAACTTAGTTCTCTCTCTCAAGCACATTTGCCTGAAAAGGTATAAACCCCATCTCTTCTTAACCGATCTTTTTCTCGGTTAGAGCTTTTTCCATCAATGATCCACTGTTGATTCCCTATGTAATTATATCACTTTAATACTTAGTATTCGAACTGATATTTGAAGGAATCTCAGACAGCAAAACAACCTCCTGAAGTGAAATTGACTGAGAAAGAGTGGAGTGAATTCTACAGAGTTCTTTACTAGCATGCAAATCCTAGTGCTCCGGAGTGATATTTCTTTTTCTTTTTTTAATTCAATTTTATTGCAGGAACCTGAGATGGGAAAACAACCTCCAGCAAAGCATTGACTGACCAAACTTTGGAACCATTCTAGGGAGTTCTTTAGCAGCACGTTAAGACTAAGGCTTTTAATTTGTGCCTAATTAAATCTCAGAGGAATTGGTGCCCAATTCTTTTTTGAAGGAAGTCGATTGATTTGAAGTAAGTTACATCCTATTTAAGGGAGTTCGATTGATTTGAAGTAGGTCCATCTCGAACCCTTGCCGCGTATAGAATGTGGTCCATTTATTCTTTGAATGCAATTTGGAGAACATGTGTATCATGATCTTTTTTGTTCTCCTAACTTTTGAAACTCGTTTTTTCTAGTCTCACTTTTGATTTATATTTAGATGTCATTTTCCTTTTTTAAATCACAGACATGACAAATAAATGTTGACCTTGTACGGACTTCTTATGTGAAACACGCAATTGATAAACAAAACGTGTGTGCTTGTTCTCCTAACTTTTAGTTCCGCCTCGAGAGCATAGGTCTTGTTTGATAGTGAGGTATTATAGTTATTAAATTACAGTTATTATAAAAAAAAATAAAAAATGTAATAATAAAATAAAAGTTAATAATGTGTTGTAAATATGAATTTGAAATAATAATTTTGACAAAAAATAATAAAGATATTATAAGTTTTTTATATACAAGTGGTGGATCAAATTAACTTGACTTTTAAACCATAGCAGTTAGTATTTAGTAAATATTTTTGATTCAATAGGTTGAAAACACTATAAGTGGTTTTTTTATGAGTTTTGATAAAAATAGTGATAGGTAAATTTTTCAAAAATTGTTTATTTTATAAATTTTCTCCATTTTAACAGTAGTTTTAAAAAATAGGTAGGGGATTATTTATTGTAAGCAGTATATTAAATAAGTCATCACAAATCTTTAAAGTTTCTATTGTAATCTTTATATTTTTTTTTTAAAAAAAAAAAGCAATTTAAACCTTTATTTCTATTTTTATAATAAAATTTACCTAATGTGTGTACTCTGCTCTCCAAACTCACAACAACCAAGTAACTCAGTTTACCAAACGTTAAGTTGGTTTCAATTAGTATTTCATTTCTTTCACACAGTAAAAACAATTTATTTTATCAACTACCTCAATGCTAAATTGGCCCGTGCTATAATTTTTAAGATATAATTGTCCAATCTCAAGATTAAGTAGGGTCTTAGTCAAGTGATTTTTAAGTAATTTTTATTTTATTGATCATCCAAGTTTGAAATAAAAAATTTTATATCCATTTCTTATTTTATAAGGTAAAAACTTCTTGAAAATTTTAATTAGGACAATAAAGTTGCTTCTCAAGGCAGCTCATGTGCATGCAACAAAATGTTAAAAATGATCAGTTGTAAAGGAAATTAGGATGAGGCCAAACCATTAGTGACTTCCTAATTCCTATTAGTATAATTGGCTTAAAATGCCACCGTATCTCATACAAATGTTGATTGATTAGCTTACCATTTCTTCCATTTGCTTAGGAGTTGAACTTGTCAAGAATCAGTCATCCCCTAGTTGGTGGAGGACTATCAATATATGTCGGTTCGTGCATAATAAATTCCTTGTCTTTTGTGATTGAAACAAAATCTCACGTTTTTATTTATTTATTTATGTATTTGTTCCTAAACATTACTAAAAGTACTTAATATATACAAGTCAACAACATCAATGTTTAATCTTTATCATGTCATTCTAGATTCGGTCATTCATTACGTCAATTCCATGACTATAAACAATTCATGAATATCATCAAAAAGATATTATTTATCTACTATACTTGAGGAGATTGAGCTTTTAATTATAGCAATGGGGTAAATGATGCATATTGATTTTAGTATGATTATAATAATGTTACATTATTATAAGAGGTAAACGTTTGTTTAATTCTTATATTTTGATTTAAGTGCTTGTTTAGGAGTTATATTTAAAAAAAATGATGCATATTTAGGTGCTTGTTTATTTGTTTATTTCTTTACAACAATCTTGCTAGTAATTATTTATAAATAAATTAATATCAACAAACTTAAAATAATGTCTAATATCCTTACAACAATCTTACTAATAATTGTATACAAAAAAATTAATTTACTAAGTTAATCCTAAAGGTAAAATAATAACAAAAGAATTTACATTACTTTTTATTTTATTTTTAAGGTTAATTTGATGAATCAATATTTTTTCATTAACATCCTCAAGAATATTATTGTAAAGATATTAATAATAATAAAGATAAGAATGTATTGTATTTAATAGTAGGATGTCTTCAAATATTTTAAAAAAATATAATAATTAAACGAGTACTTAAATTAAAGTATAAAAATTAAGTGAGCATTTATCCATATTATACGACTATCATACCTAATAATCTAAAGTATCGTCAAATTGTCAAATTTTATTATCTTTTATTAATTTTTAAAAATTATTTAATGGTATTCAGATCGTGGGGTGCATGTTGTATTTCTATTCTCACAAAAATGCTCTTGTAAAGATGAAGAATTGGCCCTTTTTTTTTTTTACTCTCTTCATTTTCCGCAAGAGTTAAAACTTAAAACATTACAAAAATTTCATCTTTATGGTCCAAAGAATCATGTGCCATTGACTGGCTGACCAAATTGCAGCCAGCCATCACTGACTTTTTGATCCTCCAATAGCAAGAAAACGTTTGTGGTGAAGAAGAATCCACAATCCGTCGCCCAATGGGATTGGATTCTCAACGTGGACCAAAAAATACTAGGAATTGTTCGGTGACGTCCATCATTAATCGCTTTTTAAAAAAGTCCAGCAACTTACTCGCCGCCGTATGTTCATTTATTCTTTCTTGCTTAAATTTTGGCACATGATTTGGGTTGATTGGTACTGTGTTGTTTTGAAAATATATATATATATATATATTATAAATAATATTTTTAAATAATAATTTTAATAAAAAATGACTTTTAAATTATGAGAAATTTTAAGTCCGCCTACTGTATTATACCCACATAATGCATAGATGATGTGCATTTATTTATTTAAAAAAATTATCATGTAATTAGCAGTTATGTTTAATTTATACACACATATCATATATGTATTAAGTAGATGTAGTACAACATAAGTATTCTAAAATATCTCGCAAACCACAATATGTGTTTATTAAACATTTTAGAAATATAGCTTAAGAACTACTACTATCTAATTATAACACCAAATAAGGTCTTTTAATTTCAATATGTTTTGAGTTAATAATTAAAAAAATTTTGTGTTTTTATTTATTTTTCACTCTTATTCAATTATGTAAAATTACCTCCCAACCGCTCCTTCATTGAGTAGTGGACTCCTCTTTACCCTAAAGAATTTGAACATACTGTGTGTATGAAGCATATTTATTTATTTTTTATTCAGTGTAGATTTTCAAACTAGACTTCAAAAACATATTTAGCATTATTTATTATTGGACAGATCAAGCTCAAATATAATACTTGAGATTGAACTTAATACTGTAGATTACAACATCATCTAACTGCATAAGAACAATAAACAAACAAACTTTGTTCGCTACAAATTCCCTATATTAAAAAAAAATCAGTATAATAACTTCACACAATAAAATCTAATAAGATATTGTGCTATGATATTTGAATACTACATTCCAATCAAAAAAATAAAATTTAGCTTATTGAACTAATAAAAATCATAAAGAAAAAGTTGTGGTTATGGTGGAACTGCTCCATCATAAAATATTGATGATGAGTGTTAAATCATATAATAAGTGTAAATTTAATATTTATTTTTATAATCGTACAGTTATGAGCAGCGCTCCACTATGAAATAATTCTAACATAACTCGGTTATTAAAAAGAGGAGAGAGAAAGCGAGCGAAAAACAAAGATACGCCTGCAAAAACTCACCAATAAAGAAACCAATATTAGTAAATTTTTTATTTCAATTTATAATTTTATATGGTATGAATATAAAATGGAATCGATAGCCTTCGTGGAAAGTGAAAAACGGCGCCGTGTTACCCATGGAGTTTCTATAATAGGCCACCTCCACTTGATTGTATATTATATATATATAAATCGAAGAAGAAAAATATTATGAAAATCCAAAGCGACGAAGCAAAATAGCCAAAGAAGAAGAAAAAGCAACCGAAGCTCTCTCTGCCTCCTCACCGTCACCACAAAAACAAAAGGAAAGAAAGAAAGAGAGTGAGTGAGAGAAAGAGAGATCAAAAGGAGAGAGAGCTGAAACAACACAACAGATAACAATGGCTTCGCTGACGATGCCGCGCCCTTCACAATCCACGTCAGCTTCTTGCTCTTCGCCTATCCCCAGTCGCTGTTCTTTCGGTGACCAAAACCCAACTTTTTCATTCAGTTTCAGGGACTCTCGCTCTCGGGTTCACGTCTGTAATGCCGCCGCCGTTGTAAGCACGCCATAATCTCTCTCTCTCTCTCTCTCTCTATATATATATATTGTTGATTATTAATTTTTTATTCTTTTGTTTTTTTATATTTAATTATTTTTTTAAAAAATATTGTTACAGAGATGTGACATGGCTGAGGCATTGAATTTTCCAAATGGGAAGCCTAATATTCCAGTTCTAAACGAACGGACGCTGCCCAAATTTTTGGAAACGGCGCGTATGGAGAAAACTGTCAACAGAACTACAAATAACAGGATCAAATTGTTCTCTGGCACCGCCAATCCTGCTCTTTCCCAGGTACTTTTGTTTAGTTTTAATTGCATTTAGCTCTCTTTTTAAAGGGTGATCTAAACTTGAAATTTACCTTGTGTGTTATGTTTCATTCGAATGTTGGACTGCGTATCAAGAATGAAAAATATCAAAGTTCCTGTACTAGCTGTTTCTTATAGTGTTGAAACGAACTTCTTGTTGTCCATTTTGATTAATTTTCCTTATAAAGCAGGCTTATCCGGACTTCCAAATGTCTAAAGTCGTTTGAGTAATACTATTGGAAACAGAATTACTGGTTTTCACAATTAAGAGATCGGAACCTCTCTATTCAAGATGGTGTTTCCCAGGTGTCAATTCTTTTTGGAGTTTCTAGTATCCTAAGAAGAGTTTCTGTTCAAAACATGTCGTGGCTTGGTGTTGCTAATCACCCAGATGCTATTTAAATACACAGTTTTATTGGATTTCCATCTATAAGTTGTTAATGGGCAGACCAACCTTACTTATATTATGAAGTGCACAGTGCAGTGTGATAACAACGTTCATACTATACTTTGTAGTTACCTTTGGATGGTAGAATGTCCTATTTTAAACTTTCATTCATCTTTATTACAAGGATTCAGCTCTATTGTTGATGTTTATGGTCAGTTATGATTAGGTGTTCCTATTCTAAGGAATTTTATTAAACATATTGTTAACTAAAATGCTTTCAACTGAAGGGATGGCTGGTCCCTTGCTATTTATGTATGTTACCATCAATATAAGATGATTTGAAAATCCATTCAAATTCTTTGTTATAACTACCGTTATTAATCTAAAGCCATCAGATACCTACTTTGTGAAATTTCATGAGTTGTTTTCCTTCTTCTTTTTTTTTTTTTTCTCCTTTAGTTTTTCTGCATAATCCTTTTCAGGACAATATTAGGGACATCAGCTATGGAGTCAAATTGCAAATACTTACCCTTGTTAAACTGTCATCCTAATGTTAGCTTTTCACAACTTGTACCATTATGGTAATGTTGGCAAATAGAGCTTTCGTAGTTTCCTTATATATTTTTCATTAAAAAATTGCATTTTTCTTATTTTCTGTGGTTTGTAACGTAGTACAATTCTTTCCCAAAAAATATACGTAATAATCTTAGCTATATGAAAGATGCTTGCAATTATTTGTTCCTTCCAAAACTTCGCTTTTCCAAATTTTTTTTCCTTAAGGAGTATAAGTTTCTTCTAATACTTAAAACCTTCATTTTTGACAACTATGTATTATTGTTTCCTAGGAAATTGCTTGCTACATGGGCGTGGAACTGGGAAAGATCAACATAAAGCGATTTGCTGATGGTGAAATTTATGTTCAGCTGCAAGAGAGTGTTAGAGGATGTGATGTTTATTTGGTGCAGCCCACCTGTCCTCCGGCAAATGAAAATCTCATGGAGCTTTTGATAATGATAGATGCGTGTCGGAGAGCGTCAGCCAAGAATATCACAGCTGTGATTCCTTACTTTGGATATGCTAGAGCTGACAGAAAGGTGTGTAATCTGCCAAAAAAATTTTTTTTAAATATCTTGGAGGTAACAGATTCCAAAACTGAAAATGGAAATTTGACATACATTTGAGTGATGGAATAATTTAAAGATCTGATGAGCTCCCTATATCAATAATGCCCTAGACAATTGGATGAGCAGCTGCTCAATATCTTCTCTTTGTCTTTTGAAGTTGCATTGAAAGCAAGACAATGATATTTTGAAAATATTTCTGTTCGTAGATGCTTATGCATTATCTTTCTTGTATGGGTCTATATATATTCTTTCCAGACTCAAGGGCGAGAATCAATTGCTGCCAAACTCGTCGCAAACCTTATAACAGAGGCAGGTGCTGACCGTGTTCTTGCTTGCGATCTTCACTCAGGGCAATCCATGGGTTACTTTGATATTCCAGTGGACCATGTATACTGTCAGGTAATCAGGACAAAATTTTATCCTGGAGTAACTGATTTACTATCACTCAATGATCAGAAAGAGTATTTTTCTCTGACTTTGTTATGATGGTTTATCCTCTGCACTCTAGCCTGTGATTCTTGATTACCTTGCTAGCAAGACGGTTTCTTCTAATGATTTGGTGGTGGTTTCACCTGATGTCGGTGGAGTGGCAAGAGCACGTGCTTTTGCCAAAAAGTTATCTGATGCTCCTTTAGCCATAGTAGATAAAAGGCGTCATGGACACAATGTTGCAGAGGTAATTACTGTACTACAACTCTGCTCACATTATGTTTCCTCTTACAATTTTCATTTTTACACATTTTCTAGAAAATGTTGAAATCAGTTGCAATGATGTTTGCTTCAAATTGCTTTTGTACTGTCCCTTATGAATTCTTTCACCCCTAAAATCTCCAATGTCTATGACATGTTAACAGTTATAAACTGTTGTCTCAATAACTTGTTTGCTAGGATGCAGATAAATGTTGTGGTTTAATTTGTGGACTACTTTGAATATAATTTAGTTTTGTCAAAATGGAAGTATCACTGCTGTATTGTCCATCACAGAGTGACAGTTGTCCTATTGTTTGTGTGCATGTTCATTTCTTCCTTTACTGCTAACTTCTATAGACATATGTTGATGGAAATGAATATTTGCTCTTCTTATGTTATTTATTCTTTGGTAGGTTATTACATCGTTCACATCCTCATTATGCTTAATATTTATACTTCAGGTGATGAACCTTATTGGCGATGTAAAAGGAAAAGTTGCAGTAATGGTGGATGACATGATTGACACTGCTGGTTGGTGAACTAAACTTCATTTCAATCTAGATCATAGACCAGTAACTATGATTGGGAATGCAACTTTAATCTTGGAATATTTCTTGCATTTGTTTCTCATATTTATGTATTTGAATTTCTGGGTTGGATTTTGTAAGCAATGAAATAAAATAGTCGATAATCAATTCTTTTGGTGCTCTGTTAACCTGAAGTGTATGTGGGTGATAGGGACTATTGCAAAAGGTGCAGCTCTTTTACATCAAGAAGGGGCCAGGGAAGTTTATGCATGCTGCACGCATGCAGTTTTCAGGTACCAACTAAATTTATTGGCATTTAATCTTTTATTATGTTACTCTGCAAGCATACTATTTCCCATTCAAGTTTTTTTTTTTTTCCCTTTTCTTTCCAAGAATTTATTAAATTTCTTTCACTTGATCAACTTGGAGTATTTTTGAATCTGCTGTTAGTATACTCCCTGTTAGTTTGGTATGGTTAAGGAGCTCTTGATTCTTCTTAGAAGCAAAAGCCTGAGTAGCTAATGCTCTTCTGGGAAGAGAGATAAATTAAGGCTACGTTGATGGGACCTTTTGGGAAAGATTCTGTTATTTTCCAAGCAGAAGGTCTGCTTTGATACTAACTAGAAGTTGCTATCTGGTGCCAGCTTATTTTGCACTGTGAAATGTTTAACTCCATCTTATGATCTTTCTCTCTCCCTCCAACCCAACACCCACCCCCCCCCCCCACCCCCCCAACAAAAAAAACCGACAAAAACACCCCTCCTCTTATTTCCGATGACAACTTGTAGGAATGTTCCATGACTACTTTGTAGTTCCTTTCTACACCTGATGACAAGTTGAAGTGAATTTTCAAAGTAAACTATTTAAAAAATGCCATTAGTTAGTATTGGTTCCACCAAAGTCAGGTATTGAGAGGGATGCTCTTGAGTTGCAGGTTGGATTACAAATCATAAATTTATCAACTTGATCTCTTTTGACCCATTAACATTCCGACAAATAGATTAGATCGCAATTCTGATTCTTTTGCCATCACCTTCTGATACTTCCTTGGTCGAGCATCTATTCAACACCTGATGATGAGGAGAGGGTGACAGCCCCTAACTAGAGGAAGAACCTCGGGGTATCAAGCCAGATGAAAGCGGTGAGATGGAGACTTTCATTCTATCTACTTCAAATTCTCATCTTTTGCTCACTTTGGAAGGAGCAGATGGAAAAGGGAGTCTTTGCTTTGTCTGCTTCTTCCTCTTCCCAGGAATGAACAATTAAAAAAAAATGATTTTCTTATGTGGATTTTGTAGTGGCATCTTAGTCGTGTAGACTGTTGAAAAATGAAAACTTTAAAAATGTTCCAAATGTTTGCATTGATCAGACTCTTCTTTCTTGCATATTTTACCACTATACGCCATATTATTTATTATGAATGGATATGCAGATTAAAATTGAATTTTTATTTAGAATGCGTTTCGTGTGAACTTTATAATTGTTTCTATTTTATCACAGCCCTCCTGCAATAGAGAGGTTGTCAGGTGGCCTGTTTCAAGAGGTGATCGTTACAAATACAATCCCAGTGGCAGAGAAGAACTACTTCCCTGAGTTGACTGTTCTTTCTATAGCCAACCTGTTGGGTGAGACTATATGGCGTGTTCACGATGATTGTTCCGTAAGTAGCATTTTTCAATGAAGTCAGGGAGATATCGAGTGATGGTAGCTGCTTCAACTGGTAAAAGGCGTAGAATCGAGTAGGTCTCATATCTTTAGGTAGTCTAGCATAAGGGGAAAATTAATCTTATATGCTTTCTCATTGTTTAATTTTAATTTTCACTACATTTTTATTTGGCATTAAAGTTTCATCATGAATGATGATTCCCATTTAATGGATTGTCTTACATCTTTTATAATAATTCAATTGCAAATGTATCTTAAAGATTTGGATGGCTCTGCACTGAACTAGATAACATTTGCTTCTTGGATTAGATTGGGTATCTTGAGGGGTGGGAATCCTAAGATTGGACATGTGGAGTGGTAGTGAGAGTAGGTTGTTTACTTACACTAGAATGATAAGAATCATAATCTTATTTATATGTTTATTTTGTCTTGGATTGGAAGTGAATTTTTTTAAATTATAATTTTATCTTCATTTAAAAGACGGTAATTTTTAATTACAAAGTGAATCAAAAATATATTTATCAAATAATTATTTATTTTGTTATTATTTTTAATTATATAAATTAATAATTATTATTAATATTCTTAATTATGTATATCATAATTTTTTATTAATTTAAATTTTAATTATGTAAATTAAAAATTATTGATAAGAACAAAACAAATGAAACATTATTATTAATATTTTCTTTAGAATAAAATATTTATTATTATTAATTATTAATATCAAATAAATATAATACTATTAAAATAAAAAATAATAATAATATTATATTTGCAAATAAAGATAGTATAAGGTATTATTATTAATTCTCTACGAATATAATAATATTATTTTTAAATAATTTTAACTTGGATTACATATTTATTTTAACTACATATAATAATATTATAGTTTTTTTAAGAGATAATAATATTATAGTTAAATAAGTTTAATAATATTATTTTTAGTAAATGTAATATTATTTAATAATATAATTATATTATTTAAATAAATATAATATCATTCTTTTTAAGTGAATCTAATATTATTTTATTTTAATAAATATAAATTGTATTAAATTTTATAAAAGAAGGGTAAAAAAGGAAGATCAACTTCCACCTCCTTATGGGAGTGGGAATTTCACTTCTCACTCTAAAACTAAGTGGGACTTACAGAACAAAATTTTTACTCTCCTCTTTAAATAAGTAAATAAAAATTAGAGTAGAAAGAATTCACGTTCTCCACTCCTATTCTAATAAATAAACATCACATAAATTTATGGGACTTGGGAGTTTTGTTTGCATGACTTTCTTACCAATGCCATAACAATACCACAATGTTTGTCCTTATAAATGGAACTCCTCTTGATCAATAGATTTATCCTTGAAAAAAAAAATCAAAATCAATTAATTTTTTCTTCAATTATTTTAACATCTTATTTTCATTGAAACCTTTAGCTTTGAAAGAAAAAAAAATCGTTCTCAATTTTGAAGCTTTATTCGCAATGTCCTTAATGTTTGTTAGCACCTATCAAAAAAGTTTTTTTTTTAAAAAAAAAAGAGGTAATATACGTACTTAACACTCTTGTAATAAAAAAAATTAATTATGTGTTATTTGGGTACTAATTCGATCTGCCCATTCTCAAATCACCATGGAACCCTCTGCAATTTTTTTCTAATAAAGCAACTGCAAAAATTTTTTAGGTTAAGGTCTATAACATATCACATTTAAAGCACATGCGAACGACCTTTAAATTACAAATGTTACAACCAAATTTTTAACGAAGCAGTTTTATGCACATCCAATATTATTTTAAGCACATTCAAAATTATTTTATGATTTATTTCAGAGTTATATTTCTTTTGCTTACGAGTTTTGTCCTGTTATAACATTGATATTTACCTTTTATTATTTAGGGCCCGTTTAAGATTTATTTTTAGATGACTCAAAAGTAATTTTCAAGAGTTAAAAATTAATTTTGATATTTAACAAATTTTTTTAGAAATTATTTTTGGTAAAATCGCCTCTTACAAAAGTTTAACAGTAAGATTTACTACACACATACTGTTACTTTTAGGAAAAAGCTATTTACCCCGAATTTAATCCCGAATTTGCGCCCCGAATTTAAAACGCATCGTTTTAAATAAACTGAAAACGGCGTTTAACACTTTCCCTTTTCTTGCTTTTCTCTGTTACACATGTTTCTCCTTTCCTTTTCTTGCTTTTTTTACGAACCACACAAATCTCCTTTCCTTTTCTCTATTCCACACCGCCCCAAATCGAATTCTTTTGACGAACTGAAATCTCTTACACACTGTCCCGAATTGAAAACGATTTCTCTAACCCTCACACCGCCCCAAATTGAAAACAATCTCTCTTACCCTCATACCGCCCCGAATTGAAAACGATCTCTCTTACCTTTACACCGCCCCGAAAAGGTAACACGAACGACCCTCCTCATCCACTCACACGCGACAGTTGCCACTCACAGTCACGTGATAGCCGCCAGACCACGGCTCTGTTGCCATCACCGAGAGTTCTGCACCTGAGGTAATGAAATGATTATTTTACCTGATTGAGATTTTGATTGATTGGGAAATGCTTCTTTGATTCTTGCTTTCAATTATTTTATAATGATTTGATTTGCATGTATGTCTCTACTCTACAGTCGCCAATTGTTATTTGGTTAACTTTTTCTTTTTTAATTTTGATTGTTTTTGTTTATTGAATTAAAGCGTCAAGTTCCTATTTTGGCTATTTTCATCTGTTCTTTACCGTCCAACTTCTTTTAGTTCATTTTCAACTTGTTTTAGTAATCTTTCCTCCGCCTTTCAATTTTTTGGTGAGCATCAATTCGTTACTCTGGCTGTAAGTCAAATTGGAATAAGTTTTTTAACTTTTTTATTACTTGGATTTTTCTCTCTGTTCTGTGTTAAATTGATTATAGTTTTGTCTTAATTTTTCAATTTAGTTATTTTCTGGGTTTTTCTATTTTCAAATTGCTTAGTTTTAGGATTTTGAAAGTGGGGGTCATCTGGAAAAGTTTTGTGGGTTTAATCTATAAACAATTATTTAAAACCGAGTTTGAGATTGAGAATCGCTGCTAGAGTGGAGATTGATGAAGACAGTGAGACTAACAAGGGCAGCATGTGGGTCTTGGATTAGAAGCTTGATCAACCCACGAATGAAGAAGTTGGCAGGCTTAGAAATATGTACAGAGAAATATGCAAGCTGGGTTATAATGGTTTGATAAGCTGGTTTTGTTTGAGTTGGTGGTACTCTGTTTCCTAAAATGTTGTTCATGGTTTCCTAAAATATTATTAGTAAATTGTCTTGCGGTTGATTGTGTTTGTTGTTACTGGTGCTAGAATTGCCTTGCGGATGATTGTGTTTGTGTGTTATTGGTGCTGGAATTGTCTTGTTGTTGGAATTAGCATAAGATTTCTTATTTGTTCTGAGATCCAAAATTGTTCAGCTATGTCTTGCTACATTATTTTTTGATTTATTTTCGAATTTTTTTTTGTTTTGTAGTTTCAACATTCAATTAATCACAATGTCAATTAGCACAAGTGAAATTTGAAACTCACAGTAGCTATATAACGGTTGCAGTAATTACATGGAGTTATTAACGTCACGTACAACAAAGAATCCAAATAGCAAATTTTGGCTTTATAAAGGATGTAATAATTTTCAATGGGCAAAAGATCGTAAGCCAAGCGAAGAGAAAATTGACTTGTTAATGGAGGAGGTTAGGAAGTTAGCATTGGAGATTGAGTGTTTGTCCGTTAAATTTCAATTATTGTATGATGACGAACTTCAAACGAGACAGACACCAAGATATGATTATATTAAAATACTTGTAATTGTTGTGATATGTTATCTATTCAAGTGTTATTTTTAAGTTGTTTTAATTTGTACTATGTATTAATTAAAGACTAGTACACATGTAATAACATTTTCTTTCGAAATATAAGTTTATGAGTTATTTTACTTTGTTATGCTAGAAATTATACTTATTTCAATCGTTACTGCAACAACATAAATATAAATTGCATATATAGATGTTGATTAACTTGAATATCCCGTTTTGAATCAAACAATGACAAAAACAAATTAATACGTCAAAACACAAGTATTAACTTGACTATCCCGTTTCAAATCAAACAATGACAAAAACAAAATAATACATTAAAACACAAGCTAGCTTTAATCATGTGTTGGGATCATTTGCTGAAAACTTCGTCCGATTGGCATCCTCGAAATCTTGTTGTAGTAATTGTTGGAAGTTTACATGATGAACTCCTCCATAATTTATCAAATGCTGATAGTAAAGGGGGAAAAAGACATGTTGTGGAAGTGTCTGTTGTGCTAGCTGTTGTACACAAAGTAAAAAAAAAGTCTGTTAAATTAATAAGCAAACGACAATGAAACAACACTAATAGCAGGTACATAAAAAAAAATATTTACCATAGCCATATTACCCGATTGTGTTGGGATTGCAGTAGCCGCCGGAGAAGATGAATCGTGTGCCTTTAAGTCATACGAAAGTAAGCAAGAAACATTTAAAATTTTTATTGAATTTATATGAAATTAATTTGTATTGAATTAATTAAAAATGAATGCAATAGAATTACCTCTGCAGTTGTACTCAATGAAGTATTGTTCGACTTATGTTTTGGCTTTTTAAATTACTTTTGCTTTCTTTGAGAAGGTGGCCGACCTTTACGACGAGATATTATTGGATCTTGTATGATTTCTGTACAACTTCTCGACCCACCAACAACAGTTGCATCTTCGCTTTGACAGCGAACATTCAACGATACATCCTTTATTGCCTTTTCAATCCAAGTCAAAACACTTTTATGACTTTCTTCATTTTTCGAAGCTACATCAGCAACATCATAAAAAGCAGCACACTCTTCTTTATATCGCTGGTGTTCAATGCTCGAACTTCTCACATCATAACTGACTTTCACTTGACTGTAGCATCTTTGCACATATTTCCTCCATCTCCATATAATATACTTCTCAGGAAGAAATGTTATATGGTTACGTATCAACACTGCAATGACGTGTCTGCAAACAATCCCTCTACATTCAAACATTAAACACGCACAATGAATTTCACCGTCATCCCTGTAAAAAATAACTTAAAAAATCTTCTCTTTACTCTTTCCATCATTTTCGACGACTTCATATTCTGATCCCCCACAACTGAAAACCTCACAATAAATCTTATCCATCAGCTGCTGTTGAAATTCTTGAAACTTGGAAATAGTATATGCTTCATCAACTTGTTTTTCCATTACAAAATTGGTACGACATTGCATCCGTTGGCTGAAGTACCTAGCATTTGCTTGCCACTCTTTTTTAATTTTACTTTCCATTGCTTTCTCATATTTCTCCACAAACTGCTTTAAAGTTGTTTTTGAGTTAACATACCCATAAAAAAAAAAAACATTCATACTCTCACTACGTTGAGTGGTTGACATACTAACCCAAAAAGTTATTTTCACAAAACACAGAACCCAACGATATCTTTTCTCATATAAACCATTTAACCACTGATTATCACAAAAGATTATATTTATCTAATATGTCATGCCAAGCTTCTTCAAACTCAATAGGAGTCTGTGAATCATAAACAACAGCTTGCAATGGAAATCTAATGGCATGATATTTTGCGTACCTTCCCAGCTTCTCAGATACCTTTTTCAGAATATGCCACAAACACCATTGATGCCTAGTATTTGGAAAAACAATCTCAATTGCATTTTTCATCGCTCTGTATTGGTATGTGATGATTCCAAGGGAAGGAGAGCCGAATATACATGATAGCCATGTGTCAAATAACCACATAAACGTCTCTGTGTCCTCATGCGAAATCAACCAACATCCTAACAAAATAGAATGACCGTGATGATTAACTCCAATAAAAGGAGCAAATGGCATGTCATATTTATTCGTAAGGTATGTGGTGTCAAATGTAACAACATCTCCAAAGTCTTTGTAGGCTGCCCTGCTTCTTGGATCTGCCCAAAATACATTGTTTAACCGACCCTCCTCATCCAGGTCAAGACTGAAGAAAAATCCATCATTTTCTGCTTGCATTTTCTGAAAATATTTTTGAATTGCAGTTGCATCCCCTTCTCCAAGCCTTAATCGCCTTGCTTTATCAACATGATTTCTAGCATCTTTTTCTAAGAATGAGACATTTTCATAGCCACCAACCTCAACAACAATAGACTTAAAACTTTGAGCCATTTTAATTCATGCTTCTCAATTTATTTCAAGCTGTTTTTTTTTACATAAGGACTAATGGTACGGTTGCATCGATAATATCTACTCTTGCTCGGACTTACAGCATGGTTGTGTTCAAGGAACAAATTTCCAATTACCCATTTTCCACTAACAAAACGTCCTCCAATTTTAGCATTGTATCTAATTTTCTAGTTAGGTTGAAGCCGCAAAACATGATGAGATTTGCCTTTGGACTTGTCGTTTTGCCCGCAAGTAAATGTCACATATCTCATATTCCCGTCATTCCCTTTTTTACAAGATCTCCGCATCACTGGAAATCCTTCTTATTGGCCATAAGCTTTGTAATATTCAAACATTTCATCCGAACTATTGAAAGTCCTCCCAACCTTAGGCTCTTCAACTTTATCCACCAAATTTTCATTATTTCCTTCAAAATTAGCCTCGTGTAAATCTTGCAATTCCTCCACTTCGTCAACCTCCAATTTATCAACCTCGTCCATTATTGCTGCAAATTATAATAATTCATAATATTATTAATTAATTATACCAAATTCATTAAGTTTAGAAACAAATAAAAATATAGACTGATTATTATTAATTACTTATCCCTAATTCATTAAGTTTAGAAATAAATTAAAATATAAATATATATTATTAATTAACGGTTCAGCAAATTAATTATTATTAATTAGTTATCACGGCTCAACAAACTGAAATAAATAAAATACAATAACTGACATACAAATGCTCACGGTTAAGCAAATTTAGATACAAATACTCATGGTTCAACTCACAAATTAAAATAAAACAGCTCAAGATTCATAAATTAAAATGAAATAGGTCAAGATTCATAAATTAAAATGAAACAGCTCAACAAATTAATGTAGAAACAATAAATGCTTACGGGTTTTGCAATGTAGAGGTTCAGCACTTTCACGAACCAGTTGCCGTTTTGCAGTTTGGAAGTAAAGTTTTGTACTTAGGGTTTTGCAGTTTGGGTTTCTCAGTGCTGCAATGAATTAAATCTATGCATCACATAGTGTTGGGTTTAAACGAAAACAATATAGAAGGAAAAAACAAACGAAACACAAGTGCTGCATAGCTGGAAGCAATTAAAGGGAAAAAACAAATGAAACACACGTGTTGCACAACTGCAGGCAATTAAAAAAAAAAAAGCAAACGAAACAGACGTGCTGAACAACTGCAGGCAATTAAAAGGAAAAAGCAAACGAAACACACGTGCTACGCAACGTTTTGGTAAATTCATGGCGCAAATTCGGGGTCACGTTCGGAGTAAATAGCAGCGCTGTTACTTTTAAAACTTATAATAATTTTAAAAATAAAGTTTTATTAAATATAAAAATAATTTTAATTCACATTTATTTTAATACAATTTACGGACCTCAAATGAATAGGCTTGGCAATTTAGCCCGACCCGATTTTTGGCCCGATTGGCCCGACCCTAATTTTTAGGGCTTTGGCCCGAATTTTTAAGTTTAGGGTCGGGTTAGGGCCAAGATTTTAAGGCCCGAATAAATTTAAGGTTAGGGTAGGGCTTAATGCCGGCCCGACCCGACCCGGCCCTATTTAAAAAAAAAAAAACTAACACAAGTTAACACACACACACAACATCACACATTGTGTGTTTTTAATTTAATTGCATTGTATTTTTATTTGTATAAGACATGAGTTTTTTTTTTTTGTGTTGTGTTGTTGAATTGAATTGTGTATGACTAAAATGGTTGTGAAATTATATTGTGTGTTTTTAATTTAATTGCATTGTATTTTTATTTATATAAGACATGAGTTTTTTATTTTTTATTTTTTATGTTGTGTTCTTGAATTGAATTGTTTATGGGTAAAATAGTTGTGAAATTACATTGTGTGTTTTTTATTTTATTACATTGTGTGTTTTTCATGTTGGATTTTGGAATTGATTTGTGTGTGGGGTTGAAATAGTTGTGGAATTGATTGAAATAGTTGTGGAAAGTGGATTAGATTGTGTTTGAAATTGTTGAGTAATTGCCGAATTAGTTGAAATGGTGGTGGAAAATAAAAATTAAATTGTGGGGTTAATTATTTCGGTAGGGTCGGGTTGGGCCCGACCCGATGTTGGCTCGATTCGGGCCGGGCTCGACCCGACCCTAACTAAATAGTATTCGGACTTTTTTAGGGTTGGGTTTTAAATTTTTTTGATCGGCCAAGCCCGAGCCCGACCCGACATTTTGCCATCCCTACAAATGAACAAATAATGTCCTTGGTTGCAATATTATGAAAAATGAAGGGTTCCAATGTCATTACCCCCGTTAACTTAGCTGTCGATTAGGGTTTTCTGATCCTCAAGTCTATAAAACCCTTCACTTATCAGTTCTCGCTCAGTTCTTAATCGGCTCTATTCCGCCCATCATATTCCTCAGAAACTTAAAAATTTCTTTACTCTTTTTTCAAATTGTTTTGTTGGGTTTAATAAACTTGTTTTTTTTCTTCAAATTTTCGGGAAAAAGGAAAAATGATGCAATGATGTAATTTCGTAGTGTACCAGAGAGGGGTTCTATTGAGCCCGTTTGTGACGGCAACACAACCCTCTAAGAAGTTCTGAGCTTTTCCCCCTTTTTCTTTTTTAACTATTTTCTTATTTTTCTTCAGTTTTTGTTTATATTCTTTTTGAAAAAGAAAATTAAATAAAAGCGAGGTGACGATAAAAATTCATGTCTGTCAATCCACTGAATTAAAAGCGTGTTGTTATTATGAATCCCGACAGGTTCTGATCGCTTTTATTTATTTTTAACGGTTTATTATGATAGAATTAATTTTCTTTCTATTGCTTTATATTATCTTAATTTAAGTGGGCAACTGATGAATCTCATTTTTTTTTAATGGGTAATTTGCGTCTGAAATTTTTCATTGATGCTATATATCACCTTGGAGAACTGATGCCCATTTGCCTTCTCTTTTCTGAATGTATTTGATTCATTTTTGGAGACAATTATGATTTTTCTTTCGTAAATAAAATGGTTTATCTGTCTTCTTTTTTTATATCTAATTTTTTTGGTTTTGGTGCAGCTGAGTGTCAGATAGTTTGTTCAAGTGATGAACACAACTATTATTTAATGGGTAATTTGCGTCTGAATTATTTCTTTGATGCTATTATCACCTTGGAGAACTGATGCCTTGATTCTTCTTTCTTATTGCTATCACATGATTTGATTAATTTTCAAAATTATTTTAATAGTGACAGTTTTTTGATGATTTGTGTCCTGTTGAGTCTGAAGGGTTAATTTTGGAATACGAAATTTTAGAATTGTGTATATAGTAAGTTAATTCTTATATATAAGATGGATTAAAAAAATATATTTAAAAGTGACCTTATTAGATAGTTTTTTAGTGATAAATATTTGTATTTGTTGAGTAAATTAACGAAATTAAAATTATGAAGTCGCTGATAACACACTACACTCTCCACTTAAGCCCATTGCCAAGTACGTACATACAGCTCACAACTTAATTACTCACAAAGCCCCAATCTCATGGACTAGGCTTTGCAACAGCTCACAACTTAATTACTCACAAAGCCTCAATCTCGTGGGCTAGGCTTTGCGATTAATTTTGAGAGGTTGGCAGTGGACTTAAATACTATCCTATGCGTAGAGTTTTTTTTTTCTTTTCCGTAAATACTATCACACATCATATTAATATATTACATAAATATTTACAACTACTATTATTACAGTATTAATATTTACAATTAGATATATAATTGGATGAATAAACAAACATTTTGCAAGAGAAGGAGATTGAGTTCATGGAGTTAAAATAATTAAACTTACGCTCATAAAAATAAAAATAATCAACTCAACTCCACCGCGTCGAGTCTGCATAGACCTATTTAAACTTATGCTCTACACGCTCTTTTTAATTAGAAGTTTTATTTTTGTAAATAATTTTTGAAAAAATTACTTAATTAATGCATTTTTTTTTTCATTCTCTGCTCAATTTTGTAAATTCTCAGTAATTCATTCATAGGTATTATTTTTGTTATAAAACCCACTATTTAAAAATAAACATCAATAAAATTCATCACCCATAAAAATTAATAAATATAAAAAAATTAATTTTCACCAAACATAAAAACTAATAAATATCAAGAAAAAAAATTCTTATATACAGAGTATAAAACGTAGATCAAGATATACTAAAAAAGACTAAAAATAAATTTTAAAAAATAAAATTGAGTGTTTAATTCCTAGAATGTAAAAGTAGAGACAAAATACGATTGTAAAATAATGAGAAAAAGTAATTAGTGAAGAATAATTTTGATATTTTTAATAATAAATCTATTTCTTAAATATAGAGAAAAACTTAAATTATGATTTTTTTTTGTAAATTTTTTAGTCAAGTGAAAGAGTCTAAAAATTTTTTAATTAATAAGTTAGTTTTAATTTTCTACAAATTCTAGGTACAAAAAATTTAATTTTTTTTAATTTTTTTTTTTACAAACCCTAGGTATAAATAGAAATGAAAAGTTATAAGAATACGTAATTCTTTTTTAGTTCAGTCTTATAGAGTTTCATTATTCATTTTCACTATTGACTGAATTAATTTTCATTGCAATTTGTACTTAGAGTTTGTAAAAAAAATTTGAGTAATAGTTTGCATGAGTTTGTACATTAAACTTATGGATTATGCTTTTTGGCAATTGAATTGAGATTATGGACCTTGTAAATGTTTAAGATAAGCCGTGTGGTTGGTTCATTCATCATCTATGAGAATAACGGATTAGGTTATTTTTAGTTGTTCATCATCTATAAAAATGGTTAACTTTGGACCTTAAGCTTTTAAAATTTTGACGTAAGTAGTGGATTGTGATTGTTTTTTGGTAATGAGTAGTTTTTGAGAAAATTTATCAATAATTTCTTGTGCTTTCATCAGTAACATTCCAAATAAGTTTAGATAGAGGAAACTCCTTTAGGAATTTGTGATCTAATTTTACAGGTATATTAATCAGTATAATCAATTGTGATGTTATAGAAATTCACTTTTATTAGTTAAAAGAAATAAATGGAAAAACACATTGCTAAGTGGAGCTTCCATTGTCTAATTATGGACAATCAAAATTTTGATCGGCTTTCATTAACTAATGATCAACAAATGATTGACAATCAAAATTTTGATCATAAATACAAGACGAGGATTTTGTCAACAATAAATATGACAAAAAAGACAATGGCTAATGGTGGCTGATAAAATGATAATTTCTTTTAATAGATCGAAGAAAATAATATTATTTTGATTTGACTAATAAAGTTTATACTACCTTGTACTATGTCAAGTGCTAGATTTAAATTTAAATCTCATTTAAAACGATAAATCTCGTACAATGGAATACATATAATTCGGTATTTTTGTATTGCACCTAAAGATGGCCAGCAGTATAGTATGGTGCGAGTAAATTTTGGTATGATATGCAGCATGGTACGCATGCAGGTTAAACTTGCATACGGGTTGAGTTTATATTAGAGATGGGTTAAAATGTGATAAATATGTTTTATTTTTAATAATTGTAAACTTATGATTTTATCAATAATTGAATCTTTTAATAATAAAATAATATATTTAATTGGCACAAGTTTTTTAATTTATTAAATTCTTAATTTTAAAAAAAAAGCTCTAGTTATTTTATGTGTATAATTTATTGAATGAATAAATGATATTATAATTTTATAAAATGTATGTATTAATGTTATTATGAATTATGATTTATGATTTTATATAAGTTTATGTTAACAATTAAGTTAATTTTTTTAAAAAAAAATTATTATTATTGTTAATGTTGTTGTTAAGTATTGAAAGGGCATTCTAATGCTGTAGCGTCTAACTTACTAGTTAATATTACATTCTTTTATTATTATTAGTTTATGATTATTATTATTGGATATAAACTTGAGTTTTCAACTTTTGATTTTATTAAATTTGACTAAAGATATATAGATCGAAAGAAGTACATAGGTTTGAAAAAAGTACGTTAATAGTTTGACACTTTTTTTAAAAAAAATTAAAAATGAAAAAAATGAGCATGCTATGCTTGAGCACGACACATGTGTTGGGTCAGCTGGCTTGCTTGCAAGCGTGCACTGCCTGCCCCGCGATCGTGGGTAGCTTGCCTCACAAGCCTACGATGCTTGCCGCGCGAGTGGGGGTTGCATGCCGCGCGAGTGGGGGTTGCATGCCGCGTGCAAGCCTGGGTCGACTTCCTCGCACGAGCGTGTGGTGCCAGCCGCGCGAGCGTGGGTTGTGTGCCTTGGTGGTGAGCGCGCGCTGCCTTGCTCACGAGCGGGCACTACTTGCCTCGCTTGAGCGTGGGCAGCCTTGCACGCAGTCGTGCGCTGCCTTGTCGTGCGAGCGTGGCCTAAATGCCTCGAGCGAGCGTGGGCAGTTTGCCGCGAGAGTGCCGGTTGCATGCTGCGCGCGAGCGCACATCCTTGCCCGCGAGCGAGCGTGGGCAGTTTGCCGCGAGAGTGCCGGTTGCATGCTGCGCGCGAGCGCACATCCTTGCCCGCGAGCGAGCGTGGGCAGTTTGCCGCGAGAGTGCCGGTTGCATGCTGCGCGCGAGCGCACATCCTTGCCCGCGAGCGAGCGTGGGCAGTTTGCCGCGAGAGTGCCGGTTGCATGCTGCGCGCGAGCGCACATCCTTGCCCGCGAGCGAGCGTGGGCAGTTTGCCGCGAGAGTGCCGGTTGCATGCTGCGCGCGAGCGCACATCCTTGCCCGCGAGCGAGCGTGGGCAGTTTGCCGCGAGAGTGCCGGTTGCATGCTGCGCGCGAGCGCACATCCTTGCCCGCGAGCGAGCGTGGGCAGTTTGCCGCGAGAGTGCCGGTTGCATGCTGCGCGCGAGCGCACATCCTTGCCCGCGAGCGAGCGTGGGCAGTTTGCCGCGAGAGTGCCGGTTGCATGCTGCGCGCGAGCGCACATCCTTGCCCGCGAGCGTGCGCTGCTGGCATGCGAGCCCCCATCTGCTTCCCTCCTGTCAATTTCAAGCACTCGTCGACTCTCTATTCAAAGTCCTTTTCATCTTTCCCTCGCAGTACTTGTTTGCTATTGGTCTCTTGCCCGTATTTACCCTTGGATGGAATTTACCAGCTGATTTGGGCTGCATTCCCAAACAACATGACTTGCAGACAGCACCTCGTGGTGCGAGAGGGTCCGGGCGCAATAGGGCTCTCACCCTCTACGGTGCCCTTTTTAGGCATAAGCAAAAAATAAAAAGAATTAGGGCACGACATAGCACGGGACGAAGCGTATAGTGGGCACGAAATAATATGAGTACGAGTCTGCATAGACCTTCCTTTGATGGCACGGTTTGTTGACCATCTCTAATTGCATCATATTATTAAGGATGGCTAAAAAATCCGCATCCTCAAAGATCCGGAAAATCCGGATCCAGATTTGAAAAACTAAAACCTACAGTGCATCCGAAAAATTGGATATCCAAATCCAGTTGCTTTTTGTTTTAAATTAATATATATATTAACTCAAATAATAATAAAAAAATCTAATTCTGAATCCTTAAGTCTATCTCGCTTCCTTTATTAAACTTTCCCTCACACACTCACCTTACCAGCAGCCGTAAGTCGTAACCCTTTAATCTCGCTCTTGATCGGTCGCCATCTTCGTCACAACTCACCGAAGCCTCATGTCGAAGCACGCCTCACCTGATCTGTCGTTGAAACCTCACCGTCCAAGCCTCGCGTTGCCGGTACTCGTCAAAGAAGCGTTGCGATGCTCGTTGAAGCCTCGCTGTGATGATGTTCGGCTGTCGTTCAACTGTCAACCCTTGCCGTTGCGTAAAAGCCTTGCATGCTTGGAATTAATTTGCCGGTAATGTGATTTTGCTCTCTTATTTCAATTAGTTTTTTATTCCTTCTATTAAATACATGGCCTTTTTCTTTGGTTAATAATTGGGTATTGTGGTTAATTGTTTGATTGTAATTTTATTTTGTTATTTATGTTAAATTGTTAATTGTCGGATTGTAATTGAATTTTATTTGATATTATTAATTAAATTGTTGAATTTTTAAATTATATTTTAAATTATTTAATTTTAAGTTTTGCGGATTCGGATATCCGGAATATTCGCCCGCATCCGGTGTGGATTTTATCCGTATTCAGATCCATAAAAAAATTTGCGGATCCGGATATCAAAATGAAAATTCAGATTCGGATTTTGCCAACCCTAGATATTATCACGAGTCGCTCAAGTTTTCCACCAATGGATGCTAAATTGGCAAGCCAGAATACACTCAGTAATGGCCCCCCTAATAAAAGTGTGCTCAGTAGTTAGAGTGCACTTAGCAATAGGCAGCTTAATATATTAGTGAGCCTTGGTACGTTAAGCAATGGACCACCTAAGATTTTAAGCTCAGATGCAAGTCAAATGAGCAAGCTCGGCCCAATTTTAAAATTTTCTACAACACTATATTTGTACACATTTAGGATTTTTTTAGATGAAACACATGATTTGTATGTAGAACTTTTTAGGCTTTAGAATTTTCGAAAGCTTGGTGGAGATATTTTATGCAAGTTGCATTGAAATCTTTAGACAAAGGTAAGCCTTCCTATAAATAGAGCATGACACTTGTCATTTGGCACAATACATCATACTAAGTATAAGCAACTCAATTATACTTGTAAAGCTCATTTGTACTCTTTCTTTGGAGTAATCAAATTCGCTTTGACTATGTTGCTCTTTCTTCTTTCTAATTTTTCTTACAAGCATAGTGTCAAGGGATGAGTGTAATGCGCAGCAAACTCGTGCGACACTTAGACGACTTCTAGCACATAAGTCACTAAGTAAACCTTATGAACTCCTCAAACTAGTCAAGAAAGGATGCTTGCGACAATGTTAGAAAGAAGCGAGAGCAATATGGCCAAATATAATTTTATTACACACTAAAGAGAAAATTACAAGAGAGCTTGAGAGTTTGTGTGAGAGCGTGTGTGCGCTGGTGGTTGTGTGTGTGGTGTTTTGGTGAGCAAATGAGGATGCTCACCCCTATTTATAATGTGCTAGTGGGTGCAAGTTGCATAAATATCTTCCTAGAACCTAAATGCAAAAGTCTAAAAACTCTAAGATATTTATAATTGTAGAAAAGTCTAGAATTCACGTTGGACTTGGTTGATTGCTAAGTGCACCATGATTGGCTAGTTATGTTAGGTAGCCCATTGCTAAGCGCATCCCACTTCTAAGCACATCCCGCCTTTAGTGCTAAGCGCACCCTAGCTACTAAGTGCACCTTGGCTACAAGCGCACTCCGCTTCTAGGCGAACTTTTACTAAACGCAACTGCGCGTATGAAATTATCCTCCATTTGTGGGAGGTTTGAGTGACCCGTAACAATTCTCCCCCGCTTTTGCTCGTGGCGCCGTTGTCGCATTCTCGTGCTTGTAGTTTTGGACATGCTCCGTGAATTGCCATAGGTCTTCTTCGTGTTCCCATGTGGCCTCGCTCTCGGGAAGGTTCCTCCACTTGTGACGCAAGCGGTCATTTGCTTCCTTTGCACGGTGATTGTCATAGGCCGCTCAAATGTCTTGCAAATGGAGGATAATTTTGTGTGTGCAGTTGCATTTAATAAAAGTCCGTCTAAGGTTGCATTTAGTAAAAGTCCGCCTAAAAGCGGAGTGCGCTTAGTAACCAGGGTGTGCTCAGCACTAAAGACGGGATGGATGTAGAAGTGGGATGCGATTAGTAATAGGCTGCCTAACATAACTAGCCAACCGTGGTGTGCTTAGCGATCAACCAAGCCTGGTCCAAATTCTAGACTTTTCTACAATTGTAAATAGTCTAGAGTTTTCTAGAGTTTTGCACTTTAGTCTTAAGAGATATTTTGGCAACTTGCTTGGAAGCTTCCTCCCCTAGCACCCAACAATTGTAAATAGGGGTGAGCCCCCTCATTTGCTTACCACCACACCGCACATACACAACCATCAGCGCACACACACTCTCACACAAACTCTCAAGCTCTTTTGTAAAACTCCCTTGCAATTTATTCTTTAGTGTGTAATAAAATTATATTTGGTCATATTACTCTCGCTTTTCTGTAGTATTGTCGCAAGCATTTTCACTTGGCTAGTTTAGTAAGTATTCTAGGCTTACTTAACAACTTGTGTAGTAGAAGTCGTCTAAGTGCCACACGGGTTTGTTGCGCACTACACTCATCCCGTGACAATAGACTTACTTAGCACTTTTGTGCTAGAAATTATTTAAGTGTTGCAAGGATTTGTTGCGCAAATTAATCATCTCGTGACAATATGCTCAGAAATAAACAAATCACGTCCTTATTTGGGAAAAAGTAAAAAATCAGCGGCCTAATTGTAATTACACCATTAACTTCCAATTCTTGTTGGAAAGATAGTAAGGTTTAAAACGTAATTGGTGTGAAACTTTTTAATATCTCCATGGTGAACTAATGCCCATGTCCTATTTTCATGTAATATGATTTCTTTTGATTCATATTTAGGAAGAAGTATTTGACATTATTGTTAGTAAAATGTCTTATTGGATTTGCTTTGTGTCTAAGGCTGATTTTTGGTGCAGCTGAGAGGAGGGCAATTGATGAACACAACTACTGTTAATGGGTAATTTGCGTCTGAACTATTTCATTAATGGTATCATCTTGGTTGGGACTGATTTTGTATTATTATTTTTCTCATTTTAATTCACTTAAGTGTGATTTTTTTTGTCTTTGTACCGAGGCATTGCAATATTCATTGTTTTGTTAATCACATTTCTCTTTATTGGGTGATGAATTTTCAAAGATTTCCAAGTCATTTAGTATAGATGAGTATGCCATACTTGTATACTTTTCAGCTTAATCACAAACATAGGTTTAATATTAATCATAACTCATTATCTTTGTGACCTACCTCAGCAATTGAAAAATTTTCGAGGAGATTTAAACTCCTTCACTCATGCGAAAGAAGGAAGGTGAGAATCACCCAACTATTGAGAGCTCTTAAAGTCTTTAACTTTATTTTTTATATCCAATGATTATACATGATGAATTCTGGAGTCTGTAGTATGGAGATCTTTGGAGTGCTCATATTAGAGGGGAGCCTCTACCCTTACACCTAGGGAGATATGGAGACTTGAATTGGTGCCCTCAACTTTGAAGGGCACTAGCCCACCATTAGGCCAAGACCTCAGTGGCCTAGTGGTGGGCTGGTACCCTCCAAAGTTGGGTTTGAGTTTGAGAAAAATTATTCGCTATTGATAGATGGCACCAATGTAAATACCTTGCACATGTGAGTGGAACAAGATTGTAACTTAGTAGTTGGGTGGTTATTATTTCCTTTTTTATGATTAGTGAAAATGTTTGAATTTCTTGGTAGACTTTCGCCCATATGATTTTGGGTGGAATTATGTTCCTTTTTAGTTGTTCTAATAGCTTTGCTCTAATCCAAGCAGGGTACTGATAGACAAGAATAATAGTACTGGAAAATGATAATTCTTTGGTCTTATGATTGGTCATAAGTTATCTGATTCTTATCAAATTCATTTGATACATTCAACGGTCAAATATTCGCCATTTGATATATTTAATGGCTTGAATGAAAGATTTGGATGCCTTTCAAGATTTTATCATCCAAAACCAAGAATTGTTGTGTAAAATTGTTAACATGGTCATTAAGGTATGTGTCAAGGAAAATTATTATCCTAAAGGATTAGGATCCTCTTGTTATTCTTTCTTTGTTCCTCCTACACTATAACAAGTCTAGTGACACTTGGCATTACTGTAATTATGTGGTTCAGATTTTTTTTTTTTAAAGAAGATTTTGTTTTATTTTGTTTTCACTTAATTCAACCTCAAAACTCTTTTTGAAACTATACTTTTCCTTCTTAATTTCTTCTTTCACGCCTTCAATCACCTGCGAAGGAAAATATTAAAAAAGATCGAAAAAGTCGGGTAAACTGATTACAATGATATCATTTTTCATGTGTTCTTTCAAGCAAGTACTTGCATGAGTTAGCTTAAAATTCTTATAACTTTGATTTGTTTTATGCACGTTCTTTGATTCCTGTATTGGATTAGAATACTAAAGCTTTTTGGTTAGGATGAGATATAACAACACTGAAATTTTTACTTGCATAGAAGTATTTGATTAACTGTTACCCCCAATTTGATTGTTGTGTGCCATCAAATGCCATTTGTTGATACAAAGGAGAAGCCATATTTGAATATCAGAGATAGATGAAATTTTTAGTTCGGTGTTGATGCAGCGGAAGTTTAATGTTCAAAATATTCCGTTGATTCTAGAGAATACCGGAACAAAAGAACAACTAAATTCACGTTGATTCAAAAGAATACCGTGAATTTAGGGGTTAAGACTCGTTGATTCCGTAGAATACCAAGAATTAATTGTTCAAATACTCACAAAGAGATTTGAAAATTGAAATATTATTAAACTCAAAATTCTCTCCTTCAAAGGTTACAAGAGGGAGCTATTTATAGTAGTAGTAATTATCCTAATTCATGAAGGAAAAACAAAATCCTAAATTGAAAGGGAAACAAAATTCTAAATTAGAAAGGAATTTAAAAGTCTTAAACTTTAGTTAATAAGGAAACTAATCCTAGTATAATATGGATTCCTACTCTTCATCAGGTGTTTTAGGTTCGGGAAAGTTTTTGGGTTAAGTAGAATAAAATAGAATCTGAGTCACACATCTTTTGTGGTGCAATGTGTCTCTAAATATGTAAAAGTGTAGGAGAGATGAGAAGAAATTAAAACAAGTAGAGGATTCAGACCCTTTTGTAAACTCTGACCTAGACCCTTTTATAAATTGAGACATAAATATGTTGTTGAATACCTTAATATTACCCATGACTGTGACATAGAACACATTTCAGTAGCACCATTATAATTTGCACATAAAGTGAGCATGGCGTTTTAAAAGTTTTAAAGTTTGAGCTCCAAACAACAATTTAATTGGCATTTCATACTTATCCCAAACTCTGCCCTTTATGTCTGTGTTCTGTGCATATTTTTGTGCAAATAGAATTACCGATTGGCATTCTACTATTTGGAATGAACAATGATAGTTTTGAAAAATTTTGTAGAAAATCAAATAACATAAAATTTTCTTTACATGGCAAGTTCACAACCATTAATTAACTTTGTTAGTGAATTAATGAAGTATAAGCCTAGTGTGCTGAAGTGGCAAAGTGTTGGACAATAAAAGAACATAAGTCTAGTGGGCTAAAGAGTCAAGGTGTTGGGTATGTGTAACTTGTATTGACACCTGTAATTGATAAGCACAAAATTATCTATAAAAGGGGCAAGATTATAACAGTAAAAGGGTGGTCAACACAGAGGCAACAAGGAAGCGGCAAGTGCCAATAACAGAGAACAACAGTAACAACAAAAAACAGAGAAGAGTAGCAACGAGAATTCAATTCAAAAAAGCCAAGGCAGCAAAGGAATTAAAGAACAAAAACAGAGGAGGTCCAAGAGGAAAAAGGACCAAACGAGGTGGAACTTCAAAGAGGCCTTAAAGTCAAGCAACCAAGAAGAAAAAGAAGCAGCCAAGAAACTAAAAGGAAACTGAAGACAATGAACCAATGAAAAGCTGAAACAGAGAGTGAAAATAACAACAAAAAACCAGAGCTTATTTGTTTGCAACAACAATTGGTGCTCTCGTTGAGAGGCGATTCAAACAAACTCAAGGCACAATTCTTAGAGCTTACATAGTATTTAACTTTTACGATATAAGAATTACTATGATAGAACCATCGTGAGACCCAACACTCCCAGAAGAACACGGGACAGAAACTCTCCAGAAAGAAACTAGGGTTGATTCACCCAAAGAACAATTATCACTCCAAAATCAAAGTTTAATCCAGATTGAAGCTTCATTAAAACAACATCTTACGGCAACTCTGGAGCAACAAATGAAAGAAATGCAGACACGGTTGAATTAATTAAATCGAGAAGAGCTTGCCAAGTTGCAACGAACAGATGGAAAATCAGTAACCCATCCGATGGAGTTGACAAATGAAAAACAAATAAAATTAACTCAGGAAAATCCATCGAAGAACTTGAAAGGGAAAATCCGAAATCATTGAAACAAATCTCCGATTTCAACTTTAACAACTGAAACCGATGAGACATCATCATCGAGTTCCGAGACCTCGCGGAATAACAAACTCTCTTCCAAGTTTATTGAGAAATTAATAGAACAGAAAATGAAAAAAAGTAAAGCACATCAATAATTCGAAAATATTACGACTTGAAGATGAGATATTGCAGGCTGCAAATTCTCCTCTTACCCAAAATTTTTTGGAAATACAACTTCCAAAAAATTCGTTACACCAAGATTCAAGTTTTATAATGGAACGTCGGATCCAATCAACCATATCAGACATTTCAGGCAGACAATGGCTTTATATGAGCATGAAGATGCTTTGATGTGCCGTATCTTCCCCTCCAGTCTTGACAGTCTACCATTAAATTGGTACCACGACTTACCTTCAAGTTCGATACACGAATATGTTTAGCCTTTATAGCACAATATTCAACCTATCGAGACATGAAGAAATGATCAAATTATTTGTTTACAGTGCAAATGGGACATGCAGAAACATTGAAATATTATAT
Organism: Citrus x clementina; assembly: GCF_000493195.1. Classification (NCBI taxonomy): domain Eukaryota; kingdom Viridiplantae; phylum Streptophyta; class Magnoliopsida; order Sapindales; family Rutaceae; genus Citrus; species Citrus x clementina. The sequence goes on from NW_006262274.1 coordinate 11,236,803, forward strand.
TCGAATGTTTAGATTAGCATCTGCCAAGGTTGAAAACTGTGATGACCAGCTGGCAATAGTGGCTTTTAAGTGCGGACTTCCATCAAATCACCCGTTTTTTTGAATCTTTGGTAAAAAATAAACCAAATTGTATGTGGGATCTGTTAATTCGGGCACAAAAGTATGTAACCCTAGAAGAAGAAAAGAAGAGTCTTGCATCAAAATTCAACAAAACCAATAATTGGGGGCAAAGGCTCTCTAAAAACCGACGGACGGATTTCTTAAGTCAAATGAAGAAAGAAGAAAAAGCTCAATCAAAGAAGCACACACCACTGAAAATTTCGATTGGACAAATTTTGCATCAAATAAAAGATGAACCATGGTTAAAGAGACCAGCACCAATGCCCAAGAACCAAAACTGGGATGTTGCAAAATAGTGTGCCTTCCATAATGATTGTAGGCATTATACAAGAGATTGCAGAACTTTGAAGAAATATATTGAAGAATTGATTTCCAAGGGTCAGTTAAAAGAATTTGTAAAAGTCGAAGACAAACAGCCCCAAAACCAAAACAATTTCTTGAAGAAAGATCAAATTGAAAATTCAACATCGGAACCAGAACAAATAGTTAATACTATTATGGCTCCCTTACCTTTGGAAGTGCACATGACCAAAGAAAGAAATGTATATTGCAAAAAAAGAGAAATTGAAGCTCCTGAAGAATTCTCAAAGAAATGTGTCAAATTGGATGTACAGTCAGAAGTTAGTTTCTTGCCCCAAGACCTTAAACTAATTCAGTCCCCACATGATGATGCATTGGTAATTTCAATTAAAATTGGAAATTGTCTAGTCAGAAGGATTTTGATTGATAATGGGAGTTCGGTGAATATACTCGATGACGCAACTGTCGAAAAAATGCGCTTAGAGCAAGATAAAATCAAACCATTTGAACAACCATTGATAGGTTTCAGTGGAATAGTAACATATTCAGATGGTGTTATCACACTTCTAGTCATTGCTAAATCGTAGAGTCTGTTAACTGACTTTCTCGTTGTGAAAGCAACTTCGCCGTACAATGCAATATTAGGAAGACAATGGATACATAAAATGAGAGTTGTACCCTCAACTTATCATCAAGTTTTGTGTTATCAGACAATTTATGGGATAGAGGAAATTGGAGGAGATCAAGCTACAACTCGGACATGTGCGGTATTGGCATTAAAAGAAACTAAGAGAAAAGATTCAAATTTTGAGAATCAGGCCAAACAAGATGCTAAATAGCAATTATAGTCAAACGGCATGGGTAAACAAAATAGAGAACTGGGATCAACAAGAAACCAACCGTGGAAGAAGTAAATATTGTCCCGATAAATCCAGATAATCAAGAATTCATTCGAATTGGCTCGCTATTGCAACCAAATGAAAATGACCAACTTCTAAATCTTCTCTAAATAAATCGTGATATTTTTGCATGGAAACCCGAAGATATGACTGGAGTACGACCTGAAGTCATTTGTCATCATTTGAACATTGACCCAAGTAAGAAACCTGTTAAACAGAAGAAAAGAAATTTTGCCCCAGAACGCAATTAAGTCATAGAATCAGAAATATTAAAAATGATTGAACTTGATTTTATCAAAGAAGTGCATTATCCAGAATGGTTGGCAAATGTCGTGCTAGTTAAGAAGAAGAATGGAAAATGAAGAGTCTGTATTGATTTCTCCGACTTGAACAAAGCTTGTCCGAAAGATAGTTTTCCCTTTCCGAAAATCGATTCACTTGTGGATTCTACGGCAGGTCATCAACTCATGAGCTTCATGGATGCTTATTCAGGCTATAATCAGATCCAGATATATGAAGCAAATCAAGAGAAGACTTCATTTATTACTGAAAGGGGAACCTATTTTTATGAAGTGATGCCTTTCGGGTAAAAACATGCAGGTGCAACTTATCAAAGGCTAGTCAACAAAATTTTTAAACCACTTATAGGAAGAACAATGGAAATCTACATCGATGATATGTTGGTAAAAAGTCTCAATCGATCTGACCATGCGAAAGATTTAAGAAAAGCTTTCTCTATATCGCAAACATATGGCTTGAAATTAAATCCATAAAAATGCACTTTTAGTGTTGAATCTGGAAAAGTTTTAGGTTATTTGGTAAGTCAAAGAGGAATTGAAGTAAATATAGATCAGATCCAAGCTTTTATGAAAATGAATTCACCAAGGACCATAAAGGAAGTACAAACGCTGAGAGGAAGAATTACTGTATTGAGTAGATTTATTTCTCGATCATAAGATAAATGCCAACCTTTCTTTCAGACTTTGAAGAAAAATAAAGATTTTAAGTGGGCCGAGTCTTGTGAAGAAGCATTTGTTCAACTTAAGACGTGCTTAATGATGCCACCGTTATTATGGAAACCAAATACAGGGGAAGACTTATTCCTTTATCTTGCAGTATCGACGAACGCAGTTAGTGCAGCTCTGATACGAGAAGAGACAAACATTCAAAAACCAGTGTTTTATGTAAGCAAAGCTTTGATTGCAGCAGAAACACGGTATATGAAAATGGAGAAATTAATCCTAGCATTAATTGTAGCATCAAATAAGCAAAACCCTACTTTTAAGCCCACACTATAATTGTGGTAATTGAATTTCCCTTGCGCTCTATTCTGTATAATCCAGATTTATCCGGAAGAATTTCAAAGTGGGCAGTGGAATTGGGGCAATACGATATTCATTTCCAACCTCAAACAACAATCAAAGCTCAAATTTTGGCTGATTTCATAGCAGAATTTACTCCAATGGATAGTCAAATGCAAAACAACGAGAAGATTGAAGAAGATGGATTTATCTGGAAATTGTATGTCGATGGATCTTCAAATCGCAATAATGTCAGAGTAGGATTAGTTTTAATTACTCCAGAAAAAAACGATGATTGAACAAGCTCTCACATTTGGTTTCAAAGCATCAAACAATGAAGCAGAATATGAAGCCATGATTTCAGGATTAAAGTTAGCAATTGGTTTGGGAGTTAAGAAGAAGATTGTTTTTTGTGACTCAAAATTAATAGTCAATCATATTCATGGAAATTATTCAGCTAAAGAACCTCGTATGTCAGCTTATTTGAAAGTTTTTCGTGACTTGATGATAAAAATTCCATCATGTACCATTGAACAAATTCCTCGAGGAGAAAATAGCCATTCAACTGCGCTAGCCAGTTTAGGATCAATAGTAAGGTATTCATTTAAACGCACAATCACTATAGATTATATAAAAAATCCTAGTTTGGATTCAGTGGAGGAAAAAGTTTATCAATCAACAGAATCTCCGAGCTGGAATGATGTGATCTTTCAATATATTCAAAGTGGAATTTTGCCTGAAGATAAGAAGGTAGCCAAGAACATTCGCCAAAAGGCAGCTCATTATGCCATAATAGGAGGAAATCTTTACAAACGATCATATAGCGGGATTTATTTAAGATGTTTAGCTCCTGAAGAAGCTCGATACGTCATGGCCGAAGTGCACGAAGGAATTTGTAGCAACCATTTGGGTGGAAGAACTCTAGCTCACTAGATTTTAAATGCTGGATATTATTGGCCCAAAATGCATAAAGACGCCAAAGAATATGTGAAGAAATGTGATAAATGTCAAGGTTTTACCTTGGTACCAAGACAACCTCCAGAAGATCTAAATCCAGTAAGAAGTTCATGGCCCTTTCATCAATGCGGGCTAGATATTGTAAGACCTCTTCCAATTGCACCATGACAAAAGCGATTTTTAATTTTGGCCACAGATTATTTCACAAAGTGGATAGAAGCTGAACCTTTGTCGAAAATTGAAGAACTAGAAGTTAAAAGCTTTATATGGAAAAATATTGTATGTCGTTTTGGAATTCCAAGAATTCTAGTTTCTGATAATGGCACATAATTTACTGGGAAACGAGTTTCAGAGTTTTGCAAAGAGCTTTGTATCGAAAGAAGTTTCTCTACTCCAAGATATCCACAGGGAAATGGGGAAGCAGAAATTTCAAATCGAACGATCTTGAATGGAATAAAGAAAAGACTGGAAGCTGCAAAAGGTAATTGGGTAGAAGAACTTCCCGAAGCACTATGGGCATATCGAACTACAAAACGGAAAGCTACCGGAGAAACACCATTTTCACTTGCATATGGGTCCGAAGTAATCATCCCAGTTGAAATTGGAATGCCAACGCTTCGAACCTAGTTTGGAATTTCCATGTCTAATATAGAAGAGCTCAACTATAATTTAGATTTGCTAGAAGAAAAGAGAGAGCAAGCATTGATCCGATTAGAAGCATATCATCAACGAACCAAGCTGATCTTTGATAAAAATGTCAAACATAGAAAATTTCATCTGGGAAGTTTAGTCCTCAAGAAAATCTTCCACAACAGCCAAGAATCAATTTCCTGAAAGTTAGGTCCAAATTGGGAAGGCCCTTATAAGATCATCGGAGTCTGATCAAAATGTGCCTATTAGCTCTCGGACATGGAAGGGAAAATTTTACCAAGACCCTGGAATGCTACCAATTTACGCAGCTACTATGTATAGAACTCCCAGTTAGTCTATGAATAAATTGGAAGAGCTGTAAATACATGCATTAATAAAACAATGATCTTCCTTGCTGGAAAACAAATATTCTTTTGTTTACAAGAATGAAATGTCAGATTTAATTTTCAAGAATTAAATCTATATTGATCAATTCTTATGGCCATTAAATTAAAAGGTTAAATCCATGATTAACCTACAGCTTCAGCAGCTCAAAGCTTAACTTTCAAGGCTCTAGCCTTACTTGAAATTAAAAAGTTGGCCATTAAATTAAAAGGTTAAATCCATGATTAACCTACAGCTTCAGCAGCTGAAAGCTTGACTTTCAAGGCTTCAGCCTTACTTCAAGTTAAAACGTCGACCATTAAATTAAAAGGTTAAATCCATGATTAACCTACAGCTTCAGCAGCTGAAAATTTAACTTTCAAGACTCTAGCCTTACTAGAAAATAAAAGGTTGATCCTTGGTGAACCTAAAAGCTCAAGCTCAAAAGTTAGTTAATTGGTAGTCATATATTTGGCTCCGAATCATAGCGGGAGCACAAAAACCAAGCCAACAAGGTCAACGGAAACTTGAACTCAAAGGTACGAGCATTATTGTTTTTATCATTTGATAAGTTAATTTGACTTTTCAAAAACTATTTAAGATAATAATAGAATATTATCTGAGACTTAGATCATTAGATGTTTCTGAGCATTAGGCCCATTGCTTAGGATATTAGGCTTTTTTCTCAATTTCAATCGATGCCAAGAAGTCTTCCACGTAGGCTTTCATCCAATAAATATTTTGTATGGATGGCTCCAAAGTTTTGAAAGTCTCATCCAAGCCATATTGGCAAACTTGCTTCCTTTGTTTTCTTCAGTACCCGAAACTTCAGACATTACAAGCCGGTGAGCAATACCTTTTTCAACTGAGCAATCTACTTCTTGTTTTCCATTATCTTTCATCGACGCACACTCCGAGTTCTTAACAGATGTTAGTTCTTGCAATTTCTTTTCAATTTCTGTTCTCTTCTTCTTTTCATCATCTAAACTGCTAAAACTCTGTTGATGTTCTTCTTTAGTTTTTCTAAGTACATCCTTTGTATTGACCAATTCCTCTCTCAAAAGTGGAACCGATTCCCTCAAAACATTCAATTCATCATTTAACATCTTATTTAAGCTCAAGAGACGATCGTGTCTTTCATGAAGAATGGTATGATTGCATAAAGCCTAGAAAACAATAAAAATAAAAATTATAAGTCAGGAATTGAACTAAAAGTCTTACATTCCACAATCCATAGCAGTCCCCAAACAAACCGAATGATCGTCGAGGGATTCTAAAAAAGCTCGGTCATTATTTGGAATAATTCTCTTTGATAAAGGTGATGCAACAAGGGAATTATTAAGTAAAGAAAAATTCTCATTCCAAACACCCTTTGGAGAAGAAATATTGTCGCCAGGAATACAAGAACTACTTGCATCCCCTCGAGTTTGGGTATTTATAGGTTGAGAAATTATCTGTCTTACATTAATTTCAGACCCTGAAACTGGAATAACAGCCGCAGTAGATGGAAAAACTTCCGTTTGAGCAGCTTTGATATTTAGATGAGCAATTGATGAAGATTTTTCTGATCTTATTTCATCTTCTTTTAATTTTGAAACTTCATAATCTGCCTTCTCAGAAAATCCTCTGACCATGGGGATTTATGTTTGTGGCGAGAATAATCTTCATCACGAACCCTTAGACGATCTTCATAACATGCTCTGTAACGATCACTTTCATACACTTTGTGACGGCTTTTTTTTCGATTTTCTTCATCCCTTTTGAAATCACCAAATCTTATTGGATAATGATCATGATTAAACTCTCTTCCTCCATAATATTTATGACCACTCATATTTAATTAATCCAGCGTTAGGGAGAAAATTTAGATCAAGGCAAAGTTCAAAGTGAGGTTATTTAAATGTTTAGAATCGTGCCTAATGCAAATGGTTCAAGGATAATGACACGTGCAATAACAACTGTCAAAACTTTGCATTATATTTAAAAATAAAATATAATATAGTGGGGGGCTTAGTGTTAATGAATTAATGAAGCATAAGCCTAGTGTGTTGAAGTGGCAACGTGTTGGACAATAAAATAACATAAGTTTAGTGTGCTGGAGAGTCAAGGTGTTGGGCATGTGTAACTTGTATTGACATCTGTAATTGATAAGCACAAAATTATCTATAAAAAGGGGCAGGATTATGACAGTAAAAAGGAGGCCAACACAGAGGCAACAAATAAGCGGAAAGTGCCAATAACAGAGAACAACAGAAACATCAAATAACAGAGAAGGCATCAACGAGAATTCAATTTAGAAAAGCCAATGCCGCAAAGGAATTAAAGAACAAAAACAGAGGAAGACCAAGAGGAAAAAGAAGGACCAAACGAGGTAGAATTTCAAAGAGGCCTTAAAGTCAAGCAATCAATAAGAAAACGAAGCAGCCAAGAAACTAAAAGGAAACCGAAGACAATGAACGAATGAAAAGCTGAAACAGAGAGTGCAAATAACAACAAAAAAACAAAGCTTATTTGTTTGCAACAACATACTTTGTCTTGTGGTTGACACTTTTTTGGCTTATTTGTTGAGATCTAATTAATCCTTAAAGAAATTTTTCTATTTTATATTTAAATGGAATATAAGTGTATAGCAAATGATCTAAGGTTGTTAGAAGGCATTCTGTAATCTTACATGCAATATGTCCTAGAAATTAGAATGACATCCCAATTAATTATTAGGAAAATAGTTTAATATAAAGGTTTGAATTGAGATTTCACTAATCTCGTGTTTCTTTGTTCTTCTTTCAAAAACAGAAAAATTGTCCATTGAATTGCTTCATTCTTTTTTTTTATATATATATTAAGCCACCAAGAGGTGGCGGGTTAGGCGCGGACCTCTACCTGTAACATTGATAGTAAATGACAAAATACAAATGGAGGGGATCATAAACTTAAACCTCCAAATTAAAGAGTTAATACAAAAGGAAAATGCATCGATTAAGGCAAAACCTAATATCTGAATTACTATAATCGGCTGGTAATTAATGAAGTCTGCCAGAAAATTGTTTGTGATGCTTACGACATGTAAGTAATTTGAAGCCCTTCCTAGAATGTTGTTGAGTAACACTAAAGTCAGGGTTTAGATCATGTATCTCGGTGTCCTCAGGTGCAGATTAAAAAGAACCATCATCCATCAAGTGCTTGTCAGAACTGCAATCTTTATTCGACTTAAATTTGTAATTCATAAGGAACTCAAAATGTTTGTTCTCATCCCTTTTTGTATACTTATCAGATTGAGAAGGAATACCGGTAAAGTGGGTATTGAAGCCCACAACTGTCGTGCCAAAAACATCCGATAAAGATCAGAGTCTATAGATGCCTGATAATTTGAATTCCCAATAATTTGTTAGGGAGATATACCATGATCATGTAGGTCAACCCATGCTCCAGTATCTTGAACTTGCGACTCTTGAATGGCGGTGGCTTCAGTAATATCAGCTTGGTTCTCCACAGGAGAAATTATGGTGATCGGAGACCTAGTATCCACAATCTGCAGAGTTAAGCTCGAACGCTATGGGCTCGGGTCTGGAGTATATTGTGGAGTGGCTAAAGGCGAAGACCTTGTTTCCTTACCCTTTTCCGTACTGGTCTGACGGGCCCCATTTGGCCGTTGCGGGCAAAACCCTGGATTGGCTACATAACATGTCTCAATAGCATGACCAAGATGCTTGCAGGAAGTACAGGAAGTACAGAAAGGTGGGATTTTCCCGTATACTACACTCTGCCAAAAACCAGAATCATCCACACCGATTCAAATTTGTGATAGCGGAGGTTGAGTGACATCATGCTCTACTAAAATCCTCGCTACAAATGGACGAGTTAATGAGGCAGTGGCTTGGTCAATTCGAAGCAACTTACCAACAGCTAATGCAATAGAAAATAATGCTTCCTTGCATTGCACACAATGAATTGGCAAGTAAGGAAATGATACCCATACAGATACAATGGACAACTCCTCAGAACACTGAAAATCTGTGGTCCATTTAAATATTCTCATGGCACTCCCATTAACATACCATGTCTACTTAACCCACAGACGGGTGTAGTTTTCCTCGACATCTAATTTAATTAAACATGACGATTATCTAATAAAGAAATTTAAAAATTTTCTTTTAACCCCAAGGAGGTAAAAAATTTATGAATTACTTCCATATGAGGGTGATTGTAGGAAAACTTACCAACTAATGTCAGCTTGAATAGAATAGCCATCGCTTTGACTTCTTCCACAGGAAACTACACGATTAGCTCTCCCTCAAACAAAGAGACGATTTTGATGGGAACCGTTGGGTGCGTGGGACCATTCATAATTTCGGCAAAAGTTTTTTTGATCGGCTTATTTAGATTCCGATTAGGAAGGAAAGCCAAAACTGAAGCGTATGTTAGGATGGAAGTGGGCTGAATGTGATTATGGGTTAGTGGATTGGAGGAATCATTAGTTTGGGCTTGGTTTTGAACTTGTGAGCTGAAATTGAAAGTTCGACCTTTTTGGGGTTGATAGGGTTGTGGTTGGTCTTGGCATTGTGGGTTAGGAATTTGTGTTTTTGTATTTAAGGGATGGGCTGCAAATTGTTGAATTTGGGCTTGATGACTTAGATTTGGGTGGTTATGTGGTGGGCTTCCATTATAAGAGTTAGTTTGGATTTGATTAGTGGTGGCCGAAACATGTAAAGGAATGTGGGTGGTGGCGGCCCAATCTTGAGTTTGTCTAGTGGGAAAGGCTAGCAGGACTTGCAGGACATGGGGAAATGCTAGGGGGGGACACACATGGGACACAATTCATGTGCTGCCGAAAGTGGCTCATGAGCATGGGGATTGCCGCAGGCGTGCAGACTTTTGGGCTGGTCTTGGTTGGATGTTTGCTGACCTTGACTAGGTTCGATGGTGGTTGCTTGCAACTAACATTCGGTGGTTAACAGCTGCAGCTGGTGGTGAGCACTGTCCCAAGTGCTTGCTTGTGATTTGCATGGGATTTTTTGGCGTGTGGGTGGTGATTGTGGTTGACTGGTGGTTGCATCTTGAACCGATTTTTGAAACAAATGGCCATGGGGCACGGGCTGGTTTTGAGGGTGCATAGGGGCTGTGATAGCTAGATGTGCATCCACTAGGGGTGATTGATTTGCTACCTCACGGCAGCATTCATAGTCATTGATGCCACCATTAATTGACATTTCTTTTTGTTCACTTACGGCATTAGGTGTGGTTGGTTGCTGAAGTTTTGAGAGGATAGAGGCAGTGGATGTTGGTGATTGGTTTGCATGGGGTTGGATTTGAGATGGAGGGTCTGCATGGGAGTGGTTTGGAGAGATATGTGGTGGTTGTGTGGATGGATTGTGGACAGTTTGCCGCTGGAGCGGTTTGATTCGCGGTGGTGGCAGCTGGACTTCAGGCGATGGGTCATTGGTGAATTTTGGGGGTCGTCTAAATGATTTCTTAGGAGGGTTCAAACTCAAGTTAATTCGTTCTTCGGCGGAGAGGGTGGAGACCGGTGGAGGCCAGTAAAGGCCGTATAAGGCTATTGTGGGGGGGGGGGGGGGCGCTTTCCAATTATCTTCTTTTTTTTTTAACTCCAAGGAAGATTTCTATTGAATTGCTTCATTCTTCCCTATTCTTGATTGTTGTACTCTTAGGCTACCATTAAACTAGTGTGATATAGCCCTTTTCATTTTCTGTAACAACTCTCAGGGTTCTTGTTACAAATCTGAAGTTTTTGCATAGAAAGGTCTATGATATGTAACAAAACTTGGGATTTGTAATGGAAGTGGGAGTGGTTGAACATAGTCATAGTTTTTTTTTTCTTTTTTGGCTTGGACCTAGATTTGGTGTAACATGGACTAGCAATTCTTTGGTTTCATGATTGAGATATATCTAGCCATCAGAATCTTCTGTCAATATGTTGATACATACAATTGTTAAATCATTGTCATTTGATGTATTTAGATTGAACTTTCTAATACTTTGATGACTCATAATTTGATCATTCAGCGAATTTCTGAACTATTGATGTAATAATGTGTGAAAACAGGTAAATGTTGCTTACTGTATATGTTCAGGAAATATAAATGCTTTTGTCTTGTAAGCTTTAGATAGAATTTTCTCAGTAGATGCTCAGATTGGCATAAAATTGAAATACAATGTTTTTGATGCCTTGTGGGATGTTTTACTGAAATGAGGCTTTTGTGATGAATAGAAATTAGATTATGAGTAAAATCTTTTCTTGCCATTGCACAACTCAGTAAGCAGACAAAAGCGCTTAGAGGTTTAATCTGTAACTGGCATTAGATGGCATAGCATTTTTAAGGGGCACACTCTTGGTGAAATTCTCTGACCATTTATGGCTCAAGTCTCACATGACTCAATAGGTTCTTACCATCAAGTTTGCTGGTTACAACGAGCTTTATAAATTCTTCGTGTGTTATATTCTTGTAAATTGCTCTGTCCTCCACGGAATTTGGTAAAGGACCAATAGTAGTATTCATGTTTGGACTGTGAAATGCTGCTACCGAAAGGCGTTCCTTTTCTGGATTCACAACAGCTCTGTGCTCTATGCTCTTGTATTCTCCATTGCTCATTATCTGCTTCAGAAGAAAGGTTAGTCTTTTCTTCAGAATCAATTTTGCAAATGTTCTTACTATAATTACTTTTTTTTTTCTCTCTTTTAGTTAGTTCTGTGATGCACGCATACTGCTACTTACCTCAATGATGTCTCCAATATTGATAATGAATGCACCTGGGATTGGTTTGACTGGTACCCACTTGCCATATTTCTTTACCTGTAAACCTTGTACTTGGTTCACTTGAACCAACAATGTTAATGCAACAGAGTCAGAGTGTGGAGTGAGACCAATAACCCTGTTGGCCTGGGCACATGGTGGATAATAATTCATTCTTATTCCTTGTATACCATCTTCAAACAAGCTTGCAAGTTTCCCAGGTTCAATCCCCAAATTCTTAGCCATCAACTTCAACAGAAAGATTGTAACCTTTTGCAGTTCCAAAGAGTATTCCTCTATGGTTGCTCTGACATTAGCAAAATCGCCAACAAATGCATAATTGAATTGGTGGAGATCTAATATGGTTCTAAACTTTTAATTTTGGCAGAAAAACAAAATTATGATTTACCTTAAAGAAGTAGGGATGGTAGGCCAGAGACTCGTGGTTCTAATATTGGCAGGTTGAGTAAGAAGAAAAAGCATGTCTCCCCAATCAAGCTTTTGATCCTTGGAGACAACGAAAGCTTGCCCATAACCTTCAATGCTATTTGGCAGCTGTGCGCAAGCCATCTTCTCCTCTAATGGCAGCTTAAAGAATTCCTCAATGTCAGTTTTCATCTTCTCAATTACTTTTTCTGGTACCCCGTGATTGATCAACTATGTAGCACTCGAAAAAGATAACCAATCAGTTTGGCTAGATTCGATTATTTCATAGAGTTTCGTTGAACATGGATAAACAAAATTGTCTTACCTGGAGGAAGCCCGAGTCTTTGCAAGCCAAATGGAACTCTGCCAATTCATCATCATCATCGTCCTGAAGCTTGCTCATATCAATCACTGGAATATGAAGTGATCCATCAGCGAGAACTTGCTCATCATCAAGTTCTGGTCGGATGTACCGGGATGGGATTTCCTTGGAATTAGATGCAAGAGCTTGAACATTTTCTACAGGTAAAGAACCGCCGTAGACATTTTTCTTGTCAACTGCAGTTTCCATTTCGCAACTCTCTTTTGGGGTATTATTCTCCTAGCTTTTATGTACTCACGCACATATATTGTATTTTCTGGTTGTCGTGTGGAGTAAAATGTCATACTTATCTCAATGTTCGAGGCCTCTGTTGGCCGGCAGTTGGTCTGCTGGTGGTAAGGTTTTTAAAAATATTAAAATAATTTCTCATTCATTAATAATATTAAAATTATTTATATAATTTTGAAAATAATTTAAATTTTTTATATATTTATTTTATATTATATTTCTATTTATTAAAAAATTTATTTTATTATAATATAAGATTGTAAAGTACTAAAATAATTTTTTAAATATGGAAATTATTTTAAAATGTATATATTGTTAAATTTATTGTAATATTATTATTTCTGTATGAGATGAATTTCGTTCTCATTTTTTTATTTTTTTCCTTTTCGTGTGGGATATACTTGTAAATAAATAAGCAACCAAGGACATTTCTTAATATTCAAAGAAAGTCACAGAGGTAGAAATATAATTTCATCAAAAGGCAACCAATTCTATTAAAGTTAACGGAAAAGTTAATGGTTTACCTCACTGCCTATTTTTGAAAAACCTATCACATTTTTATATTTGTCAAAAAAATATGTCACCCAGGTGACATTAACCTTATATAAAATTATAAATATCATGATATTATAAATATGTGTTAATGTTATTATGAACTATGATCTATAACTTTATATAAGTCTAAGTTAACAACTAAGCTAACCCTTAAGAAAAATTTATTGTTGTTGTTGCTGTTGTTGTTAAGTATTAAAAAAAAATTCTAATACAGTATGATCTATCTTAGTAACTAATGTTATATCTCTCACTATTATTAGTTTATTATTATTGAATATGGATTTGAGTTTTGAATTTTTTATTCTATTGAATTTGACTAAAGGCACATTGATCCTAAAAAGTATATAGGCTTAAAAAGTGTATGCCAACAACTTGGCATGTCCTCTTAAAAAAGTTAAAAAAAGTAAAAGCTTATCGTGCTTTTTTTTTCCTCAAGCAGGGCGCGGCTTAGCCCACGGCATGCGTGCTAGGCCAAATCTAAGCAAAAAAAATTAGACACTGTACGACTCGATACGAAGCACATAGTGGATATGGCACGACACAAACATGAGCACCATGGGTTCTCCTTTGATGATTGGCACAACTCATTGACCATCTCTATTCATATCCATAGGCTTCGGCACTTTTGGGCTTTTAAATTTGTCTTTAGTTCAATTTTTAAAATTAAATTTGGGCACCTTTTAAATAAAAATCTACTGGGTCTTACTTTTTTTTAAAATTTTTTTATAAGTCTCCATCCAATTAATTTAATAAAATAAGCCAAAAATTATTTTCAAAGATTCTTGAGCCAAATAAATTTTAGTATTGACCTCACCAAATTTTCATTTATATGACTATTTTGAAATCCTAAAATGGGTTTAGGACCAATATAAATAAATTTGGGCAAATAATTGGGCTTATCAAATTTATATTAAATTTATCCAATTGACAACTAAAAATGGGCTTGTATCTAATATAAATAAATTTGATTTTTTCTGCCGAAAACTCAGATACTTTAGCTGCACTGTAAAATAGTAAAACTATAGGGTGCCACGTATATAAACCCAAAACCCTAATTCACAAGATTTTCTTCCAGCCGCCAGCAGCAAATTCTTCTGGACTTAAATGAAACACTTTCTAAAATTTACTCAGAAACAAAAATCGATAAAACCTAAGGGAGCCTCATGCAATCCATGGAGACGTTCATTTGTCTCTGTTTTCGGCCGCCAATTCCAGAGGCTGCTTCTCTTTGCCGCATCAACCATTTCTTTGTTTTCTTGATTTCTTTGCTTTGTTTTATAACAAAAATAATATTTACAAAGACTCCTACGCAAATAATGGCTTACAAAGAATTTATGCGCACTACAAATAAAATAATCAAGAAAGAAATATGGAGAAATTAGGTTACTCCTCTTGTTACAAATCTATAAAATTAATACAAGATAATTTCTAACCATGAATTGAGGTAACTATTAATATACTCAACAAATATATTTATTACATATTAAAATATTGTATAAAACTAGTGCCATTGATCTAATACATATAATACAAGAGATTGATTTCTTACAGTACCTCTGGATATTAATATGAGATCACTCTGATACAACATATTTGAATCACAATTCTCATACAACATATAAAATTACTATAATCTAGAAATCATACCTTTACTTTTTCATAGAAGTAATTTAAGCTCTCAAGTAATGATTTGTCACCACTAATTTTATTAGATCACGATATGTCACTAATGATCGTATTGGATCACAATTTATCACCAACGATCTTTTAGGTCATAACTTAAGTGCGATCTACACTTGACATGTGGACGTTTTTATCACTACTATAAGCAATTGACAATAGAAAATAGAAAATTTTTTTTCTCTCAAAACAAGAGAGAATTTTTTTTTTCTACGTTTTGTATGTTTTGTATGTCATGCCTCCTCTGTTCTTTTGTGAAAGAACAAGCGCTATATATATCTATTGGTGGAAACTCTAGGTCCATATTTATCTCTTTTTAATTCTATTAAATTAAAAATATTTTTATTTAAATTAAAATGTAATATTAAAGTCAAAAGTGGCCTTATACTTTTTCTTGTTATAAGGACTGCCTTATAAAATAACACAAGGCCAATTACACATAAGTATATTAAACAGAGCCTGTCACCAAATGATATATTTTGGGTTATAACTCAAATTGCATGTTATCTTGCTTATCAATCCACTAGTGATGCAGTGAATGAAATGAGCTAACCCTAATAAAATTGGTGGTCAAAGATCGAGACTTAGGAGGCTAATTTATTTCTACGAGAAAGCAAAGGTATGATTTTTAGATTATGGTAATTTTATATATATTGTATAAGAATTGCGATCCGAATATTTTTGTTGCAAAAACAATTTTTAACCAACGATACCAGATTATATACTCTTTAAAACATATTGATTTATTTATTTATAATAAATACATTTTTAATTAATAAAATATTTGAGATATTTTTTAAATATCTTAATTAAATAAATATTTTAAATAAGGTCCGTTTAATCATATTATATATATTTATGTGATCTATGGATTCACAGAAGATATAAATATAAATTATCTTATGATTAAATAAATTGATCATGATCTATCACTAATGACTTTATTGGATCACGATTTATTACCAACAATCTTCCAAGTTATAACTCAAGTTCAACCAGCACTTGACGTGTGGGCACCTTTATCACTATTGTATGCAACTAGCAGTAAAAAAATTTTTCTCTCAAAGCTAGAGAGGAAATTTTCTTTTTATATAATGTATATTGTGGCTCCTCCTCTTCTTTTGTGAAAGAATAAACCCTTTTTATATCTATTGGTGGAAATCCTTGACTCCTTATCTATATCTTCTTAAATCTATTAAATAAAAAATATTTGATTTAAATTAAAAAATAAGATTAGAGCCAAAGTGGTGTTATACTTATTCTTGTTATAAGCGGCCTAACTTGTAAAATAACACAAGACTCTTTATATACAAGTATATTAAATGGAGTCTTCCACCAAATAATTTATTTAGGGTTTTTACCCAAATTACTAGTTATCTTACTTGTCGATCTAGTAGTAGTGTAGTCAATTAAATGAGCTAACCCGAAGATCATATGTGTATATACAATAGTGGCTACAATAATTAAGCATGTAATTAAACTAGCCCGATTATTTAATTTCAAATCTATCATACTAAAAGATTGGAACTGATCCACAATTGCATACTGTTTAGGATAGTATTCCCAAATCATAATTCGACCATGCCACATTAATTTTTTTACTGAACAATACTTTGTACTATATCGTTAATTAAATTGATATGTCAACTGTCAAATCAAGTTAATTGCATCTTTTTCCTTGCCACTTATTGGTTTTCTCTAGTGATCAATTTTAACATACTAACTATATTGACACATTCTAGCCAGAGAATTTTATAATCAAGTACTAAAAACTCATTAAGAGATGTGTTGTACAAATTCGATATTAATAATCTATAATCTCACTGTTTATAATTGCTTCTATCAAGATACTGTGTAATCTTAGACTACAAATATATATCGCGCCTATTAATAATTCAAATGAAATGACAATCACAAATATGGAATTATAATTAACTCAAATTGAGATTGCAATAAAGTCAATGCATATGAGATTTAATAAGTCTGATAGTCATTTTAAGGTTAATTAAATCTTATATGTAATCTAGTTCAATATAGACAAACTATATCACTAAATTTATATATGATTAAGACAAATCATTCAATAAATATCCTATAATCTAAACAAAAATAAAGCATCCAACTCTACTTATCAACTGCGAATTTAATTTATTTAATTATAAGATGACTTGTATTTACGTTTTCTGTGAATCCATATGATAATCACATAAATACATATATTATGATTAAACGGATCCTATTCAAAATATTAATGCAATTAAGATGTTTGAAAAATATCTCAAATATTTTATTAATTATAATATATATTTATCATAAATATATAAATTAATATGTTTTAAAGTGCACATAATTCCAACAATAGTACCCCCCAAATTCCAATTACAAGCATATCAAAAAAGCCAAAATTACAGGTTTTATAGTTGAACCAAAGTTTCAAAACTTGATCTTTCTTATCGTTTTGTTCACAGCAAAAAACCAAGTCCCTTTCAAACTCAAATGACATCATATAAAAATGGAAAAAAAAGCCACTAATTTAGGGAAATGCATGTGATCTGTCACAAAATTCAAAGTTGAATAATTTTAGAATAACTATAAATTCCGGAAATTCCAAGAACAGTGTGTTTTTCTTGCCATCGAACTGCTCAGTGGAGCTACCACGTATCTTTTCCTCACCTGGCAACTATTCCTCTTATCCGTCTCAAGAAGTTTAAAAGAAAAATGATGTTGATAGTTTCCGGCAAATGGTGAAGCGTTTTGATCTGGTACCAGTTCTTATGAAAGAATTTAATGTTTTCTTATAGCGTTCGCCTTGTCGAAGAAATAGTATTTCCACATCTGGGAACAAACCTTGAAAACTACCGAATAGCTTGCCCCTGCTTGATAGTTTAATAATGAAGCACTGCAGAAAAGAAAGGCAACTCATGCATTATGTAATCAGTAATTGATTTGTCTCGGACCAAGCCTTAAGTGCCATATTTTCTTGGCAATATGAAGAGTTGATAAAACTCCGCAGCGGGACCCATGGAAAACCTGAAGCTTTTGTATGTTATTCTATATGTAATGGCCAGATTATTCACTGAGGATGCATTTAGCACATTCTATTATATCATGTTGTATTATATTATTTTAATATAAGTATATTGTATTATATTATATTGTATTTTTATACAATGTTTAGTGCTACATTATACTATATTAATTTTTAATTATACTATATTTGGTATTGTACCGTACTATATCAATTTTTTGTGATTAATTTAAATTATATATTTTGAAAATAATATTTTTTAGTGCTTAGAACAATACTATACATAGAAGTCTTAAATTTTAGAAATTTAGCTTTTAATAAAAATGTTTAGAGTATCATAATTCTTCACAAAAATAGAAACTTATAGCCTTAAATTTTCTGAAGTATAACATTTATTTTTCAGTATTTTCTAAATTTATAACTTGTGATATAAAGATTGAAGCAAATAATTTAATTAAATAATCTCTGAATAATATAACAACATAAATAAATAGTCAAAACCCACAACATTAGTTCAAAAGTCATCTGAGGCTGATAGAATAAAATTTTATATATACCACAAGATAATTATAAAATAATAAAGTGATATAATTGTTGTAACACATTCACTAACAAAATGAATTGTGCTAAATAATTCAGTAATTATTTATATTATTAATTTTAAATTAATATTATTCAAATTTATTCATATTTAAATATTTATTATTACTTATATTTAATTATTTAAAAATAATTAATTTAATTATTTTAATATAATTAAATAGTGTAATATTATATTAAATTATTTAAGACTTATTATTAGTTATATTTTAATAATATAATATTATTAAATAATCAATTATAAATTTATTAATTTATATTAATAATTATAATGAAAAATATAATATAATATCGTATAATATTATATTAAATTAAAAAATTTATTTATTATTATTATTACAAAGTGAAAAAGAAGTAGAAGAAGAAGATAAGCTAATGCGGCAGTGGTTTAGCTATAATGCACCCTAATGCAGTAATTTGGTGCACCATGTAACGAGGGGTGCCAAGCAACACCCGAATGCATTGTGCATATTTGAATTTACCATTAAAACTATGAATTAATTGGGACAATGATGTTTCATGATTGTGTAGAACACTTCTTTCCAGCACTGTAGGCTGAGCAAACATTGAGTTGTGCAAAAGAAGACAGATGGGTGGCTTTTTCCCATTTTAGCCATTATTCGTCTAGATTAGCAAAATTGATTTGTACGGGTAGAAATATGGGACTTTTTTTCTGAATAATTAACATGACATATATCCCGAGTTCTCACACAATTTATCAATCTCCAGTAACTCTTTAGGTTTTAAGCTTTTGGCACTGGCACACATAAGAATAGCCCTTTTAATCCTCACAGAAATTGTCAGATACACCCTTGCAAACTTTATTTATTACTTAGAGAAAGTCTATCTCCTCCATGTTTTCAACAATGCAGTCCACTACAGCCCTCAACAATGCCCTATTTCCACAAGCTAGTGCTAATTCGAAAGCCTCAGTAGCAGTTGATGAGGTCAAAGATAAAAGGATATGGTGAGCGCAAAACTCCCACAATTAGGGGATGTCATACCTCCAGCCTCCAATAAATAATGCATCAATATGTTTCTCAGTCTTCTCCCAATGCAGGCTCCCAAACTAAAGAAAATCTAGAAGAGCCTCGACCTCTTCATGTCTATCAGCGAGATCGAGAGTCTCATACACCGGAGCCTCACTCGACGGATACATCAAACGAAGAGTAGGTGGCCAACCAAGATATTTGATCTCGCAGCCTACATAACACATAACGAAAACATCATTTAACAAATATATATAGATGTAAAACAATTTCTACACGTACACTTCACGCAGGCGTAGGGGGGAAGGGGAGTGTCATTCTTTTGTGCGGGTGTATACATCCTGTATAACCTCGAACAACATTGCAAAAGTTTGCTAAGAAAGAATGCTCAACTCTATGCTTGCATATGCATTCAAGATTATGATTTCAAGGTCTAGATTTCTACTTAATACAAACAATGACAATGTTGAACACCTTATAATGAGCGAAATAGTCACATGCTATAACTAATTATTCCATAACCTCAACACTAGTTACAAAATTGTGCTACATGCTCAGTTGCTCATTACATAGTAACTGAAGTAGCTTACCTTATAATTACCGCAGGTGTTGACTAGTTGCCTAACTAGCTATAAATATATCAATGAGAAATATTCAAATTAAGAGAAAGAGAAATAAAGAGAGATAATTATGAGTATAGCTTTGTGAGTAGGCGTGGGAGGCTTGTCGTGAGGTTTGATCTGTATCAGGGGGATGATGGCAAATAATGGTAGCAACAGCAAGTTCGGGAATTTTAGTTTCCACTTTAGAGGGTGGAGTCCTCCAGAATTAGAAAAAGTGAAGAATAGAGACTAGAGAAAACAAAGGAATTATATTTTGGATTTAAGGGAGCTGTCCTTTTCTTATTCATTAATTTCTTTAAATACTCCTTCAAGAGAGCTACAACAAAATTCTAGAAACGGTTAAGAATATCCTCTCTAACAAACTTGATAGCACAACAAAAAAGAATTGCAATAATAAATAAATAACAAATTCAGCACAATATCTTTAGAATATCTAAGTACTGTAATCAGTTGCACCATCATTCATGCACAAAATCTTGAAGCTTGAAGGGGATTTTGGGCTGTTTGTTGGGCCTAGCTTGAGCAATCAGCTGTGCAATGGCTGTATCGTTACCATCTCCATGGAAATGAGCCTTGTCCTCAAGGCTGAACTGAGGAAAAGTGGTGTGGAAAGGTTCCCAGTTCTCCCATGTAGCTTCATTAGGTGTGGTGTTAGACTATTGCACTAAAACTTGCTTGACCTTTTGCTTATTTACCTTGACAGTTCGCTGGTCCAAAATGCATAGGGGTGTGGAATATGATTCTGCAGTTGGTGGTGGGTGAGTGGGAATAGCTTCAGCAGGATTTGGACATAGATTAAAGACTGAAATGTGGAACACATGGTGGATATGAGATTTAGGTGGTAACAATAAGCGATATGCAACCTTTCCAACCCTTGCAATTATTCGGTAAGGACCGTAATACTTCTTAGCAAGCTTGTTACTTAGACGGTGAGCAAGAGAAGGCTGTCGGTAAGATTAGAGCTTAACATCAACCCAGTTACCAACCTCAAACTCCGTATTGCGATGATGGCGATTTTCTTGGGTGCGCATTCTTTCTTGTGCTCTCTGAAGATTCAGCTTGACAGTAGCCAATAGAGCTTCTCTATCCAACAATGCAGAGTTTAAAGAATCAATAGGGGTGTCTTCACTAGAGTATCCTACAAAAGGTGGTGGAGGCTTGCCATAAACAACTTGGAATGGTGAAATCCCTGTGGAACTGTGTGTACGGGTTGTTAACATGTATATGTTCATTAATATTGATTTTGATGATAATAAATTTTAATTATTTTTTATTAAAATATTGGAGTTTTCATTTATAAACAATTTCTCAAAAGCCGTATAATCTTTCTAAATGTATTCCATGAAATCTGGATAATCGTTAACTTTAATCGAAAAATCATTCCCTGCGAATTTTGGTTAAAATTGTGATTCTGGAAGAAAACTGTGAACCGTTAACTTTGAAACGGTTAACTGATAATTTTCAGAGAGGAATAAATCCTTAAGCTTGAACCTATTAGCAAAAACAGTTAAGGGAAATGAGTTTTGCAGGTTACTAGAATTAAATGACGAACCGTTAACTTCAAACGGCTAACCGATAATTTCCAGAATGTCATTCCATGCTAACCTTCAAACGTTTAGCAAAAACAGATAGCAGAAATTTATTTTACAAGTCTCTGGAAATTAACGGCAAACCAATAGTGACAAACGATTAATCGTTTATTTGAAATCCAGCTCAACGGTCATTTAGACCAGTCAAAACGGTTAACTGATAATGGTTAACGGTGATCCGATTTCTGGCAGAAAGTCAACAACAACTATTTTTCAGCTCCAACTATAAATAAACTTAATCAAATTTAAACAAAGGTTGATCACAACGTTATCATTGAGCTTAAAATTCATTCTTATTCATTGATTCACACATTAAGCATTGATTTGTATTTTATCTATTGTGTGAGAGAAAACAAATTTGTAATCTTTGTTTTGAGTGATTGTAAGTGTTGGGATACACTTGGGTTAAGAGATTGTGGATAATCTCTGGTTGTAAAGGTTGATTGATACCTAAGAAGTCAATTGTAAGTGTTATTGAAGCCTTGAAGGCTTGACTAGTGGAATCCTCAAGCTCGGTGTGCTTGGAGGCATGGACGTAAGCAAGGTTGGTCGAACCATGTAAAAATCTCTATGTTTGAATCTCTCTTCCCTTATCTTTTTATATTTTGGTTTATTTATTTATTATTACTTTGAATTCATTTAAGATTTGCATTAAGTTTTGTTTAAAGAATTACATATTTTTTAGAAACCTAATACACCCCCTTCTTGGGTTGCTTAGATATTATTTCATGGGTATTGTACCAATATTCTACCCATGGTAAAAAAGCAGATCACATATTTGGATAGTCTCTAGTAAATGCCCGCAAGTATCTCTCGAGACAACGGTTGACCACTTTCGTTTATCTGTTAGTTTGTGGGTGATAAGTAGTGCTAGGTCGTAACTCTATTCCCTACAATTTAAATAGTTCTTGCCAAAATTCACTAACAAACAGAGGGTCACGATTAGTAAGAATTGATCTAGGAAATCTATGAAGTCGAACATACTCGTGAACAAAATATTCAGCTAATTTTTGTGCAGTAACTCCCTTAGGCAAGACACATAAATGACCATACTTGGACAATCTATCAATAATGACCCAAATAATTGTCTTATCATTTGATTGTGGCAAAGAAGTAATGAAATCCATGGACATATCCTCCTATTGAAAATATCCTCCCAGGCTCTTAATGATATCGGCAGTGGTTGTAAAAGTCGTTTGGAACAAAAACTTTCTGGTTTAGTCTGCTAACAAATTAACATTCTCGGACATGTTGATATACATCTCAGCGCATCTGATACTCGAGCATAAGTCTTCTATTCCCCAGAATGCCCGCCAATCACTGAGCCATGGAATAGATTCAGAAGGCGTTTTCTGAGCTCTATACTGTTGGGAACAAAAATTCTACCTTGATTGCAGAGTAAGCCTTGTTAAATAGAAAAATTATTATCTGTGCAAGCGCCTTTCTCAATTGATTGAAGAATTTGTTAGGTCGTGTCATCCAAAGCAAGGGCATCTCAAATTTCAATTAAGAAAGTGCTAGTAGTAATAGAAATAGACATCAAATTACCTTGTGCTTCGGTTGTCCATCATGAAAGAGAATCATGTCCATTGTTCTCAACTTCGGCCTTAAGCTCAATTGCAAATTCAAACCCTAACAGCTTTATCAACCAAGTCTATTGCTCTGGTGTCTGTATAGTTTGTGCAAGGAGTTGCGAGAGGCTTTTATGATAAGCAATTATAGTGAAGGGTCGCCCAAAAAGATATGGTTGCCACCATCGAACCACTGTCGTAATTGCATAAATCTCATGACTATACGCAAATGCATATTGAAGTCTTGGTGGAAACTTATTACTGAAATAAACAATTGGATGTCGATTTTGGGAGAGAATTATACCCACAGTAAGTCTAGAGGCATCCGTCTCCACAGTAAAGGTTTTGGAAAAATCTGGTAAGACTAAGATAGGAACTTCAGTCAAAGCGCATTTAAGACGTTCAAAAGCTAGGTCAGCAGCTTCGCCCTAGTAAAACCCATCCTTCTTAAGAAAATCAGTTAATGGGCTTGTAATTTGTGCATACCCCTTTACAAAACGTTGGTAATACCCTGTGAGCCCAAGGAAACCTCTCACTGCAGTAATTGTTTTTTGTTTGGGCCAATTTAAGACTGCTTGGATTTTGGTGGGATCAATACTCACTCATTGGGCTGAAACTAAATGGCCCAGGTGCTCTAATTTAGCTTGGCCGAAACTGCACTTGGACAACTTAGCATGTAATTGGTTTTGGTGGAGTAGTTGTAGAACAATTTTGAGATGATAAAGGTGTTTTTCATAGGATCGACTATAAACAAGAATTTCTTAAAAAAAACTAGAATGAACTTACAAAGATAAGGTTTGAAAATGGAGTTCATTATGGCTTGAAATGTGGAGGGGGTATTGGAAGCCCAAAGGACATTACAAGAAACTTGTAATGACCTTCATGTGTTCGAAATGCGGTTTTTGGAATGTCGGATAGGTGGATCCAAATTTGAAAATACCCACTCCATAAATCAATCTTAGAAAAGATGATGGCCCCATGTAATTCATCTAGTAATTCATCCATTGTAGGTATCGGAAATGATCATTGATAGTAATGACATTTAAAGCTCTATAATCAACACAAAATTGCCAAGTCCCATCTTTTTTGCGAACCAAGAGGACGGGTGAGGAGAATGTGCTGGTGGATGGTTGTATAATTTGATCTTGAAGCATTTCTTGAAATTGCCTCTTGATTTCATTTTTTTGGTAATAGGGGTAGCAATATGGTTTAACATTCACAGGACTAGATTGTGGGAGAAGAGTGATTTTGTGGTTGAGGGGTCTATTTCGAGGAAGGCCTTTTGGGACACTAACTATAGCTGAATATTGGTTTAGTAGTGTTTGAAAATCTTGGTGAAGGGTGAATCTATGGACTGGTGAATATTCTGGATTGAAGATGAATTGATTGAGTGGGCTTAGGCAGAATATTTTGAGCTCCTACAAGTTTAATAGGCTGCCGTCTATATGTAAATTCCATAGTTAGGGCTTTGTGATCAGTGACAATTTTCCCCAACTTCTCCAGCCATTGTACTGCCAAACCAGCATTAGCTCCAGAAAAATCTAGTATATGAAAGTCAACTTCAAATTCAACACCTTGCATCTCGAATTTAACTTTCGAACAGTGACCTTCGCTGCGAATCCGTTCCCCATTGCCGACATCTACCAAAAAACTCATTATCTTCTCAATAGCTAAATTAAGGAAGTGAGCCAACCGTGGGTGGAGATAATTATGCGTACTCCCAGTGTCAATCAATATAAAGGTTGATTGTTAATTTTAGCACTGAGTCTAAAGGTTTGGGGACTGATTGTTCCAATCAAAGCATGAAAAGAAATTTCAGGACTTGGATTCGCTGTTTCTTTGTTAGGCACCATATCCTCTACTCATATCTCTTCTTTTTGAAAACTTTTTGATGGTTCCTCTGTCAACAATAACAGAAAAGGGCAAGTGCGACAACAATGACCGGGATTGAATAATTCGTCGCAATTGAAGCGCAAGCCCTGAGCTTGGCATATTTGCATCTCGGCAGCCATGAGACGACAGATAGGAAAGGCGTTTTTTGGTGGATTCGGTGGTGGAAGGGGTAAAAGTGGGGGCCGTGGGTTTGGTCGTATATTTGTTTCATTGCGGTTAGTTGTGGGTATTAGTGTATTGGTTGGTTTCTAAGAAATGGATTTTTGGTTATAGGATTGCAATTTATCTCTAATCAATTTGGCTAAAGCAATTGCATGAGGAAGGTTAGAGGGTTTGTGAATAGCTAACTCATTTTGAATGGTTGGTTTTAAACCTAAGATGAAGCAATCTAAGATGACATCTGAGTGAAGGTTGGTGACACTGTTACAAATGTTTCCAATGATTAGTGAGCCTATACAGAACTTGTTTGGGTAAGTTTGAATAAAGTAGCTCGATGATTAACATAGGAGGAAAGGCAAAACCTGCTTTCAATAGCTCGGGTGAGGGCTGCCTAGGAAGATAATTGTTGATTCTTGTGCATCCATTGGAACCAAGAGAGTGCTTGACCAGTCATATAGAAACTGGCGATATCAATTCGCTGCTCCTCTGGGGTTTCATAAAAAGAAAAATATTTCTTAACTTGAAATATCCAATCTAAAGGGTTAGATCCATCAAATGTTGATAGATCACATCGTATGGATCTTGTGCTTTGTGTGGGTTGTAGTTGAACTTGTATGGGTTGTGTATTTTGTGGTGTAGGTGGTGTAGAGGTTGGTGGGTTTGTGGAGGACCCAATTTGAGAGGGTGCCATCGTGGTAACTCTGGCAACAAGCTCTGCTATAGAGTTTTGTAGGGCTTGTTGAGATCCTTGTAGGGTTTGTTGTGAACTTTGGTTAGTTTGCTGCTGTTGTATTATGATTTGGCATAGGTCCTCAAGAGATTTTTGGGTAGATTCTTTGAGTTGTGTGACCTGTTCTTCAAGGACTCAATATCGTGTTTGCATAGCATTGTTTGTCATCTCTCAATGAGAGCACCAAATGATGGCAAAGAATGGAAGCAGCAGCAAGTTCTGGAATTTTAGTTTCCACTTTAGAGGGTGGAGTCCTCCAAAATTAGAAATAGTGAAAAATAGCTTGAAAGGGATTTTGAATTGTCTCTTGGGCCTAGCTTGAGCAATCAGCTGTGCAGTGGTTGTATAAAGTTCGTTCTCTAAATGAAGAATCAAATTCATCCATTTTGATAACACTCCCTCGTTCTGTTGTTGGTGGGAACTAACAAATGAATCAACATGTACCAATCAATATATAGGCTATAATTTGAATTGTAAATCAATGTAATTCAGTTATGATTTTCACTATCTTATAATTGTGAAACTGCCTTATTATAATCATGTTCAAGGTTACCATGAAATTTGTATTAACAAAATAGATTATAAAATAATAACTTGATAAAATGAATTCTATAGCACGTAAAGCCGCCTGTCATAGTGGGTGGGGGGTGGGCGGCCGTCGTCACTGTCGCTGTACTCGAGGTTGTCGTTATAATTGTCGACAGTTTGCCTCAGTGATTCACCGCCGTCGTAGTATTCGCTCTGATTGTCCTAGTCATCTTTGTGATGGGTTTGTGCGCCCGTGATCCGATGGCCATCCGCACGTCCATTGTCAGTACAAGTGGGATTTGGTGCATCAATTGCCTCTATATATTTTTAGTAATTCATTTTGACCTAAACAAATTAGCTTTATAACATTTAGCTCCCTCTCTAACTTGGTGATTGAAATTTAATCAATTAACACTAAAAATTTGGGGTGGGTAAATGATTCAGTATTGTCAAACCAAACCGAAAATTCTCGGTTCGATTTAATTCGATTCAAAGAGTAAAAACCGAATGGATATAAAATAAACAAATTAATTGGTTTGTGTTTGGTTAAATGTAAAACCAATCCGACAAACCAATCAATTCTTTACTTAAAATTAAAAAGTATTTAAAAATAAAAATAAAAATAAATAAAGTATTTCTAAACCATAAAACCACAGACAAGTACACACAACATCCACCCTATCTGTCTCTCACACTAGCTGACACACTCACCAATCATCACCATCTCTCTCACTATTGCCGACACACAGCCCAATCCACCACGATCACCTATCAGCCACCCCTTTACCGTTCATCTCGCTATGACGCTGCTGTCATCGCCGTTGTACCCAACCTATTGTAGTTCACTCTATCCTGCTTGTGTCAGCCTTGCCTCCGATTCATCACAATCGTGTCAGCCTCCCTCTAATTCATTGCTATAATTTCGTTGGCAGCCTGTTGTTGCTATAATTTACTGATTTTTATTTATTCATTGATTATTCTTTAATTTTTTGCTTAATTTGTGAGTTGGGATTTATTAGTTTGGGGTATAATTTGTTGGTGTTCTATAAATAAATGCTTGGATCAATCAAGAAACCAATGAACAGTATTCATCTAGTAAAATGGCTTCGTCATCCAAATTATACAAAATCGAACCATTTTGAATCAAACCAAATTTTAAAACCGAATTGAAATATTTTGGTTCGGTTTAGTTTGGTTCATTTTCAAAATTCAGTTTCTATTCGATTTAAGTTTTAGAAAATCGATCGGTTTTAGTTTGGTTTGGTCGAGTCGAACCAGATAATTTCAGGCCTTACTAAAACTCGGGCCGAGTGTACCATTATTTTTGTTAGCCCTCTATTGTCCTTATCATATTATGTGTTGCATAGCTTAGATTATTATTATCCTTCAATTTCTTAATCATTTTTTAATGCTACATTAATAATTTAAGGGAAAATTATCAGTTATTCATGTTAAGTTTATCCTATTACTAAAAAATACTATAAAAATTTGAATTTATTTAATTTTAATCCTAAATTTACAATTTGTATTAACTGTATAACAAAACGTTACCGATCATTTATTCTAGATGACATCATAAGAGTACATTAAACATTTAGATGCTAAATAAAAAATAAAAGAAAAATTATCAGTAATTCACTTAAGTATATCCTATTATCAAATATCATTCAAAATTTTAAGTTTTTCTTATTTATAGAATTTTTCTCATATAAAGGAATACAAAAGTTTATTATTATTCAATATTCCACCCCAATTTAATTTGTAACAACCATCCACCAAAATATTAACTATTGTTTATAATTGATGACATCATAAGGATAATTCATACATTTAGCATGCTAAATAAAAGATAAATTAAGAGTTCAATATAAAAATAAAATGACTATTTTTTATAACCAATATTAAATTAATACATTTAGGTGCGTTTGGCATACTGTATTATATTATGCTGTATTGCATTATTTTAATGCTGGTGTATTGTATTATGTTGTATTGTATTAGCACTGTATTATAATAATGTTGTACAATGTTTGGTGCTACACTGTACTGTATTATTTTTTAAATTAATTTAAATTAAATAGTATATTATATTAATGTTTTATATTATATTAATATATTTAAATTGCATTATATTTTATGTTATTATTTATATTATTATTAATTTTAAATTAATATTATTCAAATTTATTTATATTTAAATATTTTTATTAGTTATAATAAGTTATAAATTTATTAATAAATTACAATGTAAAAATAAAAAAATACTATTATTGAATGATAAATTATTTATTTATTAATTTATATTAATAATTATAATGTAAAAACAAATAAAATAAAAATATTATATTAAATTAAAAGATATATTTATTTATTATTTTAGTATTATAATAATAATAAAGTAAAAAGCAAAAGAAAAAAAAAAAAAAACAAAGCTAATGCGTCAACTGACGCATTAGCCCCCCACCCCAATCCCTTGCATTTTTGTTCCAAACATGGATTTAGTATTAATTTAATGTAAATAGTAATTTAATACCCCCTAAATACTACAACCAAACACACCCTTAACACTTACACTCTAATGTCTTCCTTATTTAAATAATAATAATTTATCTTCTTAATTTAACTTCACAAATTTACATAATAAAACTCATTTTACAAATTATCCTTAACCATAATTCACAAACACCTAATCGGTTCAATCTTTAAATTTGATTTCATAAACACCCAATCAAGCTCAATTTACTTCCTCCAGCCTCATAAATAGTTGCAACCACCACAAGAATCCTCAGTGGCTGGTCTTTATAGCCTAATTTATGTTATTGTCAATTACTGCAAATGGTTGAAGGATTTAGTGCTGAAAGATTTGATACAAATTTTATGAACTCTAAAAATTTAGAGAGAGAAAAAATAAGGAAGAATATAGTGTGATTTATTTTTTTTTTTTGTTTTTTTGTTTTGTGTGGGTAATGAAGGATTAGATAGAAATTGTGGTTGTGGATCAAAATCGTTGGTGAATTTTGTTTTGAAATAAAGAGTTTATTGGGTTTTATTTTTTTCTTTTTTTAATTTAATTTTATTATTTAAGGTGCAAAGTCAAAAATGCCTTGAATGCAGGGGAAAAATGGTCCACTTTACCCGAGATTCCTTTAAACATTCTAATAGCATTGTGTCTATTATAATTACTTACAATGATTTTATATTTATAAATGACAACATATAAATAACGACATTGTTATAATGTAAAGATATGAGCTAGTTCATAGATCCTTGAAAACTTTACAAATAAAGCTCGAGGATGATAAGAAAATTAATAACTGCTTGTACTTTTCCAAATTTAAATGGTGCTTCAAAAAATTTTGGGAGGGTGATGAGTTTAAAGATGAGTTGAAAATCCGCAAAAGTCAACCTACCATGCAGCGCTGCCGCTGCATCTCATGCAGCGCATGCATGGTACGGGTACAACCGGTTTTCAACCGGTTAATAAATGCAAATTCAAATTTTTTTAATTGTTTTTAATGCGAAAATTTTATTTTAAAAAAGGGAAAATTAAAAAATTACCTTCAAATGAGATTAAAAAAATTGTAATAATTTTAAATTTATAAATAGCATAAAAATTTATAAAAATATCACAAAATAGTCATATTCCGACTTTTTATTGTTACATTCCAATACTTATATTATATGTTTCAAGTTTACTTTTTAAATCCTTACTTCTCGTTGAAATTATCAAATTTCTGGTGATTTATTTCTACTTTTAGGTTAAGTTCTTTAACTATTGTTTCCACCACTTTTGTGTTTTATATTCCTACTCTTTGTATTAAAATCCAACATTTTAAGTGGATATTTCAAGTTTACTTTTTAGATTTCTACTTCTAGTTAAAATTTGTCAAATTCTTGATAATTTATTTTTATTTTTAGGTTAAGATTTTTAACACTTGTTTCCACCACTCTTTAGTTTATATTTACACTCTTTTTGTTGAATTTTAATATTTTAGGTTGAAGTTTCAAGTTTACTTTTGTATCCCAATTTTCAGTTGAAAATACTCAAATTCTATGACCTTGTTCCAAATTTCGGTTGGGGTTTTCTTCCCACCGCTTGTTGGTTTAATATTCCTACTATTGTTATGAAAATCCAACATTTTAAGTGGATGTTTCAAGTTTACTTTTTAAATCCTTACTTCTCGTTGAAATTATCAAATTTCTAGTGATTTATTTCTACTTTTAGGTTAAGTTCTTTAACTATTGTTTCCACCACGTTTGTGTTTTATATTCCTACTCTTTGTATTAAAATCCAACATTTTAAGTAGATGTTTCAAGTTTAATTTTTAGATTTCTACTTCTCGTTGAACTTTGTCAAATTCTTGGTAATTTATTTTTTACTTTTAGGTTACGTTCTTTAATTCTTATTTCCACCATTTTTTGGGTTTATATTCCTACTCTTTTTTTATTAAAATCCAACTTTTTAAGTGGATGTTACAAGTTTGGTTTTTAGATTTCTACTTCTCGTTATAAATTGTCAAATTCTTGGTAAGTTTTTTTCTACTTTTAGGTTAACCTCTTTAACTCTTGTTTGCTCAACTTTTTGGTTTTATATTTATATTCTTTTTGTTGAATTTTAATATTTTAGGTCAAGGTTTCAAGTTTACTTTTGGAATCTCAACTTCCAGTTGAGATTACTCAAATTCTGGTTCAATTATTCCGAATTTTGGGTGATGTTGCTCTTGCCACTACTTTTTGGTGTTATATTTGTACTCTTTGTATTAAAATCTAACATTTTAAGTCAATATTTCAAGTTTGCTTTTTTTAATCCCTACTTCTAGTTGAAATGTATCAAATTCCCGGTAATTGATATCTACCTTTAGGTTAAATTCTTTAACTCTGATTTCCACCACTTTTTAGTGTTATATTTATACTCTTTTTATTGAATTTTAATATTTTAGTTCGAAATTTCAAGTTTACTTTTGGTATCTCAACTTACAGTTGAAATTACTCAAATTCTGATTGAGTTATTCCCAATTTTGGGTGAGGTTGTTCTTGTCACCACTTTTTGGTTTTATATTCCTACTCTTTGTATTAAAATCCAACATTTTAAGTGGATGTTTCAAGTTTACATTTTAGATTTCTACTTCTCGTTGAAATTTGTCAAATTCTTGATAATTTATTTTTATTTTTAGGTTAAGATTTTTAACTCTTGTTTCCACCACTCTTTAATTTTATATTTACACTCTTTTTGTTGAATTTTAATATTTTAGGTCGAAGTTTTAAGTTTACTTTTGTATCCCAATTTTTAGTTGAAAATACTCAAATTCTATGACCTTGTTCCAAATTTCGGTTGAGGTTTTCTTCCCACCGCTTGTTGGTTTAATATTCCTACTATTGTTATGAAAATCCAATATTTTTAGTGGATGATTCAAGTTTACTTTTTAAATCCTTACTTCTCGTTGAAATTATCAAATTTCTGGTGATTTATTTCTACTTCTAGGTTAAGTTCTTTAACTATTGTTTCCACCATTTTTTTTGTTTATATTCCTACTCTTTGTATTAAAATCCAACATTTTAAGTGGATGTTTCAAGTTTACTTTTTGTATCCCAACTTCCAATTGAAATTACTCAAATTGTGATTGAGTTGTTCCTAATTTTGGACGAGGTTATTCTTTCCACTACTTTTTGGTTTTATATTCTTATTTTTTGTATTAACATCTAACATTTTAAGTAGATATTTCAAGTTTGCTTTATAGATTTCTACTTCTCGTTTAAATTTATCAAATTCTTGGTAATTTATTTCTATTTTTAGGTTAAGTTTTTTAACTATTTTTACCACTACTTTTTGGTTTTATACTTATACTCTTTTTATTAAATTTTAATATTTTAGGTCAAATTTTTGAGTTTACATTTTGTATCCCTACTTTTAGTTAAAAGTACTCAAATTCTTGGTGAGTTTTTACCAATTTTGGGTGCAGTTGTTCCTCCCATAACTTTTTGGTTTTATATTCCTACTTGCAATTAGAATTTACCAAATTTTTGGAAATTTTTTTACAATTTTTAGATTAAGTTCGTCAACTATTTTCCCACAATTTTTTTGTTCTATATTCCATCTTTTTTTAATGAATTCCAATATTTTTGGTAGAAGTTTCAAGTCCATTTTTCATCTAAAATTCCTTTGAAGTTTATCAAATTATGGTTTACAAATTCCAACTTTTGGTTGACTCTCACTTTTTTCCCACCATATTGTGGTTGTATATTTCTATAATTTTTATTGAATTCCAACATTTATGTCAATGTTTCAAGTTCATTTTTTATGTTTATATTTCCCATTGAAATTTATCAAATCATTAGTAAACTGTCCCAACGTTTAGGTTAAGTTCTTCAACTCTTATTTCTACCAATTTTTTTGTTTTATATTCCAATTGTAGAGCCAACATTCCTTGCATGATAGGTTGACTCTTATATTTCTATTTTTTTAATTGAATTCCATTATTTTAGGTGAATATTCTAAGTTCGCTTTATAGAATCTGACTTCCTGCTCTAATTTATCAAAAAATTAGTCTGTTATTCTCAGTTTTGGATAATTATTTCCAATCTTGTTTCATCTATTTTTGGGTCTTATATTTCTATTATTTTAATTGAATTCTAAAATTATGGGTAAATGTTTCAAGTTAGACTACCCTATATCTTTTTCCAGTTAATCATCTTTATTTTGTGGTAAGACATTCCTACTAATAGGTTTAGCTACCTAACTCTCTATTCCTAACAATTTATTATTTGTATTCTCCACCTGTCAATTGAATTCCAACTTTTGCGTGGACGTTCCAAGTCATCTGCACATTTACCTATTTAACGTTGTACTTTATCAATTTGCAGTTATAAATGCTAAGTTTTTGGTTGGGCTATTCGACTCCTGTCTTCAACATATTTTACTTGCATATTTCTACTCTCTATTGAATTCTAACATTATTGGTACATATTTCAAGTTAAGTATTTTATACCTTTTTGCGTTAATTGTATCCAAATTATTGTTAGTTATTCCTAATAATAGGTTCAGTTACTTAACTCTTCTCCCCAACAATTCATTATTTGTATATTTAAATTTTTTAAATGAATTACAACATTTGTGTAGAAATTCCAAGTTGTCTTTCATTAACAACTTTACATTTATGTATCTATTTATTATAATAAATCTCAAATTTTTGGTTGGATTT